>NC_080382.1:26997205-27325217 GCF_014773155.1 Arachis stenosperma | reverse complement strand
GATGGGCTTGTCTTCTTCAATGGAGACATCTCCTTCTATGATAACTCCAGCTGAGTAACATAGATGGCAAATAAGGTGAGGAAAAGCTAGCCGTGCCATAGGTGAGGGCTTGTCGGCTATTTTGTAGATTTCATTGGAGATGACCTCATGAACTTCTACTTCCTCTCCAATCATGATGCTATGAATCATGATGGCCCGATCTACAGTAACTTCAGATCGGTTACTAGTAGGAATGATAGAGCGTTGAATGAACTCCAACCATCCTCTAGCTATAGGCTTGAGGTCCAGTCTTCTTAGTTGGACTGGCTTGCCTTTGGAGTCTCTTTTCCACTGAGCTCTGATGAGTGGATAATTTGTACCCTTTTTGGCATTGTTTTTAGTATGTTTTTGGTAGTTTTAGTTGAGTTCTTAGTATATTTTTATTAGTTTTTAGTTAAAATTCACTTTTCTGGACTTTACTATGAGTTTGTGTGTTTTTTTGTGATTTCAGGTATTTTCTGGCTGAAATTGAGGGACCTGAGCAAAAATCTGATCCAGAGACTGAAAAGGACTGCAGATGCTGTTGGATTCTGACCTCCCTGCACTTGAAGTGTGGATTTTCTGGAGCTACAGAAGCCCAATTGGCGCGCTCTCGACGGCGTTGGAAAGTAGACATCCTGGGGCTTTCCAGCAATATATGATAGTCCATACTTTGCCCAAGATTTGATGGCCCAAACCGGCGTTCAAAGTCACCCTCAGGAATTCCAGCGTTAAACGCCGGAACTGGCACCTAAATGGGAGTTAAACGCCCAAACTGGCATAAAAGCTGGCGTTTAACTCCAAGAAGAGTCTCTACACGAAAATGCTTCATTGCTCAGCCCAAGCACACACCAAGTGGGCCCGGAAGTGGATTTTTATGTCATTTACTCATCTCTGTACACCCTAGGCTACTAGTTTTCTATATATAGGACCTTTTACTATTGTATACACATGATCATCATCTTCTGATCTTTGGAACCTTTTTCTTTAGATCTTTTGATCACTTTGGGAGGCTGGCCATTCGGCCATGCCTAGACCTTGTTCTTATGTATTTTCAACGGTGGAGTTTCTACACACTATAGATTAAGGTGTGGAGCTCTGCTGTACCTCGAGTATTAATGCAATTACTATTGTTCTTCTATTCAATTCCGCTTGTTCTTTGTCCAAGATATCACTTGTTCTTCAACTTGATGAATGTGATGATCCATGACACTCATCATCATTCTCACTCATGAACAAAGTGACTGACAACCACTCTTGTTCTACAAGCATATGAGGCTTAGTGAATATCTCTTGGATTCCTGATACACGATGCATGGTTGATCGCCTGACAACCGAGTGCTCGCCTGACAAACGAGCCAGCCATCCGTGAGATCAGAGTCTTCGTGGTATAGGCCGAGAACTGATGGCGGCATTCAAGAGAATCCGGAAGGTCTAACCTTGTCTGTGGTATTCTAAGTAGGATTCAATGATTGAATGACTGTGACTTGCTTCAAACTCCTAGCAGGCGGGGCGTTAGTGACAGACGCAAAAGAATCGCTGGATTCTATTCCGGCCTGACCGAGAACCGACAGCTGATTAGCCATATGCTGTGACAGAGCATAGGAACATTTTCACTGAGAGGATGGGAGGTAGCCACTGACAACGGTGAAACCCTTGCATACTTGCCATGGAAAGGAGTAAGAAGGATTGGATGAAGACTGTAGGAAAGCAGAGAGACGGAAGGGAAGGCATCTTCATACGCTTATCTGAAGCTCTCACCAATGATATACATAAGTATCTCTATCTTTATCTTTATGCTTTATTCATCATCTATACCCATTTGAGTCTGCCTGACTGAGATTTACAAGGTGACCATAGCTTGCTTCATACCAACAATCTCCGTGGGATCGACCCTTACTCACGTAAGGTATTACTTGGACGACCCAGTGCACTTGCTGGTTAGTTGTGCGAAGTTTTGTTTATGCCATGGTATTGAGCACCATGTCTTTGGAGCCATTACCGGGGATTGTTCTGTGTAAAAGTAGTGATCACAATTTCGTGCACCAAGTTTTTGGCGCCGTTGCCGGGGATTGTTCTTGAGCATGGACAACTGACGGTTCATCTTGTTGCTTAGATTAGGTATTTTTTCTTCAGAGTTCTTAAGAATGAATTCTAGAGTTTCATGAATGATCTGTTGAAGTCTGGCTGGCTGAGAAGCCAT
Source organism: Arachis stenosperma (assembly GCF_014773155.1). Taxonomy (NCBI): domain Eukaryota; kingdom Viridiplantae; phylum Streptophyta; class Magnoliopsida; order Fabales; family Fabaceae; genus Arachis; species Arachis stenosperma. The sequence goes on along the minus strand of NC_080382.1, from coordinate 27,322,996 downwards.
GTCTAATCTTATTGGACTAAGTTTCAACTGATCATCACAATAGCTTGTTGATTTCTATCAATCTTGCTATTGGAGCAATGATCTGCTAAGGCTTGGCTGGCCATTGGCCATGTCTAGTGTTTTGGACCGAAGCTTTCTTTGAAAGCTTGGCTGGCTGTGAAGCCATGTCTAATTCCTGGACCGGAGTCTTAGACTAGCATTGCAATGATTCCTGGAATCCAAATTGAGAATCCTGAAACCTTTATTTTCCATTTTCATATAATTTTCGAAAAAGCACAAAAAAATTATAAAAATCATAAAAACCAAAAATATTTTATGTTTCTTGTTTGAGTCTAGTGTCTAATCTTAAGTTTGGTGTCTTGCATGCCTTGTTTATTTGATCTTAGTTCTATTTTCAAGTCAATAATACAGGGGACTGAAGATTCAGAACATGCAGCAGAGAAATTACACAGAAAAAGCTGGGCGTTCAGAACGCCCAGTGAAGAAGGACAGACTGGCGTTTAAACGCCAGCCAGGGTATCTGGTTGGGCGTTTAACGCCCAAAAAGGTAGCATTTTAGGCGTTAAACGCCAGAATGGATACCATTCTGGGCGTTTAACGCCAGGATGGCACAAGGGGGAAGATTTTGTTTTCAAAATCAATTTTTTTCATGTTTTCAAAGTTTTTCAAAATCAAATCTTTTTCAAATCATATCTTTTCAATCAAATGTTTTCAAAATCAATTTCTTTCCTTTTTCAAAGATACTTACTAACAATTAATGATTTGATTGAACATTTTAAGTATGTTGCCTTTTCTGTTGAGAAAGGTTTAATGTTTGAATCATATCTTTTCTTGTTAGGCAAGTCATAATTTTTTTTTAAAATCAAATCTTTTTAAATTGTTTTCAAAATCATATCTTTTCAATCATATCTTTTTAAAACCATAACTTTTCAATCATATCTTTTTAATCACATCTTTTTCAAAATAGTTTTCAAATCATATTTTTTTGATTTCTAATTTCAAAAATCTTTTCAAAAATTACTTGATATTTTTTTTTCTTTCTCACTCTTGATTTTCGAAAATCAAGTAGAGTTTTTCAAAAATGTTTTCAAAATATTTCACTTGATTTTCGAAAATTTCTCCCTCTCTTCCCACATCCTTCTATTTATGGAGTACTACTCCTTCTAAATGCACAATTCGAACTCTATCTAATTAAGTTCGAATTCTTCTACCTCTTCTTTCTATTTTTTTCTGTTCCTCTGACACCTCAAGGAATCTCTATACTGTGACATAGAGGATTCCACATTTTCTTGTTCTCTTCTCTTTCATATGAGCAGGAACAAAGACAAAGACATTCTTGTTGAAGCTGACCCTGAACCTGAAAGGACCTTGAAGCGAAAGCTAAGAGAAGCTAAGGCACAACTCTCTGTAGAGGACCTAACCGAATTCTTCAAAGGAGAAGAAGATATGGCAGCCGAAAACAACAACAATGCCAACAATGCAAGGAAGGTGCTGGGTGACTTTACTGCACCTACTCCCGACTTCTATGGGAGAAGCATCTCTATCCCTGCCATTGGAGCAAACAACTTTGAGCTTAAGCCTCAATTGGTTTCACTAATGCAACAGAATTGCAAGTTCCATGGACTTCCATTGGAAGATCCTCATCAGTTTTTAGCTGAGTTCTTGCAAATCTGTGACACAGTCAAGACTAATGGGGTTGACCCTGAGGTCTACAGACTGATACTATTCCCTTTTGCTGTAAGAGACAGAGCTAGAATATGGTTGGACTCACAACCTAAAGAAAGCCTGGACTCTTGGGAAAAGCTAGTCAATGCCTTCTTGGCAAAGTTCTTTCCACCTCAAAAATTGAGTAAGCTTAGAGTGGAAGTCCAAACCTTCAGACAGAAGGATGGAGAATCCCCTTTATGAAGCTTGGGAAAGATACAAACAATTAATCAGAAAGTGTCCTTCTGACATGCTTTCTGAATGGAGCATCATAGGTATTTTCTATGATGGTCTCTCTGAACTATCCAAGATGTCTTTGGATAGCTCTGCTGGAGGATCTCTTTCATCTGAAGAAGACGCCAACAGAGGCTCAAGAACTCATTGAAATGGTTGCAAATAACCAATTTATGTACACTTCTGAAAGGAATCCTGTGAACAATGGGACAAGTCAGAAGAAAGGAGTTCTTGAGATTGATGCTCGGAATGCCATACTGGCTCAGAATAAGATATTGACTCAACAAGTCAATTTGATTTCTCAAAGTCTGTCTGGAATGCAAAATGCACCAAGCAGTACTAAGGATGCTTCATCTGAAGAAGAAGCTTATGATCTTGAGAACCCTTCAAAGGAAGAGGTGAATTACCTAGGAGAACCCTATGGAAACACCTATAATTCTTCATGGAGAAATCACCCAAATTTCTCATGGAAGAATCAAGAGAGACCTCAACAAGGTTTCAACAATAATGGTGGAAGAAACAGGTTTAGCAATGGCAAGCCTTTTCCATCATCTTCTCAGCAACAGACAGAGAATTCTAAGCAGAACCCCTCTGACTTAGCAACCATGGTCTCTGATCTAATCAAAACCACTCAAAGTTTCATGACTGAAACAAGGTCCTCCATTAGAAATTTGTAGGCACAAGTGGGACAGCTGAGCAAGAAAATTACTGAACTCCCTCCTAGTACTCTTCCAAGCAATACAGAAGAAAATCCAAAAGGAGAGTGCAAGGCCATAAACATGGCCGAATCTGGAGAGGAAAGAGAGGAAGTGAACGCCACTGAGGAACACCTCAATGGGCGTGCACTAACCTCCAATGAGTTCCCTAATAAGGAACCATGGGAATCTGAGGCTCAAAATGAGACCATAGAGATTCCATCGGACTTACTTCTGCCTTTCATGAGCTGTGATGAGTATTCTTCCTCTGAAGAGGATGAATATGTCACTGAAGAGCAAGTTGCTAAATACCTTGGAGCAATCATGAAGCTAAATGACAAGTTATTTGGAAATGAGACTTGGGAGGATGAACCCCCTTTGCTCACCAAAGAACTGGATGACTTGTCTAGGCAGAAATTACCTCAAAAGAGACAAGATCCTGGGAAGTTTTCCATACCTTGCACCATAGGCACCATGACCTTCAAGAAGGCTCTGTGTGACTTAGGGTCAAGTGTGAACCTAATGCCTCTCTCTGTAATGGAGAAGCTAGGGATCTTTGAGGTACAAGCTGCAAGAATCTCATTAGAGATGGCAGACAACTCAAGAAAACAAGCTCATGGACTTGTAGAGGATGTTCTGGTAAAGATTGAGGACCATTACATCCCTACTGATTTCATAGTCCTAGAGACTGGGAAGTGCATGGATGAATCCATCATCCTTGGCAGACCCTTCCTAGCCACAGCAAAGGCTGTGATTGATGTTGATAGAGGTGAACTGATCATTCAAGTGAATGAAGAATCCTTTGTGTTTAAGGCTCAAGGATATCCCTCTGTCACCATGGAGAGGAAGCATGAAGAGCTTCTCTCAAATCAGAGTCAAACAGAGCCCCCACAGTCAAACTCTAAGTTTGGTGTTGGGAGGCCACAACCAAACTCTAAGTTTGGTGTTGAACCCCCACATTCAAACTCTAAGTTTGGTGTTGGGAGGTTCCAACATGGCTCTGAGTATCTGTGAGGCTCCATGAGAGCCCTCTGTCAAGCTACTGACATTAAAGAAGCGCTTGTTGGGAGGCAACCCAATGTTATATTTTATATATTTTCCTTTGTTATTTTATTTTGTAGGTTGATGATCATAAGAAGTCACAAAATCAATTGAAAAAGCAAAAACAGAATGAAAAACAGGAAGAAAAACAGCACACCCTGGAGGAAGAACTCACTGGCGTTTAAACACCAGTGAGTGTAGCAGTTGGGCGTTTAACACCCAGTCTGGCACCATTCTGGGCGTTTAACGCCAGAAAGGGGCACCAGACTGGCGTTAAACGCCAGAAAAGGGCAAGAACCTGGCGTTAAACGCCAGGAATGGGCATCAGCCCGGCGTTTAACGCCAGAAAAGGCTCAAAACGTGATTTTGAATGCCATTTGGTACAGGGATGACTTTTCCTTGACACCACAGGATCTGTGGACCCCACAGGATCCCCACCAACCCCACCATTCTCTCTCTCTTCTTCACCCATTCACCAATCACCTCAACTCCTCTTCCCCAAAAACCATTCACCTATCAAATCCCATCTTTCTCTTCACCACTCACATCCATCCTTCATAAAACCCCACCTACCTCACCATTCAAATTCAAACCACTTTCCCTCCCAAACCCACCCATAATGGCCGAACCCTACCCCTCCCCTCACTACTATATAAACCCTTCTTCACCCCTTCATTTTCACACAACCTACACACCACTTCTCCCCCTCTTTGGCCGAACACAAAGCCACTCCCTTCTTCCTCATTTCTTCTTCTTCTACTCTCTTCTTTCTTCTTTTGCTCGAGGACGAGCAAACCTTTTAAGTTTGGTGTGGTAAAAGCATTGCTTTTTGTTTTTCCATAACCATTTATGGCATCCAAGGCCGGAGAAACCTCTAGAAAGAGGAAAGGGAAGGCAAAAGCTTCCACCTCCGAGTCATGGGAGATAGATAGATTCATCTCAAGGGTGCATCAAGACCACTTCTATGAAGTTGTGGCCTTGAAGAAGGTGATCCCCGAGGTCCCTTTTTCACTCAAAAAGGGTGAATATCCGGAGATCCGACATGAGATCCGAAGAAGAGGTTGGGAAGTCCTTACCAACCCCATTCAACAAGTCAGAATCTTGATGGTTCAAGAGTTCTATGCCAACGCATGGATCACCAAGAACCATGATCAAAGTGTGAACCCGGATCCAAAGAATTATCTTACTATGGTTCGGGGGAAATACTTGGATTTTAGTCCGGAAAGTGTAAGGTTGGCGTTCAATTTGCCCATGATGCAAGGAAATGAACATCCTTACACTAGAAGGGTCAACTTTGATCAAAGGTTGGACCAAGTCCTCACAGTCATATGTGAAGAGGGCGCACAATGGAAGAGAGATTCAAGAGGAAAGCCGGTTCAATTGAGAAGGCATGACCTCAAACCCGTGGCTAGAGGATGGTTGGAGTTTATCCAACGCTCAATCATTCCCACTAGCAACCGGTCCGAAGTTACTCTAGACCGGGCCATCATGATCCATAGCATCATGATTGAAGAAGAAGTGGAAGTTCATGAGGTTATAGCCCAAGAACTCTATAAGGTGGCGGATAAGTCCTCTACCTTAGCAAGGTTAGCCTTTCCTCATCTCATTTGTCACCTCTGTTATTCAGTTGGAGTTGACATAGAGGGAGACGTCCTTATTGATGAGGACAAGCCCATTACCAAGAAAAGGATGGAGCAAACAAGAGACCCCTCTCATCATGAGATCCCTGAGATACCTCAAGGGATGCACTTTCCTCCACAAGACTATTGGGAGCAACTAAACACCTCCCTAGGAGAATTGAGTTCCAACATGGGACAACTAAGGGTAGAGCACCAGGAACACTCCATTCTCCTCCATGAAATTAGAGAAGATCAAAGAATCATGAGAGAGGAGCAACAAAGACAAGGAAGAGACATTGAGGAGCTCAAGCACTCCATAAGACCTTCAAGAGGAAGAACAAGCCGCCATCACTAAGGTGGACCCGTTCTTTAATCTCCTTGTTCTTTAATTTTCTGTTTTTTCGAATTTTAGTGCTTTATGTTTGTCCATGTTTGTGTCTTGTGATCATTAGTGTCTTAGTGTCTATGCCTTAAAGTTATGAATGTTCTATGAATCCATCACCTTTCTTGAATAAACAATGTTCTTAATTGAAAAAGATAAGAATTGCATGAATTTTGAATTTTATAACAGTTTAATTATTTTGATGTGGTGGCAACACTTTTGTTTTCTGAATGTATGCTTAAACAGTGCATATGTCTTTTGAATTTGTGGTTCATGAATGTTAAAGTTGTTGGCTCTTGAAAGAATGATGAAAAAGGAGACATGTTACTGAGGATCTGAAAAATCATAAAAATGATTCTTGAAGCAAGAAAAAGCAGTGAATACAAAAAAAAAAAACAAAAAGGGGCAAGCGAAAAAAAAACGAAAAAGAAAGAGAAAAAGAAAGAAAAAGAAAGAAATAAAGTTGTGATCCAAGGCAATAAGAGTGTGCTTAAGAACCCTGGACACCTCTAATTGGGGACTTTAGAAAAGCTGAGTCACAATCTGAAAAGGTTAACCCAATTATGTGTCTGTGGCATGTATGTATCCGGTGGTAATACTGGAAGACAGAGTGCTTTGGGCCACAGCCAAGACTCAATAAGTAGCTGTGTTCAAGAATCATCATACTTAACTAGGAGAATCAATAACACTATCTGGATTCTGAGTTCCTAAAGAAGCCAATCATTCTGAATTTCAAAGGATAGAGTGAGATGCCAAAACTGTTCAGAGACAAAAAGCTAAAAGCCCCGCTCATCTAATTAATACTGATCTTCATAGATGTTTTTGGAGTTCATTGCATATTCTCCTCTTTTTATCTTATTTGATCTTCAGTTGCTTGGGGACAAGCAACAATTTAAGTTTGGTGTTGTGATGAGCGGATAATTTGTACCCTTTTTGGCATTGTTTTTAGTATGTTTTTGGTAGTTTTAGTTGAGTTCTTAGTATATTTTTATTAGTTTTTAGTTAAAATTCACTTTTCTGGACTTTTCAGGTATTTTCTGGCTGAAATTGAGGGACCTGAGCAAAAATCTGATCCAGAGACTGAAAAGGACTGCAGATGCTGTTGGATTCTGACCTCCCTGCACTCGAAGTGGATTTTCTGGAGCTACAGAAGCCCAATTGGCGCGCTCTCAACGGCGTTGGAAAGTAGACATCTTGGGCTTTCCAGCAATATATGATAGTCCATACTTTGCCCAAGATTTAATGGCACAAACCGGCGTTCAAAGTCACCCTCAGGAATTCCAGCGTTAAACGCCGGAACTGGCACCTAAATGGGAGTCAAACGCCCAAACTGGCATAAAAGCTGGCGTTTAACTCCAAGAAGAGTCTCTACACGAAAATGCTTCATTGCTCAGCCCAAGCACACACCAAGTGGGCCCGGAAGTGGATTTTTATGTCATTTACTCATCTCTGTACACCCTAGGCTACTAGTTTTCTATATATAGGACCTTTTACTATTGTATACACATGATCATCATCTTCTGATCTTTGGAACCTTTTTCTTTAGATCTTTTGATCACTTTGGGAGGCTGGCCATTCGGCCATGCCTAGACCTTGTTCTTATGTATTTTCAACGGTGGAGTTTCTACACACCATAGATTAAGGTGTGGAGCTCTGCTGTACCTCGAGTATTAATGCAATTACTATTGTTCTTCTATTCAATTCCGCTTGTTCTTTGTCCAAGATATCACTTGTTCTTCAACTTGATGAATGTGATGATCCGTGACACTCATCATCATTCTCACTCATGAACAAAGTGACTGACAACCACTCTTGTTCTACAAGCATATGAGGCTTAGTGAATATCTCTTGGATTCCTGAAACACGATGCATGGTTGATCGCCTGACAACCGAGTGCTCGCCTGACAAACGAGCCAGCCATTCCGTGAGATCAGAGTCTTCGTGGTATAGGCGAGAACTGATGGCGGCATTCAAGAGAATCCGGAAGGTCTAACCTTGTCTGTGGTATTCTGAGTAGGATTCAATGATTGAATGACTGTGACGTGCTTCAAACTCCTAGCAGGCGGGGCGTTAGTGACAGACGCAAAAGAATCGCTGGATTCTATTCCGGCCTGACCGAGAACCGACAGCTGATTAGCCATATGCTGTGACAGAGCATAGGAACATTTTCACTGAGAGGATGGGAGGTAGCCACTGACAACGGTGAAACCTTTGCATAAGCTTGCCATGGAAAGGAGTAAGACGGATTGGATGAAGACTGTAGGAAAGCAGAGAGACGGAAGGGAAGGCATCTTCATACGCTTATCTGAAGCTCTCACCAATGATATACATAAGTATCTCTATCTTTATCTTTATGCTTTATTCATCATCTATACCCATTTGAGTCTGCCTGACTGAGATTTACAAGGTGACCATAGCTTGCTTCATACCAACAATCTCCGTGGGATCGACCCTTACTCACGTAAGGTATTACTTGGACGACCCAGTGCACTTGCTGGTTAGTTGTGCGAAGTTGTGTTTATGCCATGGTATTGAGCACCAAGTCTTTGGAGCCATTACCGGGGATTGTTCTGTGTAAAAGTAGTGATCACAATTTCGTGCACCAAGCTCCTTCCACACAAATGTCCATAAGGACTTGGTCCAACCTTTGATCAAAGTTGACCCTTCTAGTGTAGGGGCATTCATCACCTTGCATCATAGGCAAGTGGAATGCCAACCTTATATTTTCCGGACTGAAATCCAAGTATTTCCCCCTAACCATTGTGAGATAATTCTTTGGACTTGGGTTCATACCTTGGTCATGGTTCCTAGTGATTCATGCATTGGCATAGAACTCTTGAACCATTAAGATTCCGACTTGTTGCATGGGGTTGGTTAAGACTTCCCAACCTCTTCTTTGAACTTCATGTCGGATCTCCGGATACTCATTCTTCTTGAGCTTGAAAGGGACCTCAGGGATCACCTTCTTCTTTGCCACAACATCATAAAAGTGGTCTTGATGGCTCTTGGAGATGAATCTTTCCATCTCCCATGACTCGGAGGTGGAAACTTTTGTCTTCCCTTTTCCTTTTCTAGAGGATACTCCGGCCTTAGGTGCCATTGGTAATGGAAAAACAAAAAAGCTTATGCTTTTACCACACCAAACTTAAAATGTTGCTCGCCCCCGAGCAATAAAAGAAAGAAGAGAAGAAGAAGAAGAAGAAAATGTGGTAGAGGGGGAGAGAGGTAGTTTCGGCTTTAGGTGAAGAAGGAGGGGTTGTGTTGTGTGAAAATGAAGGAGAATGGAAGGGTATTTATAGGGAAAGGGGGGAAGGTAGGTTCGGCCATTTGGGTGGGGATGGGAGGGAAATTGGTTTGAATTTTTTTGGAGGTAGGTGGGGTTTATGGGGAAGAGTGGGTGGATGTGAGTGGTGAATGGGGTAATTGGGAAGAGGAGTTGAGGTGATTGGTGAAAGGTGTTGGGAAATGTGACATGGGGAAGAGTGATTTTGGATTAGGAGAGTGTGATTAGGATTAAAAGGTAAGGTGGGAATATGTTAGGTGGGGATCCTGTGGGGTCCACAGATCCTGAGGTGTAAAGAAATACCATTCCTTCACCAAATAGGCATGTAAAATGCCTTCGTGCATCATTCTGGCGTTTAAACGCCCATTGGTGCACGTTCTGGGCATTCAACGCCCATGTAAAGCATGTTTCTGGCGTTGAACGCCAGTTTCATGCTTGTTACTGGCGTTCAGCACCAGTTTGTCTCCTCTAGGCACATTCCTGGCGTTCAGCGCCAGGATGTTGCTTGTTTCTGGCGTTCAGCGCCAGAATGGTGCTCTGTTCTGGCGTTGAACGCCAGCCAGATGCACCTTACTGGCGTTGAACGCCAGCCTGTGCGTCCTCCAGGGTGAAAATTTTTTTCTGCTGTTTTTGATTCTGTTTTTAATTTTTATGATTTTTTCGTGACTCCTCATGATCATGTACCTAATAAAACACAAAATAACAATAAAATAGTATAAAATAGAAATTAGATAAATAAAATTGGGTTGCCTCCCAACAAGCGCTTCTTTAATGTCAATAGCTTGACAGTGGCTCTCATGGAGCCACAAGGTGATCAGGTCAATGTTGTATAGTTGTCCACACCAAACTTAGAGTTTGGATATGGGATCTTAACACCAAACTTAGAGTTTGGTTGTAGCCTCCCAACACCAAATTTAGAGTTTGACTGTGGGGGCTCTTCTTGACCCTGAACTGAGAGAAGCTCTTCATGCTTACTCTCTTCTGTCACAGAGGGATGGCTATGTGCCTTAAACACAAGGTAGTCCTCATTCAATTGAAGGACTAACTCACCTCTGTTGACATCTATCACAGCTCCTGCTGTGGCTAGGAAAGGTCTTCCAAGGATGATGCAATCATCCTCTTCCTTCCTAGTGTCTAAGATTATGAAATCAGTAGGGATGTAAAGGCCTTCAACCTTTACTAGCACGTCCTCTACTATTCCATAAGCTTGTCTCAATGACTTGTCTGCCAGTTGTAATGAGAACAAGGCAGGTTGCACCTCAATGATCCCCAGCTTCTCCATTACAGAGAGTGGCATTAGATTTATCCCTGACCCTAGATCACACAGAGCCTTTTCAAAGATCATGGTGCCTATGGTACAGGGTATTAAGAACTTGCCAGGATCTTGTTTCTTTTGAGGTAGAATTTTCTGAATCCAAGTATCCAGTTCATTAATGAGCAAGGGAGGTTCACTTTCCAAAGTCTCATTACCAAATAACTTGGCATTCAGCTTCATGATAGCTCCTAAGTATTGAGCAACTTGCTCTCCAGTTACATCTTCATCCTCTTCAGAGGAAGAATAGTCTTCAGAGCTCATGAATGGCAGAAGGAGATTCAATGGAATCTCTATGGTCTCTGTATGAGCCTCAGATTCCTTTGGATCCTTAATAGGAAACTCCTTCTTGCTTGAGGGACGTCCCAGGAGGTCTTCCTCACTAGGATTTTCGTCCTCCTCCTCCCTTGTGCATTCGGCCATATTGACTATGTCAATGGCCTTGCACTCTCCTTTTGGATTCTCTTTTGTATTGCTTGGGAGAATACTGGGAGGAGTTTCAATGACTTTCTTACTCAGCTGGCCCACTTGTGCCTTCAGATTTCTAATGGAGGATCTTGTTTCACTCATGAAACTGAAGGTGGTCTTTGACAGATCAGAGATTACATTGGCTAAATTAGAAGTGTTTTGTTCAGAATTCTCTGTCTGTTGCTGAGAAGATGATGGATATGGCTTGCTATTGCCCAGCCTATTGCATCCACCATTGTTAAAGCCTTGTTGAGGCTTTTGTTGATCCTTCCATGAGAAATTTGGATGATTTCTCCATGATGAGTTATAGGTGTTTCCATAAGGTTCACCCATGTAATTAACCTCTGCCATGGCAGGGTTCTCAGGATCATAAGCTTCTTCAGAAGCTGCCTCTCTAGTACTGTTGGATGCATGTTGCAATCCATTCAGATTTTGAGAGATCATGTTGACCTGTTGAGTCAACACTTTGTTCTGAGCCAATATGGCATTCAGAGTATCAATTTCAAGAACTCCTTTCTTCTGAGGTATCCCATTGTTCACGGAATTCCTCTCAGAAGTGTACATGAATTGGTTGTTTGCAACCATGTCAATGAGTTCTTGAGCCTCTTCAGGCGTTTTCTTCAGGTGAATAGATCCACCTGCAGAATGGTCCAATGACATTTTCGAAAATTCAGAGAGACCATAATAGAATATATCTAAAATGGTCCATTCTGAAAACATGTCAGATGGACATCTTTTGGTCAGCTGCTTGTATCTTTCCCAAGCTTCATAGAGGGATTCACCATCTTTTTGTTTGAAGGTTTGAACATCCACTCTCAGCTTGCTCAGCTTTTGAGGAGGAAAGAATTTATCCAAGAAGGCAGTGACCAGCTTATCCCAGGAGTCCAGGCTATCCTTAGGTTGTGAATCCAACCATATTCTAGCTCTGTCTCTTACAGCAAAAGGGAAAAGCATGAGTCTGTAGACTTCAGGATCAACTCCATTCGTCTTTACAATCTCACAGATCTGCAAGAACTCAGTTAAAAACTGATAAGGATCTTCAGATGGAAGTCCATAAAACTTGCAGTTTTGTTGCATTAAGGCAACTAGCTGAGGTTTCAGCTCAAAGTTGTTGGCTCCAATGGCAGGAATGGAGATGCTTCTTCCATCAAACTTGGACATTGGCTTTGTGAAGTCACCAAGCATTCTCCTTGCATTATTATTATTTTCGGCTGCCATCTCCTTCTCTTGTTCGAAAATTTCTGAAAGGTTGTTTCTAGATTGTTGTAATTTAGCTTCTCTTAATTTTCTCTTCAGAGTCCTTTCAGGTTCTGGATCAATTTCAACAAGAGTGCCTTTATCCTTGTTCCTGCTCATATGAAAGAGAAGAAAACAAGAAAAGAAGAGGAATCCTCTATGTCACAGTATAGAGATTCCTTTGTGTTAGTAGAAAAAGAAAGGGGTAGAAGAAATAGAAGAGGGAATTCGGCTTTTTGGATGAAGAGAGGTGAAGAGAAGTGTTAGTAATTAAATAATTAAATAGAAGAAGAAAAGAGAGGGGAAATTTCGAAAATAATTTTGAAAAAGAGGTTAATAATTTTCGAAAATTAGAGATAAAATGTAATTAAAATTTAAAACATGAAACAATTAATTAATTAAAAAGAACTTTTGAAAAAGGGGTGAGATATTTTCGAAAATTAGAGAGGAAAAAGTAGCTAGGTGGTTTTGAAAAAGATAAGAAACAAACAAGAAGTTAGTTAGTTGATTGAAAAAGATTTGAAATCAAAATTGAAAAAGATAAGAAGATAGTAAGTTAGATAAGATATTTTGAAATCAAATTTTGAAAAAGAAAAAATTTTTGAAAAAGATAAAATAAAAGATAAAAAGATTTAATTCAAAAATTTTGAAATTGTTTACTTCACTAACAAGAAACTACAAGATAAGATTCTAGAACTTAAAGATTGAACCTTTCTTAACAAGAAAGTAACAAACTTCAAATTTTTGAACCAATCACATTAATTATTAGTAAATTTTCGAAAATATGATGTAAAGATAAGGAAAAGATTTTGAAAATAATTTGAAAAAGATTTTTGAAATTTTCGAAAAAAAAAATGAAAAAGATATGATTTTTGAAAAACATTTTGAAAAGATAAGATTTTTAAAATTTGAAATTTTGACTTGACTTGTAAGAAATAACTAATTTTAAAAATTTTTGACCAAGTCAACCCAAAATTTCGAAAATTTGGAGGGAAATAAGGAAAAGATATTTTTTTGATTTTTGAATTTTTAATTATGAGAGAGAAAAACAACGAAAATACTCAATGCATGAAATTTTTAGATCAAAACAATGAATGCATGCAAGAATGCTATGAATGTCAAGATGAACACCAAGAACACTTTGAAGATCATGATGAACATCAAGAACATAATTTTGAAAAATTTTTGATGCAAAGAAAACATGCAAGACACTAAACTTAGAAATCTTTGATGCATGGACTCTAACAAACAAAAAATGCATATGAAAAACAACAAACAACACAAAATAAGAAAACATCAAGATCAAACAAGAAGACTTATCAAGAACAACTTGAAGATCATGAAGAACACTATGAATGCATGGAATTTTCGAAAAATGCAAGAAAAATTTTTAAAGCATGCAATTGACACCAAACTTAAAAATTGACTCAAGACTCAAACAAGAACACAAAATATTTTTGATTTTTATGATTTTATGATTTTTTTGGATTTGTATTAATTTTTTTTCGAAAATAAAGTTTAGAAAAACAAGAAATAAAAGAAAAATTTTAAAAAAGGTTTTTGAAAAGAAAATTACCTAATCTGAGCAACAAGATGAACCGTCAGTTGTCCATACTCGAACAATCCCCGGCAATGGCGCCAAAAACTTGATGGACGAAATTGTGATCAATGTTCTAACTATTTTGAGTGAAATCATTATTATGGCACTGGTTGAATTCACAACTCCGTTCAACTAACCAGCAAGTGTACTGGGTCGTCCAAGTAATAAACCTTACGTGAGTAAGGGTCGATCCCACAGAGATTGTTGGTATGAAGCAAGCTATGGTCACCTTGTAATTCTCAGTTAGGCAGATTAAACCAATTGATTATGGATTTTCTAAAATAAATAATAAACAGAAAATAGAAATAATAAAAGGGATAGAACACTTATGCAGATTCATTGGTGGGAATTTCAGATAAGCATATGGAGGTACTGTAAGGCTCAAGGACGCCTGCTCTCCTACTGCTTCAACTCAATCCTTCTTACTCCTTTCCATGGCAAGCTGTATGTAGGGCATCACCGTTGTCAGTGGCTACATCCCATCCTCTCAGTGAAAATGGTCCTCTGCGGCTGTCACTGGCATGGCTAATCATCTGTCGGTTCTCAATCAGGTTGGAATAGAATCCATTGATTCTTTTGCGCTTGTCATCACGCCCAGCCTTCAGGAGTTTGAAGCTCGTCACAGTCATTCAATCCTAGAATCCTACTCGGAATACCATAGACAAGGTTTAGACTTTCCGGATTCTCATGAATGCCGCCATCTATCTAACTTATACCACGAAGATTCTATTGGGGAATCTAAGAGATACACATTCAAGCTCTGTTGCATGTAGAACGGAAGTGGTTGTCAATCACGTGCGTTCATAAGTGAGAATGATAATGAGGGTTATCTAATAATCACATTCATCATGTTCTTGTGTGCGAATGAATATCTTAGAATAAGAATAAGAGAGAATTGAATAAAAGAAAATAGAACTGCATTAATACTTGAGGTACATCAGAGCTCCACACCCTTAATCTATGATGTGCAGAAACTCCACCGTTGAAAATACATAAGTGAAAGGTTCAGGCATGGCCGAATGGCCAGCCCCCTAAAACGTGATCAATAGCCTCTTAGGATGAAGAATAAAACAAAACTGAGACCAAAGATGAAACGTGGTCAAAAGACATCTAATACAATAGTTAAATGTTCTATTTATAATAAACTAGCTCCTAGGGGTTACATGAGTAAGTAATTGATGCATAAATCCACTTCCGGGGCCCACTTGGTGTATGCTTGGGCTGAGCTTGATCAATCCACGAGCTGAGGCTTCTCTTGGAGTTGAACTCCGAGTTATGACGTGTTTTGGGCGTTCAACTCCGGATCATGACGTTTTTCTGGCGTTTAACTCCAGACAGCAGCATGAACTTGGCGTTCAACGCCAAGTTACGTCGTCAATTTCCGAATAAAGTATGGACTATTATATATTGCTGGAAAGCCCTGGATGTCTACTTTCCAACGCCGTTGAGAGCGCGCCAATTGGAGTTCTGTAGCTCCAGAAAATCCATTTCGAGTGCAGGGAGGTCAGATTCCAACAGCATCAGCAGTCCTTTTGTCAGCCTTTTTCAGAGTTTTGCTCAAGTCCCTCAATTTCAGCCAGAAATTACCTGAAATCACAGAAAAACACACAAACTTATAGTAAAGTCCAGAAATGTGAATTTAACATAAAAACTAGTGAAAACATCCCTAAAAGTAGTTTGAACTTACTAAAAACTACCTAAAAACAATGCCAAAAAGCGTATAAATTATCCGCTCATCACCCACCCTCTGAGGATGAAGGAATCAGCACCTCCACCAAGTCCAACAAATCGGACACAACATCTCCGATCATTATAGAAGATCTCATCCGAGATCGACCTACAGTTTCAGGTAACCCTCGGAACATTGGCGCCGTTGCCAGGGAACCCTGAAGTCATCCCATCACCATGGCAGATGACCATGACAATGACCACACCTCAGATCTAGAGGAAAAATTGCCGCATAAAAATGCGAACACCACACCAAAAGATACTTCCCAAATCGACAACAAGAAAAACTCCCCAAACGAAGGAGCTGTGGATGCATTTCAAGACCGGTTAAAACAACTTGAGGAAGAAGCCCTATGCCAACGAGAGGCCGAGAAGGACCTACAAAGGGAAATAAGGCGACGCTAGGAATTGGAGAACAAACTCCTAAAACTTGAGGCCGATGTCAAGACGAAAGCCAGCCGATCGACTCCTGAAGATAGCAACCGCAAGGAGCAAGATCCATTCACCAATGAGATCATGAAGATGAAAATCCCAAAGAACTTTAAACTCCCAGACATGACCTTATACGACGGCACTACAGATCCCAGCCATCATCTCAGCAACTTCAGAAGCAGAATGTATCTCACCGACGCCTCAGATGTAGTTCGTTGCAAAGCCTTTCTAACTACTTTAACAAAAACAGCAATTAGATGGTTCGACAACCTCCCTCCTAGGTCCATCTCAAGTTTCGACAACATGGCTAAGAAATTTCTGGCCAGATTGTCCATCCAAAAGGACAAAGCTAAACATGCTCCGAGCTTACTAGGAATCAGACAAGGAGAACGGGAAACCCTGCGTAACTACATGGAGAGATTCAACAAGACATGCATGGATATACAGAACCTACCAACAAAAGCCGCTATTATGGGCCTCATTAATGGCTTGCGAGAAGGGCCCTTTAGCCAATCTATATCAAAGAAGTACTCCACATCTCTGAATGAGGTGCAGGAACGAGCAGAAAAGTACATCAACATGGAGGAAAACTCCCGATTAGGAGAGACCTCGAAGGCCGGGTTCACCCCTGGGATAAAGACAAAAATTCTAAAAAGAAGGAAGATCGACATGGAGAGAAAATAAAAAATACCACAATTACACCCCTCTTCGGGTGTCTCTTATGGATGTCTACAAAGAGGTTTACAACACGGAAAAAATACCACAAGCTCGACCACTCAAAGGCAAAAAAGGAGGAGGAAATCGGGCTGAATATTGTGAATACCATCGAATCCGCGGGCACTCCACCAATGAGTATTTCGACTTAAAAAATGTCATAGAAAAGCTTGTACAAGAAGGAAAGCTAGATCGATATCTGGCCACCCATGATGATGAACAAAGAAAAAGAAGAAGAGCAAAAGACGTCGGACCAACCGCGCGATCATCTCGAACGCCAGAAAGACATGTCCACATGATACACGGCGGATTTACCGGAGGAGAAATCTCCAAATCATCCCGCAAAAGACATCTCAAAGACGTATATCACGTCACAGGAAAGGAGGAAGCACCCGACATCCCGGCGATCACTTTTACCAAGGAAGACGCATCCGGCGTCGCATCAGGGCATGACGATCCCATGGTCATCACTATTATACTAGCAAACGCAAATCTTCACCGCACGTTGATAGATCAGGGAAGCTCCGCCAATATCTTATTCAAAACTGCTTTCGACAAACTCGGCTTGGAAGAAAAAGAACTCAGAGCATATCCGAATAGCCTGTTCGGGCTAGGAGATACCCCAGTTCAACCGATGGGATACATCTCGCTCCACACAACTTTCGTAAAAGGAAGTCAATCAAGAACACTCAAAATAGATTACATCGTAGTCGACGTAAGTTCAGCTTACAATGCCCTAATAGGTCAGACAACGTTAAATCAGCTCGGCGCAATAGTCTCGATCCCGCATCTATGCATGAAGTTCCCAACTGCAGGAGAAATAGCCACGATAAAGGCAGATCAGAAGATGGCGCACCGCTGTTACAACGAAAGTCTAAACCTCAGAGGTAGAGGAGAGGAATTCCACACAATTGAACTTGGTGGAGTTCAGAGACGGGAAGAGCTCCGCCCACAACTTGAAGGAGAAATAGAGAAAATCCAGATCGGGAATACCCCAGACCAAACAACCAATATCGGCACACTCCTAAAAGGAGACATAAAAGAATCACTCATACAGTTTCTACGAGACAACGCCAACCTCTTTGCGTGGAAGGCCGCAGACATGCCAGGCATAGATTCCAAACTAATGTGCCATAAGCTAGCAGTCTACCCAGAAAGGCGTAGAAAGGCGTAGAAAGCTAGGACCAGAACGCTCTCAAGCTGTGGAAGAATAGGTATGAGCTCTACTGGAGGCAGGTTTCATAAGAAAAGTCAAATACCTACTATGGCTCGCTAATGTCGTATTGGTAAAAAAGTCAAACGGGAAGTGGAGAATGTGCACTGACTATACCGATCTCAACAAAGCCTGCCCGAAAGATCCTTATCTGCTCCCAAACATCGACGCTCTGGTAGATGCCTCCTCCAGATATAAATACCTCTCCTTCATGGATGCATACTCAGGATATAACCAAATCCCAATGTACCCACCCGACCAAAAAAAAACCTCATTCTTAACCCCAAAGGCAAATTACTGCTACATTGTTATGCCCTTCGGTCTTAAAAATGCGGGAGCCACTTACCAAAGATTAATGAACAAGGTTTTTTCGGATCACATAGGAAAGATCATGAAGGTCTACGTAGATGACATGCTAGTGAAGACGCAAAACGAAGAGATGTTATTATCCGACATGACATAACACCATAAGACGACACGGCATGCGACTCAATCCCGCAAAATGTACCTTCGCAGTAGAAGCTGGTAAATTCTTGGTTTTTATGATCACATAGAGAGGAATCGAGGCAAACCCGGACAAGTGCAGGTCCGTACTCAACATGAAAAGTCTGACTTGTGTCAAAGAGGTACAACAACTCAACGGGAGGTTGGCAGCCTTGTCCAGATTCCTGGCCGGATCAGTAATAAGATCTCTCCCCTTCTACGCCATTCTAAGGAAGGGAAAGGAGTTTGAATTGACAACAGAATGCGAGCAAGCCTTTCAAGATTTCAAAAGATTCCTGGGACGGCCACCTATACTAAGTCGGCCACGGGAAGGAGAACCACTCATATTGTATCTCGCGGTGGGAAATCGGGCAGTAGCCTTAGCACTGGTCCAAGAAGACAACAGCGGGCAACAACCCATATACTTTATTAGCAAAGCATTACAAGGATCCGAGCTGAACTACCAGAAAATTGAAAAGTTTGCTTATGCTCTCATATTGACATCTCGACGACTTCGCCCATATTTTCAGTCTCACACCATTAAAGTTCGGACCAACCAGCCCATAAAAGGGATCTTACAGAAAACAAACTTGGCAGGCAGAATCTTGCAATGGGCAGTCGAGTTGTCCAAATTCGACCTTCAATACGAAGCTCGAACGGTCATTAAATCTCAATATCTGGCCGACTTCATTGCGGAATTCACGGACACACCAAAAATCCCCACAGAATGGAATCTATATATGGATGGTTCCTCAAATAAAACGGGAAGTGGTGCGGGCGTAATAATTGAAAGCGACCAGGGAACCCAAATCGAACTCTCCCTCAAATTCGGGTTTCCTGCCTCAAACAATCAAGCGGAATATGAGGCACTACTAGCTGGTTTGAAGCTGGTTAGGGAGGTTGGAGCTCAAAAACTTATCATCTTCAGCGATTCATAGGTAGTTACTTCACAAATAGCAGGAAGCTACCAAGCCAAAGATCCCACTATAAAAAAGTACTTGGACAAAACCAGGGAACAGCTTGGACAACTCAGAGAGTGTGAGATTCGTCACATACCCCGAGAACAAAATGTCCGAGCCGATGCACTCTCAAAACTAGCCAGCACCAAACCAAGAGGCAACAATAGAAGCCTCATCCAAGAAATTCTACAGAATCCATCAATCTCAGAAGAAGAAAAAGTCCTAGCCATAACAGGTCGTGATCAGGGATGGATGACTCCCATAATTAACTACCTCAGAACAGAAGCTCTGTCCACAGATGAGAAAAAGGTAAAGAGGTTAAAACGAGAAGCATAATACTATACTGATGAGCGGATAATTTGTACGCTTTTTGGCATTGTTTTTAGTATGTTTTTAGTATATTTAGTTGAGTTTTTAGTATATTTTTATTAGTTTTTAGTTAAAATTCACTTTTCTGGACTTTACTATGAGTTTGTGTGTTTTTCTGTGATTTCAGGTATTTTCTGGCTGAAATTGAGGGACCTGAGCAAAAATCTGATCCAGAGACTGAAAAGGACTGCAGATGCTGTTGGATTCTGACCTCTCTGCACTCGAAGTGCATTTTCTGGAGCTACAGAAGCCCAATTGGCGCGCTCTCAACGGCGTTGGAAAGTAGACATCCTGGGCTTTCCAGCAATATATGATAGTCTATACTTTGCCCAAGATTTGATGGCCCAAACTGGCGTTCAAAGTCACCTTCAGATTTCCCAGCGTTAAACGCCGGAACTGGCACCAAAGTGGGAGTTAAACGCCCAAACTGGCATAAAAGATGGCTTTTAACTCCAAGAAGAGTCTCTACACGAAAATGCTTTCATGCTCAGCCCAAGCACACACCAAGTGGGCCCGGAAGTGGATTTTTATGTCATTTGCTCATCTTTGTAATTCTTAAGCTACTAGTTCCCTATAAATAGGACCTTTTGCTATTGTATTAGACGTCTTGAAATCTTGGTAGCTATTTTAGTCTTATGCTATCTTAGATCATGAGGCTGGCCTCACGGCCATGCCTAGACCTTGTTCTTATGTATTTTCAACGGTGGAGTTTCTACACACCATAGATTAAGGTGTGGAGCTCTACTGTACCTCGAGTATTAATGCAATTACTATTGTTCTTCTATTCAATTCAGCTTGTTCTTATTCCAAGATATCACTTGTCCTTCAACTTGATGAATGTGATGATCCGTGACACTCATCATCATTCTCACCTATGAACGTGTGACTGACAACCACCTCCGTTCTACCTTAGATTGGGTGAATATTTTTTGGATTCCTGATACACGACGCATGGTTGATCGCCTGACAACTGAGCGCTCGCCTGACAACCGAGGCAGCCATTCCGTGAGATCAGAGTCTTCGTGGTATAGGCTAGAACTGATGGTGGCATTCAAGAAAATTCGGAAGGTCTAAACCTTGTCTGTGGTATTCTGAGTAGGATTCAATGATTGAATGACTGTGACGTGCTTCAAACTCGCGATTGTGGGGCGTTAGTGACAGACGCAAAAGAATCACTGGATTCTATTCCGACATGATCGAGAACCGACAGCTGGATAGCCGTGCCGTGACAGGGTGCGTTGAACATTTCCACTGAGAGGATGGGAGGTAGCCACTGACAACGGTGAAACCCTTGCATAATGCTTGCCATGGAAAGGAGTAAGAAGGATTGGATGAAGACAGTAGGAAAGCAGAGAGACGGAAGGGACAAAGCATCTCCATTCGCTTATCTGAAATTCCCACCAATGAATTGCATAAGTATCTCTATCTTTATCTTTATGTTTTATTCATATATCACCCATAACCATTTGAGTCTGCCTGACTGAGATTTACAAGGTGACCATAGCTTGCTTCATACCAACAATGTCCGTGGGATCGACCCTTACTCGCGTAAGGTTTATTACTTGGACGACCCAGTGCACTTGCTGGTTAGTTGTGCGAAGTTGTGTTTATGCCATGGTATTGAGCACCAAGTCTTTGGGGCCATTACTAGGGATTATTTGAGTTGTGAAAAGAAGTGATCACAATTTCGCATACCATATACCATCATAAATAATACTCTATACAAAAGAGGAAATTTTAATACCACTGCTAAAATGCGGGCCGACTTCCAACACAAAAGATGTCCTAGAAGAATTACACAGTGGCATTTGTGGCAATCACCTCGGAGCGTAGGCACTCGCCAAAAAAGTACTTCGGGCAGGATTTTATTGGCCAACTCTACAAAAAGAAGCCACAGAATTTGTAAGGACATGTTTACCATGTCAGAAGCATGCCAACTTTCACACCGCTTCGCCAGAGGAACTCATCAGCGTAACCTCACCTTGGCCATTCGCAAAATGGGGACTCGATCTCCTCGGACCTTTTCCTCAAGGATCAGGACAAGTCAAATTCCTCATAGTAGGAATAGACTACTTCACAAAATGGATCGAGGCAGAACCCCTAGCCAATGCCACATCTCAAAGAAGTCAGAAATTCCTATATAGAAACATCGTCACAAGGTTTGGAGTTCCATACTCCATCACTACAGACAATGGTACCCAGTTCACAGACGCAGGCTTCAAAAAACTAGCGGCCGACCTGAATATAAAATAACAATTCACCTCTGTTGAGCACCCCCAAACCAATGGGCAAGCTGAAGCTGCTAACAAAGTTATATTAGCAGGGTTAAAACGAAGATTACAAGATGCAAAGGGAGCTTGGGCTGAGGAGCTCCCACAAGTCCTATGGGCATATCGAACGACTCCACATTCCACGACAAAGGAGTCAACCTTCCGATTAGCTTACGGAATGGAGGCGATGATCCCAGTGGAGGTCGAAGAAGGATCACCCAGAGTAATCCATTTTAGCAAAAAAGCCAATTCCCAACTTCAAAGGGAAGAGCTCGACTTACTTCCAGAAATCCGAGAAAGAGCTCGGATAAAGGAAGAGGCGTTGAAACGACGAATGGCCTCCAGATACAACCGAAAAGTAATACAGCGGGCCTTTGCTGAAAACGACTTCATCCTAATTCGAAACGACATAGGAACAACTCGACCTGGAGAAGGAAAGCTGGCAGCAAAGTGGAAAGGACCCTTCCAAGTCATAGAAGTACTAGGAAAGGGCTACTACAGGCTTTCCGAACTCGACGGGCGAGAGCTTCCTAGATCATGGCACGCCTGCAACCTAAGAAGGTACTATAGCTAGGGATGATAAAAGATCTTGGACAAAGCGCACTCTTTTTCCTAAAAAAGGTTTTTTAACGAGGCGCCCAGCCAAGACCTACAAATCACCCGACTTAGGAAATTAAACCCCATGTATATTTGCATTCATTTTTAATAAAATTTGTTCAGATTCTCTACAAACGCTCAAGTCGTATTATTCTGAAATATTCATCGCCCGATTATAAAGCTACAGATCGACCGAGAGTGAAAACCAAAATTCACTGCGCGATCACGATAAAAACGAGGGTTAAAACCCAAATTCTATAAAATCGGCAAAGATGAAAACAGAATAATGCAAGTTATTGAAAGTGATCCATAGAAAGGACCTGACGAGGTCCTAATAAAATGGATTGCTATAAAATAACTTAAAGACTGGCCGGCACAAAAAGTCGGACCAGCCACAACAACCCAAGTTATAAGTAAAGCCCTGGAAAGAGGTCTGGCCAACCCTATAAAAGAGGATTACTATAACTTCGAAGAGCCCGACATGATGAAGTCGGACTCCTACAAAAAGTTACAAAGATAATCCTTGAAAGAGACTTGAACAAGGTCCAAGAAAGAGGATCACCAAGTAACTCAACAGGGCCCGACATGACGAAGTCGGCCCAGAAAGATAAGTTACAAAAGATAAATCCCTGAAAGAGACCTGAACAAGGTCCAAGAAAGAGGATTATCAAGTAACTCGACAGGGCCCGACATGACGAAGTCGGCCCAGAAAGAGGTAAAAGCTACAAAAAGATAAATTCATGAAAGAGACCTGAACAAGGTCCAAGAAAGAGGGTTATCAAGTAACTCGACAGGGCCCGACATGGCGAAGTTGGCCCAGAAAGAGGTAAAGCTACAAAAAGTAATCCCCGAAAGAGACCTGAACAAGGTCCAAGAAAAGAGGATTACCAAGTAACTCGACAAGGCCCGACATGACGAAGTCGGCCCAGAAAGATGTAAAGCTACAAAAGGTAATCCCCAAAAGAGACCTAAATAAGGTCCAAAAGGAGGATTACAAACAAAGTCCTAGCCTATGAAGGTACCAAGACAAGCGCAAGCAGATATGATATAAAAACTACTAAGTTATGATAATAGCAAGCTTCAGAGGCCACCAAAATCAGCCCCGGAAGCTCAAAAACTACTTTGTTTTTTGCAAAATAAAGTTGCTAAACAAGCAACCCAAAAAAGTATCAACAGTCAGCAAAACACCATTTACAAAGATAAAGAGTTCAAAAGCCCACAAACCGGGCTATCCACATTAAATAGGAAGAAAACTCAGTCAACATTAGAAGACTTATCAGCAGCATCAACTCGGGGTGAAGGAGGGCGAGTCTGGAGAGACACTGCATCCATTGTCCCGTCATCTCGATTTAATATTTGGCAATCAGGATCGGCCACAGAACAAGCAGGAGTTGAAGGAGCCGACATGACAGAAGCTTTAGCAATAGGCTCAAAGGGAGGTTCAACATCATCATCATCAGGGTCCTCGGGAACGATCTTGCCATCCTTCACAACATTATCCAAACTAAATAAAGCAAGATCAGCTCCCGGAGCAATGACCTGAACCTGCTCCTTCAGGTTCTCATAAGCAGCAGTTACGCTGCCCACAAGATGACCTTGGAGCTCGGAATAATCAACCCGGGCCGACTCTAGCTCCTCCCGAAGGCGTATCACTTCTCGGTAGGACGTGACATAGCTTTCTTTATGCTTCAAAGCCACATCCTCAGCCAATCGCACAGAGGCCGCCAGGGCAAGATAGCTGGCCTTCTCCCCCTCCAGTTCCTTCTTCAGTTTAGCCACCTCCGCTTCAAACTCCTCCTTTAGACCCTTCACCCGATCAAACTCTTGTTTAGCTTCCTCCATAAAGGCTTTGGTAGCATGCAGAGGTAGATTTTGGGTAGTTCGATACAAAGCAGCTCCCATATGAGCCATCTTAACACTACTCCGAGTTATAAATTCTAAGTGATGAAGGAGAGATACATCATCCATGGAAAGAGCACCATAAGGTGCGATTTGCTGGTCCACAAAACCAATAGGGTCAAAATCCGAGGCATCTAGATTGAAAGGTTCAACAGTTCGAGGTCTTTTTGGAGGAGGGGCGGCCGAAGAAGAAACCACAGCAGCAGTAGAAGATTGAAGGGGATCCACTAAACGGACCCGAGGTGTAGGGATCATTCTCCTCGGGCCAGGAGAGCTCGGCACGGATGGCTTCAAAAGAGCTTGGGAAGCTCCTTCCCCATCGACCCGGGCCGAGATGTTTTGAGCTGCAGTAGCTTTCCTCGCCTTCTTGAAAACCTTCATTGCATCATTATTCTTGGCCATCTCTGAAAAATGAAAAACAACAATTTATCAAATTGGGAGAAAAGTAGGAAGAAAACAACAAACAAAATATATCAAGGCAGTACCCAAAGCAGTTCGAATAAGGGACAGGTCTCCCAAAGATTTTTTAGTATCCAAATGAGGAAGTTCCCCCCAAATATCCTCCAAAACATTCGCAAAGGCCTGCTCGACCTTGCTCAACATCTCCCAAGTATATCGGGATACCACTACGTTCCTCTGCCACTCTAGGGGAAAGCAGGGCTCGTTATTCTCATCCAGAATGAAAGGTCGGGCTCCTTCAACAGCCCGGACCTTAAAGAAGTAATTCTTAAAATCCCGGAAAGATTCGTCATACATGGAAAAAACCTTGTGCCCCTGGGCCTAAAAGAAATCCAAGAAGCTTTCTTCTTGGTAGTCCTAGGCTTGGTCAACACAAAAAGATACAGAAAAAGAGTTTGAGAAAGTGTAACACCAAATTCTTGACAAACAAGCTGAAAAATCTTGATGAAACCCTATGAATTCGGATGAAGCTGCGAAGGGGCTACGTTACAAGACCATAGTAGGTCAGTTTCAAAAGAGGTAAAAGGAAAGGTGATGTTCATTTGGCCAAAAAAGAAATCATAAGCATAGAAGAAGGGACGCTCCCCCTGGGTCAGGATCGGGAAGCAAACTCTATCAGCAGAATTGGGTGCTACTAACTCGTAATTACTCTCTTGACCTCACTGCTATAGACACGATGATGCCTTCTAAGCGTCACACAAAATTCAGAATCGGCTAAAGAAACATACAGCAAGACAAAAGAGTCTAGCCAATCGGACATCCCTTCAGGAACCATAGGAGATGCCTCGACAATATTTTTTCGGGAAGACATGGCCAACTAGTCCTACAAACAAGAAAAAGATTGGATTACTAAAAAAGGTAAAAACATCCCCGATCAAATCAAAACCACTCGAACAGGAAATCCAGCGCCAATATAACAGATAAAAAGGAAAACCCCTAGACACAACCCAAGGTCCAGGGGCATCCTTTGGAGGCAATCGGGGAATGAAACTTCCAGGAAAATCTACAAGACTAATATCTCAACAGAAACCCTTTCCAAGAAAAACAAAACGCAAAGAAGATCATATGAGCTGCCAAAAGAAAAAAGGCTATAACAATTCAAGAAATCAGCAAAGTAGCAGACAAAGCCCTAAAGAGCCAAACCAGGGAAATACACTCGGAAGCATACGAAAGGACAAAAAAAAGGCATGCATCAGTAGCAAACCAGGCGCAGTAAAAATTCAAGCTTTCCAAAATGCACTCAGTCAAAATCAAAGCTTCAAAGTCAAACACAGCACAGCAGAAATAAACGGTGAAGGGAAAGCAAAACCAACCTGAGAAAGGAGAAGAATACGCAAGAAGGTTGAGGACAAGGAGGCTAGAAATCGCCGTTAAAAGCACTCACGATCGCCGAACAAATGTTGCAAGAAGAAACACCGAGAAACGTAAAGTTTTCAAAAGAAAACAGAAGGAGAGGAGAAAAAGGGAAGTCGCAGCAAAAGCAAGAAAGGAGAAAAATGTTTTTTGAAAAGTAAATTTCAAAATAAAAGCCAAGAGAAATGGAGCATCAAAAACCAATTAATGGGGCATTAAAAATCCTTGCACATTCCCAAGGAAAGGACACTAATCCAAAAGCGCGCGCTCTCAGAGGAAGCGAAACGTTCCGCATTCAAAAAAGAACTCTACAAAGTCAAAGTCAACAAAATGCTCGAGTTCGGGTCCACCCGAGAAGGTTCGAAGTCCTAAAAACTAAGACTCTACCTCCAAAGGGAAACCGAGCTCGAGCAGGGGCACTGTTCATACCCTGGGTCGAGCTGTCTGACCTGGAATGTTCTACAGACAAAGCGACCGACCTCTTCAGGTCAGGACAAACCGACCTCTTCTCAAAGAGATCGGCCGAGTCACAGGAAAGCCCAATAAAGGGCCCAAATAGAGGAACACGACCCCAATCCAAAGGCAGCCTAAGCCTATAAAGATAAGGGCGGTTCCCATGAAAGATAAGATAAAGATAAAGATAAGATAACTAACTTATCTTATCTGAAAAGGTCACTCTACACCATTATAAATACACTGGAGCACCCAGGTATAACTCATACTCTGATTCTACTCAATACCTGTTTAATACCCTTGCTAACTTAAGCATTGGAGTCCCTTGCAGGTACCCCCCACCCTCTGGGGACGAAGGAATCAGCACCTCCACCAAGTCCAACAAATCGGACACAGCAACTCTGATCATTATAGAAGATCTCATCCGAGATCGACCTACAGTTTCAGGTAACCCGAACACAGGGCATGAACGGTGCCCCTGCTTGAGCGTGGTCTTTTTTAAGGTCGAGTCTTTTAGACTTCGATCCTTTTCGGAGAACCCGAGCTTGAGCACTTTTTGCTGGTCTTCGCTGGTAGAACCTCCCGTTAGTGATTTTAAATGCGGAACATTTTCACACTCCTTTAATTGCGTCGTGGGTTGCGTTTTCCTAGGGAACGTGCAAATGCTTTTAAGGATTTCATTTACTCCCCTTTTGCCGTTTTCCTCTTCCTCATTTCATTTTTTGAAATTTCAAAGTGCCATCCCTTCAGTTTCTTCTTTTTCTTTGCTTACTGTGACTCTACTTTTCAGGTTGGTCTTTCTTTTCTCACTTTTCCGCGCTCGTTTCATGCTTTGAAAAAGTTTTGATCTTGGTGTTGTGTTTGGAAAGCTTTGAATCTTTTTCTGTATTTGTCGCGTATTTTGATCAGATGTGCGTTTTGAGGGTTTCGTGGCTTTTCGTGTTTCCTGCTAGTTAGGGTTTTGCTTGTTGATCTTATCTCTGATTTGCAC
Organism: Arachis stenosperma; assembly: GCF_014773155.1. NCBI lineage: Eukaryota > Viridiplantae > Streptophyta > Magnoliopsida > Fabales > Fabaceae > Arachis > Arachis stenosperma. The sequence continues at coordinate 27,295,502 of NC_080382.1, read as the reverse complement.
CTTTTGATGATTTCCCCGTTTGACTCTAAGGAAAGTTGCGCTTTTGATTATTTCTTGCATGGTTTATTTTGATGCTGATAGTTTGCTTTGTCTTGTGCCTCTTATCTGTTGTCGACGTTGATGGTTTCTTTGAGTCCAAAAGAACCTTTTGCTGATAAATTTGTGAAAAAGCTTGTAGCTTTCGATGGTTTTTCCGTGACTTTGTAACTTTTCTTTGTGGAGTGTCGCTGTCAAAGGAGAATTATTTTCTGGTTTGAGGAGTGTCGAGACGTAAGTTTCAGTCCTTACTTCCTTGCTGCCTCCAAAGGGTTCCCCTGGACTTCAGTGTGGGTCTTGGGACTTCCCTTTTTACTGTTGAGTCTGCTACTTGCTATGTAATTTTGCTGTCCGATTTGTTACCTTATTTTCCCGAGTTGTTTTGGTAGTAATCTAGTTTTTCTTTTTCTTGTTGTAGGACTAGTTGATCTCATGTCTTCTCACAAAAAATATTGTCGAGACGTCCTCCCAGGTCCCTGATGGCATGGCCGACTGGGTGGATTCTATGGTTCTTATGTGTGTTTCGCTGGTTGATTCTAAATTTTGTGAGCAGCTTAGGAAGTTTCATAGGATTTGTAGTAATGGCAGTGATGAAAAGAATTATGAGCTTGTATCCCCTACTTCTGAAGAGAGAGTTTGTTTTTCTACTCGGGTTGTTGGAGACCGTCCCTTTTTCTATGCGTACGACTTCTTTTTTAGTCAAATGGATATCACTCTTCGTTTCACTCCTTTTGAGATCAACCTTTTGTGGTCTTGTAACATAGCTCCATCCTAACTCCACCCCAATTCTTGGGGTTTTATAAAAATTTTTCAATTGTTGTGTCATGAATTAGGTGTCCAGCCTTCCCAATCCCTCTTTTTTTTTTATCTTTTTGTTCTGACAAAGCCTGGTGTTGTTAAGAAGAAGGCCGCCTGGGTCTCTTTCCGAGCTTCCCAGGGGAAAAAGGTCTTTTCCATGTATGATGAATCCTTTCGGGATTTTAAAAACTATTTCTTCAACGTTCGAGCTGTTGAAGGAGCTCATCCCTTTTTTTCTGGATGAGAATAATGAGCCCGCCTTTCCTTTAGAGTGGCAACAGAATGTAGTGATATCTAGATATTCTTGGGAGATATTGGATGAGGTTGAGCAAGCATTTGTGCATGTGTTGGAGGAGAACTGGGGGGAGCCACCGCATCTTGATACTAAGAGGTTTTTAGGGGATCCCTCTCTGCTGCAAACTGAGCTTGGTAGTGGTTGACCTCTTTTGTATCTGCTTGTTTATTTTGTCGAGCCTTATTCCTTTTCTTCCAATTTGTAACTCGGCCTTTGCTGTGCTTTTTCAGAGATGGTTAAAAACAATGATTCCATGAAAGCCTTTAAAAAGGCGAGGAAGGCAACTGCAGCCCTAAACATCTCGACCAAGGTTACCGGGGAAGGGTCGTCTACGGCTTCCTTGAAGAGGTTTACATCGGACGCTTCTGGGCCCAAGAAAGTCATCCCGACTCCTAATGTCCGGCTGGCCTCATCCGTTCCTCCTCTACTGGTGGACGAAATTGTGATCCATGTTCTAACTATCTTGAGATGAAATCATTATTATGGCACTGGTTGAATCCACAACTCCGTTCAACTAACCAGCAAGTGTACTGGGTCGTCCAAGTAATAAACCTTACGTGAGTAAGGGTCGATCCCACAGAGATTGTTGGTATGAAGCAAGCTATGGTCACCTTGTAAATCTCAGTTAGGCAGATTAAAATTTGTTTATGGTTTCGAAAATTAATAATAAAAGAGAAATAATAAAAGGGATAGAATACTTAGGCAGATTCATTGGTGGGAATTTCAGATAAGCATATGGAGGTACTGTAAGGCTCAAGGACGCCTGCTCTCCTACTGCTTCAACTCAATCCTTCTTACTCCTTTCCATGGCAAGCTGTATGTAGGGCATCACCGTTGTCAGTGGCTACATCCCATCCTCTCAGTGAAAATGGTCCTCTGCGGCTGTCACTCGCATGGCTAATCATCTGTCGATTCTCAATCAGGTTGGAATAGAATCCATTGATTCTTTTGCGCTTGTCATCACGCCCAGCCTTCAGGAGTTTGAAGCTCGTCACAGTCATTCAATCCCAGAATCCTACTCGGAATACCATAGACAAGGTTTAGACTTTCCGGATCCTCATGAATGCCGCCATCTATCTAGCTTATACCATGAAGATTCTGTTGGGGAATCTAAGAGATACACATTCAAGCTCTGTTGCATGTAGAACGGAAGTGGTTGTCAATCACGTGCGTTCATAAGTGAGAATGATGATGAGGGTTATCTAATCATCACATTCATCATGTTCTTGGGTGCGAATGAATATCTTGGAATAAGAATAAGAGAGAATTGAATAAAAGAAAATAGAACTGCATTAATACTTGAGGTACAGCAGAGCTCCACACCCTTAATCTATGGTGTGCAGAAACTCCACCATTGAAAATACATAAGTGAAAGGTTCAGGCATGGCCGAATGGCCAGCTCCCTAAAACGTGATCAATAGCCTCTTAGGATGAAGAATAAAACAAAACTGAGACCAAAGATGAAACGTGGTCAAAAGACATCTAATACAATAGTTAAATGTTCTATTTATAATAAACTAGCTCCTAGGGTTTACATGAGTAAGTAATTGATGCATAAATCCACTTCCGGGGCCCACTTGGTGTATGCTTGGGCTGAGCTTGATCAATCCACGAGCTGAGGCTTCTCTTGGAGTTGAACTCCGAGTTATGACGTGTTTTGGGCGTTCAACTCCGGATCATGACGTTTTTCTGGCGTTTAACTCCAGACAGCAGCATGTACTTGGCGTTCAACGCCAAGTTACATCGTCAATTTCCGAATAAAGTATGCACTATTATATATTGCTGGAAAGCCCTGGATGTCTACTTTCCAATGCCGTTGAGAGCGCGCCAATTGGAGTTCTGTAGCTCCAGAAAATCCATTTCGAGTGCAGGGAGGTCAGAATCCAACAGCATCAGCAGTCCTTTTGTCAGCCTTTTTCATAATTTTGCTCAAGTCCCTCAATTTCAGCCAGAAATTACCTGAAATCACAGAAAAACACACAAACTCATAGTAAAGTCCAGAAATGTGAATTTAACATAAAAACCAATGAAAACATCCCTAAAAGTAGCTTAAACTTACTAAAAACTACCTAAAAACAATGCCAAAAAGCGTATAAATTATCCGCTCATCACAACACCAAACTTAAATTGTTGCTTGTCCCCAAGCAACTGAAAATCAATTAGGATAAAAAGAAGAGAATATACTATAAATTCCAAAATATCAATGAATATTAATTATAATCAGATGAGCGGGACTTGTAGCTTTTTGCTTCTGAACAGTTTTGGCATCTCACTTTTTCCTTTGAAGTTTAGAATGATTGGCTTCTCTAGGAACTTAGAATTTCGGATAGTGTTATTGATTTTCCTAGTTAAGCATGTTGATTCTTGAACACAGCTACTTATGAGTCTTGGCTGTGGCCCTAAGCACTTTGTTTTCCAGTATTACCACCGGATACATAAATGCCACAGACACATAACTGGGTGAACCTTTTCAGATTGTGACTCAGCTTTGCTAGAGTCCCCAGTTAGTGGTGTCCAGAGCTCTTAAGCACACTCTTTTGCTTTGGATCACGACTTTAACCACTCAGTCTCAAGCTTTTCACTTGGACCTTCATGACACAAGCACATGGTTAGGGACAGCTTTGATTTAGCCGCTTAGGTCTGGATTTTATTTCCTTGGGCCCTCCTATCCATTGATGCTCAAAGCCTTGGATCCTTTTTACCCTTGCCTTTTGGCTTTTTCTACTGCTCCTTCTTTTTCTATATACTCTTCTTTTTTTTTTTCGAATGCTTCTTCTTTTTCACTGCTTTTTCTTGCTTCAAGAATCAATTTCATGATTTTTCAGATCCTCAATAACATTTCTCTTTGTTCATCATTCTTTCAAGAGCCAACAATTTTAACATTAATAAACAACAAGATCAAAAGACATATGCACTGTTCAAGCATTCATTCAGAAAACAAAAAGTATTGTCACCACATCAATATAATTAAACTAAATTCAAGAGCTATTTTCGAAATTTATGTACTTCTTGTTCTTTTGAATTAAAACATTTTTCTTTTAAGAGAAGTGAAGGATTAATGGAATTTATTCATAGCTTTAAGGCATGGTTACATACTAATGATCATGAAATAAAGACACAAAACATAGATAAACACAACATTAAAAACCGAAAAGCAGAAAGAAATAAGAACAAGGAATGAATCCACCTGAGTGAGGGTGGCGCCTTCTTGAAGGTCCAATAGTGCTCTTTGAGCTCCTCTATGTCTCTTCCTTGCTTCTGTTGAATGATTCCTAGTAATTCTTGGTGTTCCTCCCCTTAGTTGCTTCCAATATTTGTGTGGAGGACAACTTATTCCCTGAGGTATCTCAGGGATCTCTTGATTTGCAGCCACATGTTCTACCACTGAGCTATGACGGCTTATATTTAGTCTTTCCATCTCCCATGACTCAGAGGTGGAAGCTTTTTGTCTTCCCTTTGAGGTTTTTCTGGCTTTAGGTGCCATTAATGGTAATGGAAAAGCAAAAAAGCTATGCTTTTACCACACCAAACTTAAAATATTGCTCACCCTCGAGCAAGAGAAGAAAGAAGAGAAGAAGAAGAAGAAGAAGAAAATGGAGGAGAGTGAGGGGAGAAGGTGATGAGCGGATAATTTGTATGCTTTTTGGCATTGTTTTTAGTATGTTTTCAGTATCTTTTAGTTAGTTTTTAGTATATTTTTATTAGTTTTTAGTTAAAATTCACTTTTCTGGACTTTACTATGAGTTTGTATGTTTTTCTGTGATTTCAGGTATTTTCTGGCTGAAATTGAGGGATCTGAGCAAAAATCTGATCCAGAGACTCAAAAGGACTGCAGATGCTGTTGGATTCTGAGCTCCCTGCACTCGAAGTGGATTTTCTGGAGCTACAGAAGCCCAATTGGCGCGCTCTCAACGGCGTTGGAAAGTAGACATCCTGGGCTTTTCAGCAATATATGATAGTCCATACTTTGCCCAAGATTTGATGGCCCAAACCGGCGTTCAAAGTCACCTCAAGAAATTCCAGCGTTAAACGCCGGAACTGGCACCTAAATGGGAGTTAAACGCCCAAACTGGCATAAAAGCTGGCGTTTAACTCCAAGGAGAGTCTCTACATGAAAATGCTTCATTGCTCAGCCCAAGCACACACCAAGTGGGCCCGGAAGTGGATTTCTATGTCATTTACTCATCTTTGTACACCTTAGGTTACTAGTTTTCTATAAGTAGGACCTTTTACTATTGTATTTGACATCTTCTGATCTTTGGAACCTTTTTCTTTAGATCTTTTGATCATTTTGGGAGGCTGGCCTCACGGCCATGCCTAGACCTTGTTCTTATGTATTTTCAACGGTGGAGTTTCTACACACCATAGATTAAGGTGTGGAGCTCTGCTGTACCTCGAGTATTAATGCAATTACTATTGTTCTTCTATTCAATTCCGCTTGTTCTTGTTCCAAGATATCACCTGTTCTTCAACTTGATGAATGTGATGATCCGTGACACTCATCATCATTCTCACTTATGAACAAAGTGACTGACAACCACTCTTGTTCTACAAGCATACGAGGCTTAGTGAATATCTCTTGGATTCCTGATACACGATGCATGGTTGATCGCCTGACAAACGAGTGCTCGCCTGACAAACGAGCCAGCCATTCCGTGGGATCAGAGTCTTCGTGGTATAGGCGAGAACTGATGGCGGCATTCAAGAGAATCCAGAAGGTCTAAACCTTGTCTGTGGTATTCTGAGTAGGATTCAATGATTGAATGACTGTGACGTGCTTCAAACTCCTAGCAGGCGGGGCGTTAGTGACAGACGCAAAAGAATCGATGGATTTTATTCCGGCCTGACCGAGAACCGACAGCTGATTACCCATGCTGTGACAGAGCATAGGCGACGTTTTCACTGAGAGGATGGGAGGTAGCCACTGACAACGGTGAAACCCTACATGAGCTTGCCATGGAAAGGAGTAAGAAGGATTGGATGAAGACAGTAGGAAAGCAGAGAGACGGAAGGGAAGGCATCTTCATACGCTTATCTGAAGCTCTCACCAATGATATACATAAGTATCTCTATCTTTATCTTTATGCTTTATTCATCATCTATACCCATTTGAGTCTGCCTGACTGAGATCTACAAGGTGACCATAGCTTGCTTCATACCAACAATCTCCGTGGGATCGACCCTTACTCGCGTAAGGTATTACTTGGACGACCCAGTGCACTTGCTGGTTAGTTGTGCGAAGTTGTGCTTATGCCATGGTATTGTGCACCAAGTCTTTGGAGCCATTACTAGGGATTGTTTTGTGTAGAAGTAGTGATCACAATTTCGTGCACCAGAAGGATTCGGCTATATGGGTGGGATTGGGTGGGAAGGAGAAGTTGAATTGTAAAGGTAGGTGGGGTGTATGGAGAAGAGTGGATAAATGTGGGTGGTGAATGAAAAACAGAAGGGATGACCATGAATGGAGAGAGAGGGGGCGAGGTAGGTGGGGATCCTGTGAGGTTTACAGATCCTGAGGTGATCCTGGACCGGAGTCTTAGACTAGCATTGCAATGATTCCTGGAAATTCAAATTGAGAATTCTGAAACCTTTATTTTCTATTTCCATATAATTTTCGAAAAAAAGCACAAAAAAAATTTTTTTTTAAAATCATAAAAACCAAAAATACTTTATGTTTCTTGTCTGAGTCTAGTGTCTAATTTTAAGTTTGGTGTCTTGCATGCCTTGTTTATTTGATATTGGTTCTATTTTCAAGTCAATAGTACAGGGGACTGAAGATTCAGAACATGCAGCAGAGGAATTACACAGAAAAGCTGGGCGTTCAAAATGCCCAGTGAAGAAGGACAGACTGGCATTTAAACGCCAGCCAGGGTACCTGGTTGGGCGTTTAACGCCCAAAAAGGTAGCATTTTGGGCGTTAAACGCCAGAATGGATACCATTCTGGGCGTTTAACGCCAGGATGGCACAAGGGGAAGATTTTGTTTTCAAAATCAATTTTTTTTCAAGTTTTCAAAGTTTTTCAAAATCAAATCTTTTTCAAATCAAATCTTTTCAATCAAATGTTTTCAAAATCAATTTCTTTCCTTTTTCAAAGATACTTGCTAACAATTAATGATTTGATTCAAAATTTCAAGTATGTTGCCTTTTCTGTTGAGGAAGGTTTAATTTTTGAATCATATCTTTTCTTGTCAAGCAAGTCATTAATTTTAAAATCAAATCTTTTTAAAATGTTTTTCAAATCATATCTTCTCAATCACATCTTTCTTTTAAACCAATCATATCTTTTTAATCACATCTTTTTCAAAATAGTTTTCAATCAAATCTTTTTAAACTTCTAATTTCAAAATCTTTTTCAAAAATCATTTGATTTCTTTCCCACTCTTATTTTCGAAAATCAAGTAGTGTTTTTCAAAAATGTTTTCAAAATCTTTTACTTAATTTTCGAAAATTACTTCCCCTCTTCTCACATCCTTCTATTTATGGAGTATCACTCTTTCTTAATGCACAATTCGAACTCTATCTGATCAAGTTCGAATTCTTCTACCTCCTTCTTCTATTTTTCTTTTTCTCTGACACCTCAAGGAATCTCTATACTGTGACATAGAGGATTCCACATTTTCTTGTTCTCTTCTCTTTCATATGAGCAGGAGCAGAGACAAAGGCATTCTTGTTGAAGCTGACCCTGAACCTGAGAGGACCTTGAAGCGAAAGCTAAGAGAAGCTAAGGCACAACTCTCTGTAGAGGACCTAACCGAATTCTTCAAAGGAGAAGAAGATATGGCAGCCGAAAACAACAACAATGCCAACAATGCAAGGAAGGTGCTGGGTGACTTTACTGCACCTACTCCCGACTTTTATGGGAGAAGCATCTCTATCCCTGCCATTGGAGCAAACAACTTTGAGCTTAAGCCTCAATTAGTTTCTCTAATGCAACAGAATTGCAAGTTCCATGGACTTCCATTGGAAGATCCTCATCAGTTTTTAGTTGAGTTCTTGCAAATCTGTGACACAGTCAAGACTAATGGGGTTGACCCTGAGGTCTACAGACTGATGCTATTCCCTTTTGCTGTAAGAGACAAAGCTAGAATATGGTTGGACTCTCAACCTAAAGAAAGCCTGGACTCTTGGGAAAAGCTAGTCAATGCCTTCTTGGCAAAGTTCTTTCCACCTCAAAAATTGAGTAAGCTTAGAGTGGAAGTCCAAACCTTCAGACAGAAGGATGGTGAATCCCTCTATGAAGCTTGGGAAAGATACAAACAATTAATCAGAAAGTGTCCCTCAGACATGCTTTCTGAATGGAGCATCATAGGTATTTTCTATGATGGTCTCTCTGAACTATCCAAGATGTCTTTGGATAGCTCTGCTGGAGGATCTCTTCATCTGAAGAAGACGCCTACAGAGGCTCAAGAGCTCATTGAAATGGTTGCAAATAACCAATTCATGTACACTTCTGAAAGAAATCCTGTGAACAATGGGACAAGTCAGAAGAAAGGAGTTCTTGAGATTGATACTCTGAATGCCATTTTGGCTCAGAACAAGATATTGACTCAACAAGTCAATTTGATTTCTCAAAGTCTGTCTGGAATGCAAAATGCACCAAGCAGTACTAAGGATGCTTCATCTGAAGAAGAAGCTTATGATCCTGAGAACCCTTCAATGGAAGAGGTGAATTACCTAGGAGAACCCTATGGAAACACCTATAATTCTTCATGGAGAAATCACCCAAATTTCTCATGGAAGAATCAAGAGAGACCTCAACAAGGTTTCAACAATAATGGTGGAAGAAACAGGTTTAGCAATGGCAAGCCTTTTCCATCATCTTCTCAGCAACAGACAGAGAATTCTAAGCAGAACCCCTCTGACTTAGCAACCATGGTCTCTGATCTAATCAAAACCACTCAAAGTTTCATGACTGAAACAAGGTCCTCCATTAGGAATTTGGAGGCACAAGTGGGACAGCTGAGCAAGAGAATTACTGAACTCCCTCCTAGTACTCTCCCAAGCAATACAGAAGAAAATCCAAAAGGAGAGTGCAAGGCCATCAACATGGCCGAATTTGGAGAGGAAGGAGAGGAAGTTAACGCCACTGAGGAAGACCTCAATGGGCGTGCACTGACCTCCAATGAGTTCCCTAATGAGGAACCATGGGAATCTGAGGCTCAAAATGAGACCATAGAGATTCCATTGGACTTACTTCTTCCTTTCATGAGCTCTGATGAGTATTCCTCCTCTGAAGAGGATGAGTATGTCACTGAAGAGCAAGTTGCTAAATACCTTGGAGCAATCATGAAGCTAAATGACATGTTATTTGGAAATGAGACTTGGGAGGATGAACCCCCTTTGCTCACCAAAGAACTGGATGACTTGTCTAGGCAGAAATTACCTCAAAAGAGACAAGATCCTGGGAAGTTTTTAGTACCTTGTACCATAGGCACCATGACCTTCAAGAAGGCGCTGTGTGACTTAGGGTCAAGTGTAAACCTCATGCCTCTCTCTGTAATGGAGAAGCTAGGGATCTTTGAGGTACAAGCTGCAAGAATCTCATTAGAGATGGCAGACAACTCAAGAAAACAAGCTTATGGACTTGTAGAGGATGTTTTGGTGAAGATTGAAGACCATTACATCCCTACTGATTTCATAGTCCTAGAGACTGGGAAGTGCATGGATGAATCTATCATCCTTGGCAGACCCTTCCTAGCCACAGCAAAGGCTGTGATTGATGTTGATGGAGGTGAACTGATCATTCAAGTGAATGAAGAATCCTTTGTGTTTAAGGCTCAAGGATATCCCTCTGTCACCATGGAGAAGAAGCATGAAGAGCTTCTCTCAAATCAGAGTCAAACAGAGCCCCCACAGTCAAACTCTAAGTTTGGTGTTGGGAGGCCACAACCAAACTCTAAGTTTGGTGTTGAACCCCCACACTCAAACTCTAAGTTTGGTGTTGGGAGGTTCCAACATTGCTCTGAGTATCTGTGAGGCTCCATGAGAGCCCTCTGTCAAGCTACTGACATTAAAGAAGCGCTTGTTGGGAGGCAACCCAATGTTATATTTTATATATTTTCCTTTGTTATTTTATGTTTTTTGTAGGTTGATGATCATAAGGAGTCACAAAATCAAGTGAAAAAGCAAAAACAGAATGAAAAACAGGAAGAAAAACAGCACACCCTGGAGGAAGAACTCACTGGCGTTTAAACGCCAGTGAGGCTAGCAGTTGGGCGTTTAACGCCCAGTCTGGCACCATTCTGGGCGTTTAACGCCAGAAAGGGGCACCAGACTGGCGTTAAACGCCAGGAAAGGGCAAGAACCTGGCGTTAAACGCCAGGAATGGGCATCAGCCCGGCGTTTAACGCCAGAATTGGCTCAAAACACGTTTTTGAGTGCCATTTGGTGCAGGGATGACTTTTTCTTGACACCTCAGGATCTGTGGACCCCACAGGATCCCCACCAACCCACCACTCTCTCTCTTCTTCTTCACCCATTCACCAATCACCTCAATACCTCTTCCCCAAAAACCCTTCACCTATCAACTCCCATCTTTCTCTTCACCACTCACATCCATCCTTCATAAAACCCCACCTACCTCACCCTTCAAATTCAAACCACTTTCCCTCCCAAACCCACCCATAATGGCCGAACCTATTCCCCCCTCTCTCCTATAAATACCCTTCTTCACTCCTTCATTTTCACACAACCTAAACACCACTTCTCCCCCTCTTTGGCCGAATACATAAGCCACTCCCTTCTTCCTCATTTCTTCTTCTTCTACTCTCTTCTTTCTTCTTTTGCTCGAGGACGAGCAAACCTTTTAAGTTTGGTGTGGTAAAAGCGTTGCTTTTTCGTTTTTCCATAACCATTTATGGCATCCAAGGCCGGAGAAACCTCTAGAAAGAGGAAAGGGAAGGCAAAAGCTTCCACCTCCGAGTCATGGGAGATGGATGATGTGTGGAAAACGATCCAACACAAAACTCACCGGCAAGTGTACCGGGTCGCATCAAGTAATAATAACTCACATGAGTGAGGTCGATCCCACAGGGATTGAAGGATTGAGCAATTTTAGTTTAGTGGGTGATTTAGTCAAGCGAATCAAGTTTTGATTGAGTGATTTGTGTTTAACAAGAATTAAATGACAGTAAATGTAAAGGGGGAAGGGAAAAGTGCAATAAAGTGAAGAACAAAATTGTAAAATTGCAGAATCTTAAAGAGCAAGAAAGTAAATGATTGAAACTTAAAGTGCAAGAAACTTAAATTGCAGTAACTTAAATGGCAAGAAAGGTAAATGGCTTGAATATAAAAGGGAATTGAGGAATGGGATTGCAAGATCTAAACAAAGAAGAAGTAAATTGCAGCAATTGATTGAGCAGAATTTAAATCAGAAGCAAATAGCATTCAAACAGAAAGAAAATAAAATGCAGCAAAGGTTCACAGAAGAACCAAGAGTGAATTATGATCTCAGGATCCCAAGGGCTTAGGTAGCAGAGCCTAAAACCCAATTTCCTTCCCAGATCTGAATTAACTAAGCAATTGACAGAAAATTAAAGAAGAAGCAATAGAAGAACAGAAATAGAATTGAATTATGCAGAAAACAAAATGAAAAGAGTTTGAATGGGAATTGGGACAGAATTTCCCCAATTTCACACACCCAAAACTCAAAAACAGAAGAGTAGAATTGCCCAAGTAAGAATGAGGAAGGAGATCAGTCAATTCTTCCTTAATCCTCTTAGTGCTCGGTCAATTCTCTCAAGAACAATTGCAAGAGAGCCAAAGCTCCAAAGGAAGGTGAAAGTAAAAATTCAAAAGCCAAGGTAAAAGTAAAAATTCAAAAGTGAGCATAAAAGGTCCTAATTACATCAAACTATCTCCTATTTATACACTTTCTATTCTTGGATTTTGGGATTTGGATGGGCTTTTGATTTGGTGAAGAAATGAATTAAAATGGGATTTTAGTTTGAATTTTCGGCCCATGAAAATTCACTCCCAGGAGGCTGCCCTGCCCTTGTGGAGGGCAGGGCAGAAAATTGGTGCATGATGCATGAGTTTGGTGCGGCATGGTGCGAGTCTGGCGTGGCATGGTGCGCAAGGATGCTGCCCTGCCCGCGCCAAGGGCAGGGCAGGAATAGTTTGATGCGCCAGAATTGTGGAGTGCGCGCGTTGGTGCTGCCAGGGGAGGAAATTTGGTGCGCCAGGGACAAAAAACACTGCCCTGCCCGCGCCAAGGGCAGGGCAGAAAGTTGTGGTGCTGCCAGATGCGTGCAGTGCGCACGTTGATGCTGCCAGGGGAGGAAATTGGTGCGCCAAATTTGTTGCTTGGTGCGCCAAGTTCTTGTGCCATCCAAATGCTGCCCTGCCCGCGCCAAGGGCAGGGCAATGTTCCTTCCTTCACGTCCCAAGTTCGAATCACGGAGGAGGCAAACACGCTACATTTTTTTCTTGGCTTCTTGGCATGGCACTCATCTTTAAGTCTTGGCTTCCTCATGGTTCCTTGTTCGAACCTTGTAGCATGCATGGGTGATATTTTCCTTTGAATTTCTTTCCTTATAGAGCCCGATTCTGCCCTCCACAAGGGCAGGGCAATGTTCTTTTTCTCTTAGTTTCAAGGCACATTTTGTGCTCTGCCCTTGGAGTGGGCAGGGCAGAATTGCCTTCCTTTGCTTGGTCACCTAATGTTGCTCTCCTAGAGGGCATTCTGCCCTTGTGGAGGGCAATGTTGCTTCCCCCATTGCAATGCGGCACGCTTCTCTCCTCTTTGGCCACGCTTTCCTTTTCTTGGGCTACACTTTTTAGGCCACGCTTTTCCTTTTCTTTTCTTTTCTTCACCTATAATAAACCAAAACAACACTCCAAGTATCACTAAATTCAAGAGGCTTATAAATCAATTAAAATTCAATTAAAATTAGCTTAAACCTCATGATTTAACATTAATTTCATGGTGGTTGCTTGATTTAGAGAAGTTATGCATTTTTACTCCAAATCACTTACTTAGGATACAAGAAAGTGCATAAATGCTAACAAAACAAGTGAAATAAGCTTGAAAAATGGGTATATGATGACTTGTCATCACAACACCAAACTTAAACCTTGCTTGTCCCCAAGCAAGCATCAAAACTAAGAGCAAATGGAATGAATAAGAAAAGGATACTTATCCTTATTATGCAGATAGCAGAACTTAATCTATGGGGCATTTATGCAGACAATGACAACTCAAGTTATTGTTCTTGTTACATAATATACATTTTGCGTCAAATGTTTGCTAAACTTGCTGTTATAAGACTCACTTTTTTGATTCCTCCCTTGCTAACTTTTCTTTGCTTATAATGCTTTAACAAGCTTATTATTCTGTTAGAGGTTGGGTGTCAAATGCTGCAGCATAGCCTTTGGCTTTGTTTTCTTTTCTTTTGCTCAACATCTCTCCACCACAGACACTTGGCTTGCTAATTCTTCCTAGGATCATTGATGCCCAGCATCTCTTTGGATAACTAAATGCTTTGTATCTAAGTTGCTCTTTATTGTGGATTTTCAATTGGCCATCCCAAATCAGTTGATCTAAGTGACCGGGTTTCAAAATACCCCTTAGAATTTACTCATCCAAGCAGATCTCAGTACAAGAACACCACAGGCATTTGTCCTAAGGTTCAAGCCATTGGTGTCCAACCTTTATTCTTTGTTTTTCTTGCCATTTTGGCTTTTTCTTTCCCTTTTTCTTTCTGTTTTTGTTACCAAGGGTTGTTTCATTCTTAATAAGAATCTTTGTAACAGCAAGCTAACTCACAATTGAATGAGAATGATATTATGCAACACTTATTTCATGAGTTATGCATTTAATCAAACACATATACCACCACCAACTTCCATTCATACTCATGCAACATTGGATATTTTACTTTTCAATTCAAACCAAACTCTTTTATTCAAGCATATGGGAAACAAAACAAAATTTAAACTAAGTGATGGATAACAAGCATTATGCAGATTTAGCATTTTTCTAGCTATTTATTAACTAACTAAAATGAGAAGCAAAGAACAGAAACTGCATAAAGTAAAAGAAATAACTGATGGAGGCATATCATGTTTCAGACATGCATCTCCTTATTAGAGACATGAAAGAGGAAGTATGAAAGAACTTTGCCACCTTCTAATGGTCATGGCTGCTGCTTGATTCTCCCTTCTTCTTCTTTCTCTTCCCTGTCTTGGAGTAATCTCGGATCTCCTCACTAGGACATCTTCTACCCCAAACAGAATCTAAGAATCCTTTGAGCCCAAACTCTTCCAAACTTTTAAAGGTCGACTCAGTGTATTGACGAGATTTTACTTGTTGCTCGGCTAAGAATTCAGGGCATTGTTCAAATGGCTTGATCTCAGGATTGAGTGTTGGCAAATTGTGGGTCAAGTACTCCAACCTTGCTTGCATGTTTTCATCATACTCCATTCTTTGTACGTGTCTAACTTCTCCCATGGTATGATGAACATTCTTCCATCGATATAGGTTGTGACTATATTGCTCTGCTTTAGCTTGACTAAAATACAGCTTATCATATGATTATTTGAATTCTTTATATTGCTCTTTTTGTCCTTCAAGAATCTGTGCTTGAAATTCTTGCTGCTGAGTCATCATTTGTTGTTGCCATCTCTCTTGTTTCTCCTCCATTTGATGCTGCCAAGCTTCTCGTTCCTCTTTTTCTTTCAAAAATTGCTCCATAAATTCAGGATGGGGCTCTCGATATTTCTCTTGGCCCTCCTGATTTTGGCCTTGTTGGATCTGCATGAGTTGATTCTGACCTTGTTGAGCCTGCATGAGTTGCTGAGATAATTCTTCAATTGATCTTTGCAATTGGCTCATATCTATGGCATCATAAACTTGATTTCGTCCTTCCTCTCTTTGTGATCTCCTTTGTCTAGGAGCTACTACCCCTTCTTGGTCTTCTTCTTCATTAATTCCCTCCATGCTCTTCTTGGTAATTCCTTTTCCTACTTTCACTTTTGTTGTGTCCTCATCTTCAAAGATCACGTTGGCTTTGTTACATAGCCTGAGGATGGTACTTGGATGCCCAAGACCTTTTGATTTGCTTGTGCTATTGGCCATTTCTTGAATACTGTCAGCTATGAGTTGTGCAATGTTGATCTCACCTCCATGCAAGATGCAGTATGTCAAGAGTGCTCTTTTGATTGTGACCCAAGATGCATTTCCAGTAGGAAGGATAGATCTCCTTACTATTTCATACCATCCCTTAGCCACAGGAGTAAGATTTATCCTCCTTATGTGACTTGGAACTCCCTTTGAATCTCTTTCCCAATCAGTATTCTCCATGCATAACCCCTGCAGAATTTCATCAGGATTATTTTCCCGTTGTAATCTAGCCTCATAACTAAGCTCTGGATAAGTTATGGTTCTCAACTTGAGAGCTCTTGTGATAGCAGCTGGGCTAAAACTCACTTCAACCCCTCTGACATAACTTGTGTAGGGAGCACTATTTTTGTTTTCTTTTGCAGCATTTGCATAGAACTCCCTAATCATTACTGCACTGATGTCAGTCAGAGGAGCACACAAGAGTTCCCACCTTCTTTCTCTAGTAATTTGCCTCATGATGGGGTATTCTCCTTCCCTCAAATCAAGGCCTTTCTCATAGATGACATTCTTTGCCTTCATGAACCTATGATATCTCCCTTCATGGAATTGGGATCTAAATTTGGTTGCATCAAAGGTTGGAGGTTCGGTTATCATAGGCTCTTTTCTCGGCCTTCTTTGTGAGCTTGAGGAGGCCATTGAAAATTAAAGTGAAAAGAAAGAGGAAGTAAGAGTAGAAGAAATATGTGTTGTGTTTGGGAAGAGTTTTGGTTCGGTTTTGATGTGTGATGTAAGGGAATTATGTTGGTTTTGGAAGTGGAGTAGAGTGTGGTTTCATATGAAAGTGGCTTGAGTGGGAATGTGAGTGCCGTGTTGGTGCAACGGCTATTTATAGGCCATGTTTCCAAGCTTTTCAACAAAACCACAAAGAATGAATGAAGAAGGATCCGTTAGTGTTCATGAAGGGCTAAGATTGAGTTGGTCATCTCAAGGACTCATGGAATGAACGGTCTGCATGCATGGTTGAGGCTTGACAAGGATCATCCTCCCATTGGCTGCATGCACTTCGGTGTCCAATGTTGCATGCATGCAAATTTTGTTCCCCATGAACACGTTCTCCTAGGCACATGTGACCTCCCTCACATAGCTTCTCCTAGCCGTGGCCCCTCTTTGTGTTTGTCTTAACCTTTTTCTCCTGCATGAATCAAAACAGCTAGTTAAGAATATAATATAACCGTGGCAACTTATTTGCAATAATAAAATAGATTGTTTTGGTTTGTTTTTTGAAAAAAAAAATAATTTTTTTTTGTGATCAATTGTGTCCCTGAATAAAATGTTAAAAGTTGGTGAACACCAAACTTATCTTTTATTAAGGGGATGGCTTAACAATGCAAACCATTCTCACAATTGATGCATTTTTTTTTAAAAAAAAAAATTGATGTATGATCCCTTATCTGTTATGGTTTTGAGTTCATGATTGGAAAAATAATCCTCTGAACATTGTTGCACATGCAGACACCAAACTTAGTGTTTGGTCACATGCTTTATCAAAAGACTTATGCATATGCTCTAAAAGATAATCCTCTTCTTTGAACAATGAACTTGGGTGTGCCTTAAGGTACACCAAACTTAGAAGTTTGCCATGTGCTTCAAAATGATATATGCATTTACCAGGCATGAAAATTCAAAATCATATTCAGGGGAATCATAGCTTATTAAATAAAAGAGAAGACAGAAATCTTAAACCATGGGTTGCCTCCCATGAAGCGCTCTTTTATTGTCATTAGCTTGACATTGACCTCCCTTTAAGGTGGTTGATGTTGGTGATGTCTCAACTTGTCACCTCTCACTGTCAGCTTTCTCTGTGTGCTTTGATGCTCAATTTCCATATGCTCAAGAGAAAGTATTTGGTTGACAGTGTAATAATCTTCTGCTCCATGCTGTTGGTATACTAGTTGCACCTTATCACCCTTAGAGAATCCTTCAGTTGGGATTTTCTTGTTCTTCCACCCTTTGTGAGCCTTTTTCTTGCTCTTCACCTTTTTCTTGCTTGTTGATCTTCCTTTCTTGACAGTTACCTGAGTTGTGATGCCTTCCTTCTTGCTGATCACCCCTGCTTCCTTGTGAATCCCCTTTTCTTCTTGCATCTGTTTGTTTTTCTGTTCCACTTCCTTTTCAGTTGATTGCTTTGGAAGGATATCATCACTCATTTTGCTCGTTTCTTCATCCTTTTGTAATTCTGGGAAGACTTTCAGGATGATGCTCTCCTCATGCATCCTGAGGGTTAACTCTCCTTGCTCTATGTCCACAATGGCTCTAGCAGTGGCCAAAAATGGTCGACCAAGTATTATGGCATCATTTCCATGCTCTGAAGAATCCAGGATCACAAAATCCGCTGGGTAGATAAACTTGTCAACCTTAACTAAAAGGTTTTCAATCAGCCCTTTAGGATATACTATTGAGTGGTCCACTAATTCTAAAGACATCTCTGTTGGTTTCACCTCCTCTATGCCAAGCTTTTTCACTAGAGAATATGGGATTAGATTTATGCTTGCTCCTAGATCGCACATCCCCTTGTTAATGAATAGGTTCCCAATAGTGCATGGTAAAAAGAAACCTCCAGGGTCTTCGAGCTTGGGAGGGAGTCCCTTTTTAATGAGTGCACTGCATTCTTCACTGAGCATTACAGTCTCCTTTTCATTCCACTGTCTCTTCTTGTTGATGAGCTCCTTTAGAAACTTGGCATACAAAGGCATTTGCTCCAAAGCCTCTGCCAAGGGTATGTTAATCTCTAGCTTCTTGAAAGTCTCAAGAAATTTGTGGAAGTGCTGGTCCTTTGTTTCCTTGTGAAATCTCTGTGGATAGGGTAATGGTGATGTTGAGCTCTTCTCCACTTGATGTTGTTTTGAAATTGGTTCCTCCAAGATCTTCTTTCCTTTCTTCAAATTCTGTGGCTTGTTGTCTTTCTCTGAGAGCTTTTCTGGAGCATTTGTGCTTATCATGTCTTTGTTGATGGTTTCATCCTTCTTTGTTGACTCAGTGTCATTCTCCATAAGCTTCTTTGTTGCTCCTTGGCTACCATCTGTTAACACTCTTCCACTTCTCAGTTGCACTACCTTGCATTCTTCCTTTGGGTTGGGAATGGTGTCACTAGGTAGTGAACTTGATGGTTTGTCAACAGAAATCTTCTTGGAGATTTGTCCAATCTGCCTCTCTAGGTTCTTCATGGAGGCTTCTTGATTCTTGGTTGTCAATTCTTGGCTCTTCATTAGTTTCTCCATGAGCAACTCTAGATTGGTGATTCTCTGTGAGTCTTGTGAGATGGTTTGATTTTGGGGTGTTGATGGATGAAGGTAAGTGTTTTGGTTAGTTGGGTGGTTATTGGGTGGGTATTGGTTAGAATTTGGGTAGTTGTTTTGTGGTTTTCTGTATGAGTTTTGGTTAGTGTTTGGCTGGGGGTTATGGTTTGTGTTTTTCCAATTGTTCTGGCCTGTGTTTCTTTGCCATGGTTGTTGGTTTTGATTATGGTTGTCTCTCCATCTGAGGTTGGGATGATTCTTCCAAGATGGATTGTAAGTATCACCATAGACTTCATTTGTTCCAGGATTTTGGTTGTGCATGTATTGGACTTGCTCTTGCTGTTGCTCTTCTTGAGTTTCTTCACTTTGCACCCAAATGGTTGGAGGTTGGCTTGTGGTGCTCACTGCTGCCACTTGCAAGCCATCAATTCTCTTAGCCATTTGCTCAAATTGTTGTTGGATCTGCTGCTGTATCATCTTGTTTTGAGCTAAGATTGAATCAACTCCTTCCAACTCCATTACTCCTCTTCTTTGTGATGGTTGGCGTTGTCTTTGATGAGCAAAGAAATATTGGTTGTTGGCCACCATCTCAATGAGGTTTTGAGCTTCCTCTGTGGTTTTCATGAGTTGCAAGGATCCTCCTGCAGAGTGATCAAGAGCTTCTTGAGCTTTAAGAGTGAGTCCTTCATAGAAGTTTTGCAACTTATCCCATTCAGTAAACATTTCTGGGGGACATTTCCTCAATAGAGCCTTATATCTTTCCCATGCTTCATATAAGTTCTCGGCCTCCATTTGAGTGAATGTTTGAACCTCTGTCTTCAACCTTAGGACTCTTTGAGGGGGATAGAATTTGGTGAGGAACTTGCTCACCAAGTCATCCCAAGTGTTGATGCTTTCTTTTGGAAAGGTTTCTAGCCATTGAGTGGCTTTATCTCTGAGAGAAAATGGGAAGAGTAGCAACTTGTAGCTATCAGGAGGTACACCATTTGTTTTCACTGTATCACAGATTCTCAAGAAGGTGGACAAATGTTGATTTGGATCCTCCAAAGGTCCTCCTCCAAAAGAACAGTTGTTTTGAACCAGAGTTATGAGTTGTGGCTTGAGTTCAAAGTTGTTTGCATTGACATTGGGAGGAAGAATGCTACTCCCACAATGCTTGGCATTTGCAAATGTGTATGAAGCCAAGACTCTTCTCTGTTGGTGATTATTATTGGCTCCTTCTCCTGGTTGATTGGTATCTCCTTCCATGTCTTGGAATTCCTCCTCAGATTCTTCTTCTCCAACAATGTTCTTCCCTTTTTCGGCTCTTCTTATTCTCCGAAGAGTCCTTTGATCAATTTCAGAGATGATAGGGGAAGATCTTCCTATACCTGACATGCAAACACACAACAGTAAACACACAAACCCAGAAATACAATGGAACTTCAATCTGTAGCTAGAATGAAGGTTTAGTTAGTTAAAGCAAAAGTTCAAACAGTTAGTGGGTTAGTAAGAGTTAGAATAACAGAAAAGAAAAAGTGCTTAATCTAGACCTCCACTTCACTTAATCATTGTCAATCTATTTCAATCCCCGGCAACGGCGCCAAAAACTTGATGTGTGGAAAACGATCCAACACAAAACTCACCGGCAAGTGTACCGGGTAGCATCAAGTAATAATAACTCACATGAGTGAGGTCGATCCCACAGGGATTGAAGGATTGAGCAATTTTAGTTTAGTGGGTGATTTAGTCAAGCGAATCAAGTTTTGATTGAGTGATTTGTGTTTAACAAGAATTAAATGACAGTAAATGTAAAGGGGGAAGGGAAAAGTGCAGTAAAGTGAAGAACAGAATTGTAAAATTGCAGAATCTTAAAGAGCAAGAAAGTAAATGATTGAAACTTAAAGTGCAAGAAACTTAAATTGCAGTAACTTAAATGGCAAGAAAGGTAAATGGCTTGAATATAAAAGGGAATTGAGGAATGGGATTGCAAGATCTAAATAAAGAAGAAGTAAATTGCAGCAATTGATTGAGCAGAATTTAAATCAGAAGCAAATAGCATTCAAACAGAAAGAAAATAAAATGCAGCAAAGGTTCACAGAAGAACCAAGAGTGAATTATGATCTCAGGATCCCAAGGGCTTAGGTAGCAGAGCCTAAAACCCAATTTCCTTCCCAGATCTGAATTAACTAAGCAATTGATAGAAAATTAAAGAAGAAGCAATAGAAGAACAGAAATAGAATTGAATTATGCAGAAAACAAAATAAAAAGAGTTTGAATGGGAATTGGGACAGAATTTCCCCAATTTCACACACCCAAAACTCAAAAACAGAAGAGTAGAATTGCCCAAGTAAGAATGAGGAAGGAGATCAGTCAATTCTCCCTTAATCCTCTTAGTGCTCGGTCAATTCTCTCAAGAACAATTGCAAGAGAGCCAAAGCTCCAAAGGAAGGTGAAAGTAAAAATTCAAAAGCCAAGGTAAAAGTAAAAATTCAAAAGTGAGCATAAAAGGTCCTAATTACATCAAACTATCTCCTATTTATACACTTTCTATTCTTGGATTTTGGGATTTGGATGGGCTTTTGATTTGGTGAAGAAATGAATTAAAATGGGATTTTAGTTTGAATTTTTGGCCCATGAAAATTCACTCCCAGGAGGCTGCCCTGCCCTTGTGGAGGGCAGGGCAGAAAATTGGTGCATGATGCATGAGTTTGGTGCGGCATGGTGCGAGTCTGGCGTGGCGTGGTGCGCAAGGATGCTGCCCTGCCCGCGCCAAGGGCAGGGCAGGAATAGTTTGATGCGCCAGAATTGTGGAGTGCGCGCGTTGGTGCTGCCAGGGGAGGAAATTTGGTGCGCTAGGGACAAAAAACACTGCCCTGCCCGCGCCAAGGGCAGGGCAGAAAGTTGTGGTGCTGCCAGATACGTGGAGTGCGCACGTTGGTGCTGCCAGGGGAGGAAATTGGTGCGCCAAATTTGTTGCTTGGTGCGCCAAGTTTTTGTGCCATCCAAATGCTGCCCTGCCCGCGCCAAGGGCAGGGCAATGTTCCTTCCTTCACGTCCCAAGTTCGAATCACGGAGGAGGCAAACACGCTACATTTTTTTCTTGGCTTCTTGGCACGGCACTCATCTTTAAGTCTTGGCTTCCTCATGGTTCCTTGTTCGAACCTTGTAGCATGCATGGGTGATATTTTCCTTTGAATTTCTTTCCTTATAGAGCCCGATTCTGCCCTCCACAAGGGCAGGGCAATGTTCTTTTTCTCTTAGTTTCAAGGCACATTTTGTGCTCTGCCCTTGGAGTGGGCAGGGCAGAATTGCCTTCCTTTGCTTGGTCACCTAATGTTGCTCTCCTAGAGGGCATTCTGCCCTTGTGGAGGGCAATGTTGCTTCCCCCATTGCAATGCGGCACGCTTCTCTCCTCTTTGGCCACGCTTTCCTTTTCTTGGGCTACACTTTTTAGGCCACGCTTTTCCTTTTCTTTTCTTTTCTTCACCTATAATAAACCAAAACAACACTCCAAGTATCACTAAATTCAAGAGGCTTATAAATCAATTAAAATTCAATTAAAATTAGCTTAAACCTCATGATTTAACATTAATTTCATGGTGGTTGCTTGATTTAGAGAAGTTATGCATTTTTACTCCAAATCACTTACTTAGGATACAAGAAAGTGCATAAATGCTAACAAAACAAGTGAAATAAGCTTGAAAAATGGGTATATGATGACTTGTCATCAATGGATAGATTCATCTCAAGGGTGCATCAAGACCACTTCTATGAAGTTGTGGCCTTGAAGAAGGTGATCCCCGAGGTCCCCTTTTCACTCAAAAAGGGTGAATATCCGGAGATCCGCCATGAGATCCGAAGAAGAGGTTGGGAAGTCCTTACCAACCCCATTCAACAAGTCGGAATCTTGATGGTTCAAGAGTTCTATGCCAATGCATGGATCACCAAGAACCATGATCAAAGTGTGAACCCGGATCCAAAGAATTATCTTACTATGGTTCGGGGGAAATACTTGGATTTTAGTCCGGAAAATGTAAGGTTAGCATTCAACTTGCCCATGATGCAAGGAGATGAACATCCTTACACTAGAAGGGTCAACTTTGATCAAAGGTTGGACCAAGTCCTCACAGTCATATGTGAAGAGGGCGCACAATGGAAGAGAGATTCAAGAGGGAAGCCGGTTCAATTAAGAAGGCATGACCTCAAGCCCATGGCTAGAGGATGGTTGGAGTTTATTCAACGCTCAATCATTCCCACTAGCAACCGGTCCGAAGTTACTCTAGACCGGGCCATCATGATTCATAGCATCATGATTGGAGAAGAAGTGGAAGTTCATGAGGTCATAGCTCAAGAACTCTACAAGGTGGCGGACAAGTCTTCCACCTTGGCAAGGTTAGCCTTTCCTCATCTCATTTGTCACCTCTGTTATTCAGTAGGGGTTGACATAGAAGGAGACACCCCCATTGATGAGGACAAGCCCATCACCAAGAAAAGGATGGAGCAAACAAGAGACCCCTCTCATCATGAGATCCCTGAGATACCTCAAGGGATGCACTTTCCTCCACAAGACTATTGGGAGCAACTAAACACCTCCCTAGGAGAATTGAGTTCCAACATGGGACAACTAAGGGTGGAGCACCAAGAACACTCCATTCTCCTCCATGAAATTAGAGAAGATCAAAGAATCATGAGAGAGGAGCAACAAAGACAAGGAAGAGACATTGAGGAGCTCAAGCACTCCATAAGACCTTCAAGAGGAAGAACAAGCCGCCATCACTAAGGTGGACCCGTTCTTTAATCTCCTTGTTCTTTATTTTCTTGTTTTTCGAATTTTAGTGCTTATGTTTATCTATGTATGTGTCTTATGATCATTAGTGTCTATGCCTTAAAGTTATGAGTGTCCTATGAATCCATCACCTTTCTTAGAGATTGTTCTTAATTGAAAAAGAAAAGAATTGCATGAATTTTGAATTTTATAACAGTTTAATTATATTGATGTGGTGGCAACACTTTTGTTCTCTGAATGTATGCTTGAACAGTGCATATGTCTTTTGAATTTGTGGTTCATGAATGTTGGCTCTTGAAAGAATGATGAAAAAGGAGACATATTACTGAGGATCTGAAAAATCATAAAAATGATTCTTGAAGCAAGAAAAAGCAGTGAATACAAAAAAAAAGAGAAGAAAGCAAGCGAAAAGAAAAAAAACCGAAAGAAAAAAGAAGAAAAAAAAGAAAGAAAAAGAAAGAAATAAAGTTGTGATCCAAGGCAATAAGAGTGTGCTTAAGAACCCTGGACACCTCTAATTGGGGACTTTAGCAAAGCTGAGTCACAATCTAAAAAGGTTCACCCAATTATGTGTCTGTGGCATGTATGTATCCGGTGGTAATACTGGAAGACAGAGTGCTTTGGGCCACGGCCAAGACTCATGAAGTAGCTGTGTTCAAGAATCATCATACTTAACTAGGAGAATCAATAACACTATCTGGATTCTAAGTTCCTAAAGAAGCCAATCATTCTGAATTCCAAAGGATAAAGTGAGATGCCAAAACTATTCAGAGGCAAAAAGCTAAAAGCCCCGCTCATCTAATTAATACTGATCTTCATAGATGTTTTTGGAATTCATTGCATATTCTCTTCTTTTTATCCTATTTGATCTTTAGTTGCTTGGGGACAAGCAACAATTTAAGTTTGGTGTTGTGATGAGCGGATAATTTGTATGCTTTTTGGCATTGTTTTTAGTATGTTTTCAGTATCTTTTAGTTAGTTTTTAGTATATTTTTATTAGTATTTAGTTAAAATTCACTTTTCTGGACTTTACTATGAGTTTGTGTATTTTTCTGTGATTTCAGGTATTTTCTGGCTGAAATTGAGGGATCTGAGCAAAAATCTGATCCAGAGACTCAAAAGGACTGCAGATGCTGTTGGATTCTGAGCTCCCTGCACTCGAAGTGGATTTTCTGGAGCTACAGAAGCCCAATTGGCGCGCTCTCAACGGCGTTGGAAAGTAGACATCCTGGGCTTTCCAGCAATATATGATAGTCCATACTTTGCCCAAGATTTGATGGCCCAAACTGGCGTTCAAAGTCACCTCAAGAAATTCCAGCGTTAAACGCCGGAACTGGCACCTAAATGGGAGTTAAACGCCCAAACTGGCATAAAAGCTGGCGTTTAACTCCAAGGAGAGTCTCTACACGAAAATGCTTCATTGCTCAGCCCAAGCACACACCAAGTGGGCCCGGAAGTGGATTTCTATGTCATTTACTCATCTTTGTACACCTTAGGTTACTAGTTTTCTATAAGTAGGACCTTTTACTATTGTATTTGACATCTTCTGATCTTTGGAACCTTTTTCTTTAGATCTTTTGATCATTTTGGGAGGCTGGCCTCACGGCCATGCCTAGACCTTGTTCTTATGTATTTTCAACGGTGGAGTTTCTACACACCATAGATTAAGGTGTGGAGCTCTGCTGTACCTCGAGTATTAATGCAATTACTATTGTTCTTCTATTCAATTCCGCTTGTTCTTGTTCCAAGATATCACCTGTTCTTCAACTTGATGAATGTGATGATCCGTGACACTCATCATCATTCTCACTTATGAACAAAGTGACTGACAACCACTCTTGTTCTACAAGCATACGAGGCTTAGTGAATATCTCTTGGATTCCTGATACACGATGCATGGTTGATCGCCTGACAAACGAGTGCTCGCCTGACAAACGAGCCAGCCATTCCGTGAGATCAGAGTCTTCGTGGTATAGGCGAGAACTGATGGCGGCATTCAAGAGAATCCAGAAGGTCTAAACCTTGTCTGTGGTATTCTGAGTAGGATTCAATGATTGAATGACTGTGACGTGCTTCAAACTCCTAGCAGGCGGGGCGTTAGTGACAGACGCAAAAGAATCGATGGATTTTATTCCGGCCTGACCGAGAACCGACAGCTGATTACCCATGCTGTGACAGAGCATAGGCGACGTTTTCACTGAGAGGATGGGAGGTAGCCACTGACAACGGTGAAACCCTACATGAGCTTGCCATGGAAAGGAGTAAGAAGGATTGGATGAAGACAGTAGGAAAGCAGAGAGACGGAAGGGAAGGCATCTTCATACGCTTATCTGAAGCTCTCACCAATGATATACATAAGTATCTATATCTTTATCTTTATGCTTTATTCATCATCTATACCCATTTGAGTCTGCCTGACTGAGATCTACAAGGTGACCATAGCTTGCTTCATACCAACAATCTCCGTGGGATCGACCCTTACTCGCGTAAGGTATTACTTGGACGACCCAGTGCACTTGCTGGTTAGTTGTGCGAAGTTGTGCTTATGCCATGGTATTGTGCACCAAGTCTTTGGAGCCATTACTAGGGATTGTTTTGTGTAGAAGTAGTGATCACAATTTCGTGCACCAGAAGGATTCGGCTATATGGGTGGGATTGGGTGGGAAGGAGAAGTTGAATTGTAAAGGTAGGTGGGGTGTATGGAGAAGAGTGGATAAATGTGGGTGGTGAATGAAAAACAGAAGGGATGACCATGAATGGAGAGAGAGAGGGCGAGGTAGGTGGGGATCCTGTGAGGTTTACAGATCCTGAGGTGATCCTGTGGGGTCCACAGATCCTGAGGTGCCAAGGAATTCCATCCCTGCACCAAATAGGCATGTAAAATGCCTTTGCACACCATTCTGGCGTTTAAACGCCCATTGGTGCACATTCTGGGCGTTCAACGCCCATGTAAAGCATGTTTCTGGCGTTGAACGCCAGTTTCATGCTTGTTACTGGCGTTCAGCGCCAATTTGTCTCCTCTAGGCACATTCCTGGCGTTCAGCGCCAGGATGTTGCTTGTTTCTGGCGTTCAGCGCCAGAATGGTGCTCTGTTCTGGCGTTGAACGCCAGCCAGATGCACCTTACTGGCGTTGAATGCCAGCCTGTGCGTCCTCCAGGGTGAAAAATTTTTTTCTTCTGTTTTTGACTCTGTTTTTAATTTTTTTTATTTTTTTCGTGACTCCTCATGATCATGTACCTAATAAAACACAAAATAACAATAAAATGGTATAAAATAGAAATTAGATAAAATAAAATTGGGTTGCCTCCCAACAAGCGCTTCTTTAATGTCAATAGCTTGACAGTGGCTCTCATGGAGCCACAAGGTGATCAGGTCAATGTTGTATAGTTGTCCACACCAAACTTAGAGTTTGGATATGGGATCTTAACACCAAACTTAGAGTTTGGTTGTGGCCTCACAACACCAAACTTAGAGTTTGACTGTGTGGGCTCTTCTTGACTCTGAACTGAGAGAAGCTTTTCATGCTTACTCTCTTTTGTCATAGAGGGATGGTCATGTGCCTTAAACACAAGGTAGTCTCCATTTAATTGAAGAACTAATTCACCTCTGTTGACATCTATCACAGCTCCTGCTGTGGCTAGGAAAGGTCTTCCAAGGATGATGTAATCATCCTCTTCCTTCCTAGTGTCTAAGATTATGAAATCAGCAGGGATGTAAAGGCCTTCAACCTTTACTAGCACGTCCTTTACTATTCCATAAGCTTGTCTCAATGACTTGTCTGCCAGTTGTAATGAGAACAAGGCAGGTTGCACCTCAATGATCCCCAGCTTCTCCATTACAGAGAGTGGCATTAGATTTATCCCTGACCCCAGATCACGCAGAGCCTTTTCAAAGATCATGGTGCCTATGGTACAGGGTATTAAGAACTTGCCAGGATCTTGTTTCTTTTGAGGTAGAATTTTCTGAATCCAAGTATCCAGTTCATTAATGAGCAAGGGAGGTTCACTTTCCCAAGTCCCATTACCAAATAACTTGGCATTCAGCTTCATGATAGCTCCTAAATATTGAGCAACTTGCTCTCCAGTTACATCTTCATCCTCTTCAGAGGATGAATAGTCTTCAGAGCTCATGAATGGCAGAAGGAGATTTAAGGGAATCTCTATGGTCTCTGTATGAGCCTCAGATTCCTTTGGATCCTTAATAGAAGATTCCTTCTTGCTTGAAGGACGTCCCAGGAGGTCTTTCTCACTAGGATTTTCGTCCTCCTCCTCCCTTGTGCATTCGGCCATATTGACTATGTCAATGGCTTTGCACTCTCCTTTTGGATTCTCTTCTGTATTGCTTGGAAGAATACTGGGAGGAGTTTCAATAACTTTCTTACTCAGCTGGCCCACTTGTGCCTCCAGATTTCTGATGGAGGATCTTGTTTCACTCATGAAACTGAAAGTGGCCTTTGACAGATCAGAGACTATATTGGCTAAATTAGATGTGTTTTGTTCAGAATTCTCTGTCTGTTGCTGAGAAGATGATGGATATGGCTTACTATTGCCCAGCCTATTACGTCCACCATTGTTAAAGCCTTGTTGAGGCTTTTGTTGATCCTTCCATGAGAAATTTGGATGATTTCTCCATGATGAGTTATAGGTGTTTCCATAAGGTTCACCCATGTAATTAACTTCTGCCATGGCAGGGTTCTCAGGATCATAAGCTTCTTCAGAAGCTGCCTCTCTAGTACTGTTGGATGCATGTTGCAATCCATTCAGATTTTGAGAGATCATGTTGACTTGTTGAGTCAACACTTTGTTCTGAGCCAATAGGGCATTCAGAGTATCAATTTCAAGAACTCCTTTCTTTTGAGGTATCCCATTGTTCACGGAATTCCTCTCAGAAGTATACATGAATTGGTTATTTGCAACCATGTCAATGAGTTCTTGAGCCTCTTCAGGCGTTTTCTTCAGGTGAATAGATCCACCTGCAGAATGGTCCAATGACATTTTCGAAAATTCAGAGAGACCATAATAGAATATATCTAATATGGTCCATTCTGAAAACATGTCAGATGGACATCTTTTGGTCAGCTGCTTGTATCTTTCCCAAGCTTCATAGAGGGATTCACCATCTTTTTGTTTGAAGGTTTGAACATCCACTCTCAGCTTGCTCAGCTTTTGAGGAGGAAAGAATTTATCCAAGAAGGCAGTGACCAGCTTATCCCATGAGTCCAGGCTATCCTTGGGTTGTGAATCCAACCATATTCTAGCTCTGTCTCTTACAGCAAAAGGGAAAAGCATGAGTCTGTAGACTTCAGGATCAACTCCATTCGTCTTTACAGTCTCACAGATTTGCAAGAACTCAGTTAAAAACTGATAAGGATCTTCGGATGGAAGTCCATAAAACTTGCAGTTTTGTTGCATTAATGCAACTAGCTGAGGTTTCAGCTCAAAGTTATTGGCTCCAATGGCAGGAATGGAGATGCTTCTTCCATCAAACTTGGACGTTGGCTTTGTGAAGTCACCAAGCATTCTCCTTGCATTATTATTATTTTCGGCTGCCATCTCCTTCTCTTGTTCGAAAATTTCTAAAAGGTTGCTTCTGGATTGTTGTAATTTAGCTTCTCTTAATTTTCTCTTCAGAGTCCTTTTAGGTTCTGGATCAATTTCAACAAGAGTGCCTTTATCCCTGTTCCTGCTCATATGAAAGAGAAGAAAACAAGAAAAGAAAGAGGAATCCTCTATGCCATAGTATAGAGATTCCTTTATGTTAGTAGAAAAAGAAGGGGTAGAAGAATGAAGAGGGAGATTCGGATTTTTGGATGAAGAGAGGTGGAGAGAAGTGTTAGTAATTAAATAATTAAATAGAAGAAGAAAAGAGAAGGGATATTTCGAAAATAATTTTTGAAAAGGGGTTAGTGATTTTTGAAAATTAGAGATAAAATGTAATTAAAATTAAAACATGAAACAATTAATTAATTAAAAAGAATATTTGAAAAAGGGGTGAGATATTTTCGAAAATTAGAGAGGGAAAAGTAGTTAGGTGGTTTTGAAAAAGATAAGAAACAAACAAGAAGTTAGTTAGTTGATTGAAAAAGATTTGAAATCAAATTTGAAAAAGATAAGAAGATAGTAAGTTAAATAAGATATTTTTTTTTTGAAATCAAATTTTGAAAAAGATAAAATTTTTGAAAAAGATTAAAATAAAAGATAAAAAGATTTAATTCAAAAATTTTGAAATTATTTACTTCACTAACAAGAAACTACAAGATAAGATTCTAGAACTTAAAGATTGAACCTTTCTTAACAAGAAAGTAACAAACTTCAAATTTTTTGAACCAATCACATTAATTATTAGTGAATTTTCGAAAATATGATGTAAAGATAAGAAAAAGATTTTGAAAATATTTTGAAAAAGATTTTTGAAATTTTCAAAAAATAGAAAAAATGAAAAAGATATGATTTTTTGAAAAAGATTTTGAAAAGATAAGATTTTTAAAATTGAAATTTTGACTTGACTTGTAAGAAACAACTAATTTTTAAAAATTTTTGACCAAATCAACCCAAAATTTCGAAAATTTGGAGGGAAATAAGGAAAAGATAATTTTTTGATTTTTGAATTTTTAATTATGAGAGAGAAAAATAACAAAAATACTCAATGCATGAAATTTTTAGATCAAAACCATGAATGCATGCAAGAATGCTATGAATGTCAAGATGAACACCAAGAACACTTTGAAGATCATGATGAACATCAAGAACATAATTTTGAAAAATTTTTTATGCAAAGAAAACATGCAAGACACCAAACTTAGAAATCTTTAATGCATGGAAAATATGAATGCAAAAATGCACATGAAAAACAACAAACAACACAAAACAAGAAAACATCAAGATCAAACAAGAAGACTTACCAAGAACAACTTGAAGATCATGAAGAACACCATGAATGCATGAATTTTCGAAAAATGCAAGAAAAGATTTTTAAAGCATGCAATTGACACCAAACTTAAAAATTGACTCAAGACTCAAACAAGAAACACAAAATATTTTTTATTTTTAAGATTTTATGATTTTTTTTGTATTTTTATTATTTTTTTCGAAAATATTCTTAAGAAAAACGAAAATAAAGAAAAAAATTTTTGAAAATTTTTTTTTGAAAACTTTTTGAAAAGATAATTACCTAATCTGAGCAACAAGACGAACCGTTAGTTGTCCATACTCAACAATCCCCGGCAACGGCGCCAAAAACTTGGTGGACGAAATTGTGATCCATGTTCTAACTATCTTGAGATGAAATCATTATTATGGCACTGGTTGAATCCACAACTCCGTTCAACTAACCAGCAAGTGTACTGGGTCGTCCAAGTAATAAACCTTACGTGAGTAAGGGTCGATCCCACAGAGATTGTTGGTATGAAGCAAGCTATGGTCACCTTGTAAATCTCAGTTAGGCAGATTAAAATTTGTTTATGGTTTCGAAAATTAATAATAAAAGAGAAATAATAAAAGGGATAGAATACTTAGGCAGATTCATTGGTGGGAATTTCAGATAAGCATATGGAGGTACTGTAAGGCTCAAGGATGCCTGCTCTCCTACTGCTTCAACTCAATCCTTCTTACTCCTTTCCATGACAAGCTGTATGTAGGGCATCACCGTTGTCAGTGGCTACATCCCATCCTCTCAGTGAAAATGGTCCTCTGCGGCTGTCACTCGCATGGCTAATCATCTGTCGGTTCTCAATCAGGTTGGAATAGAATCCATTGATTCTTTTGCGCTTGTCATCACGCCCAGCCTTCAGGAGTTTGAAGCTCGTCACAGTCATTCAATCCTAGAATCCTACTCGGAATACCATAGACAAGGTTTAGACTTTCCGGATCCTCATGAATGCCGCCATCTATCTAGCTTATACCACGAAGATTCTGTTGGGGAATCTAAGAGATACACATTCAAGCTCTGTTGCATGTAGAACGGAAGTGGTTGTCAATCACGTGCGTTCATAAGTGAGAATGATGATGAGGGTTATCTAATCATCACATTCATCATGTTCTTGGGTGCGAATGAATATCTTGGAATAAGAATAAGAGAGAATTGAATAAAAGAAAATAGAACTGCATTAATACTTGAGGTACAGCAGAGCTCCACACCCTTAATCTATGGTGTGCAGAAACTCCACCGTTGAAAATACATAAGTGAAAGGTTCAGGCATGGCCGAATGGCCAGCCCCCTAAAACGTGATCAATAGCCTCTTAGGATGAAGAATAAAACAAAACTGAGACCAAAGATGAAACGTGGTCAAAAGACATCTAATACAATAGTTAAATGTTCTATTTATAATAAACTAGCTCCTAGGGTTTACATGAGTAAGTAATTGATGCATAAATCCACTTCCGGGGCCCACTTGGTGTATGCTTGGGCTGAGCTTGATCAATCCACGAGCTGAGGCTTCTCTTGGAGTTGAACTCCGAGTTATGACGTGTTTTGGGCGTTCAACTCCGGATCATGACGTTTTTCTGGCGTTTAACTCCAGACAGCAGCATGTACTTGGCGTTCAACGCCAAGTTACGTCGTCAATTTCCGAATAAAGTATGGACTATTATATATTGCTGGAAAGCCCTGGATGTCTACTTTCCAACGCCGTTAAGAGCGCGCCAATTGGAGTTCTGTAGCTCTAGAAAATCCATTTCGAGTTCAGGGAGATCAGAATCCAACAGCATCAGCAGTCCTTTTGTCAGCCTTTTTCAGAATTTTGCTCAAGTCCCTCAATTTCAGCCAGAAATTACCTGAAATCACAGAAAAACACACAAACTCATAGTAAAGTCCAGAAATGTGAATTTAACATAAAAACCAATGAAAACATCCCTAAAAGTAGCTTAAACTTACTAAAAACTACCTAAAAACAATGCCAAAAAGCGTATAAATTATCCGCTCATCATCTACCGACCTCCAGTGCTGCCTCTCCATCTGCTACCGGTCCTTTTCGCAAGAAGCAGAGAACTGCTGAACCCTTTAATTTGGATGCCCCTAAATTTGATCTCGTGGGGTTTGTTGATCATCAGATTACTCCTTATGGTGTTATGCCTACAGATGATGTTTCCATTCTTCGCCATTTGGACTTTATCACCTGAAATAGCATTAAGATGGCGCATATGGGGGCGGCCTTGTTCCGGACTACCTAGGATGTTCCAGTTCATGCTACAAAAGCATTCATGGAAGAGGCCAAGTCTGAGTATGATAAGATTAAGGGGCTGAAGGAGGAGTTTGAAAAAAAGGTGGCGAAGCTAGAGAAAGAGTTGGAAGGTGAGAGGACTCGGGCTACAGCGGCTAAGGCTCTGGCAGATCTGTCTGAGGAGATGGCCCAGAAGCACAAGGATAGCTATGTCCGGACTTATAGAAAGATGGTGGCATTCTAGGAGAGTTTAGAATATGCTCGATCTGACTATGCCGAGCTCCAGGGTCATGTTGTGAGTAGTGTGACTGCTGCTTATGAGAATCTGAAGTCTCAGGTCTGAATTCTTGCTCCCGAGCTCGACCTGACCCTATTTAGTTTGGACAACATTGTAGTAGATGGGAAGATTATTCCTGTCCCGGATGATGATGATGATGATGTAGATCCTCCTCCTGTGCCATCAGCCAAAGCTCCTGCTGCCCTGACTTCTTCTACTCCAGCTACTGAGGCCGGCCATCCCGAGTCAGATCCTGATGTTCAGATTCTAACTCGGCCAGATGGAACAGTTGATGCCGTCCCTCTTGCGACTCGTCCTCCTTCACCTCGGAATGTTGCTACTGGGGAGTCTTTGAACCCCTTGTAATTTTCTGATTTAGTATCTTTTATGGCCCGGTTTGTGGGTCTTTGAACTCTTCTTTTTTGTATCTTATGGTCTGGACTTGGATATTTTGTTTGCTTTTCCTAGCAACCTTTATTTAGAAAAACAAAGTAACTTCTTGAGCTCTTTAAGGTCGACTCTTGAGTGGCCTTTTGAGCTTTTTGTCATGGTAGCTTCTTCTTATCTTCTTGATGTGTTTGTTTGTAACCTTTTGGAGCCATTAGGAATCTTTTAAGAGTGTCGGAGCTCTTTGCTGTCTGATCTCTTTTTCGGTTCCCTTTGTGTTTGGATGCTTTGATTTTGGGTGAGGTCGTGGCTTTCTTCATGTCGGTCCCTTCTAAGTTATTTCTAGTAATCCATTTTTTGGTCCTTGTGAGGTCTCTTTTTATGGATTACTTTTTAAAACTTTTTTGTAGCTTTAGTCCGACTTCTTCATGTTGGTCCCTTCTAAGTTATTTCTAGTAATCCATTTTTTGGATCTTGTGAGGTCTCTTTTTATGGATAACTTTTTATAACTTTTTATAGCTTTAATCAGTTTGGGCCGACTTCTTCATGTCGATCTCTTTGGAAGTTATTTCTAGTACTCCATTTTTTTGACCTTGTAAGGTCTTTTTTTATGGATTATTTTTTATAACTTTTTGTCTCTTTGATTGGCTTGGGCCGACTTCTTCGTTTCGGTCTCTTCTAAGTTATTTCTAGTAATCCATTTTTTGGACCTTATCCGATCTCTTTTTATGGATTACTTTTTATAACTTTATAGCTTTGGTCCGACTTCTTCATGTCGGTCCATTTGGAAGTTATTTCTAGTAATCCTCTTTTTAGGGCTGGTGGTGCACGGAATTGTGATTTACACGTTTCACAACACCGGTGCCACTAACCAGCAAGTGCACTGGGTCGTCCAAGTAATACCTTACGTGAGTAATGGTCGATCCCACGGAGATTGTCGGCTTGAAGCAAGCTATGGTTATCTTGTAACTCTTAGTCAGGATATCAATAATAATTCTTAGTTTTATTTGTAAAAAGTAAAAGAACATGAAATAAATAATACTTGTTATGCAGTAATGGAGAACAGGTTAAGATTTTGGAGATGCTCTACCCTCTGAGTTTCTGCTTTCCTACTGCCTTCTTCTTTAAACACGCCTGGCTCCTTCTATGGCAAGCTTTATGTTGGTGGATCACCGTTGTCAATGGCTACCATCCGTCCTCTCAGTGAAAACATGTCCGCTACGGTTTCCCGCATGGCTAATCATCTGTCGATTCTCACTTGTGTTGGAATAAGATCCATTGATCTTTTTGCACACTGTCAGTGCGCCCAACAGTCGCGAGTTGGAAGCTCGTCACAGTCATCCCTTCCTAGATCATACTCGGAATACCACAGACAAGGTTTAGACTTTCCAGATCTCAGGAATGCCGCCAATTGATTCTAGCCTATACCACGAAGGTTCTGATCTCACGGAATTGAATGCTCTGTTGTCAGGAGAGATAATCAAACTCGTGAATCAGGAGCCCAAGAGATACACACTCAAGCTGTTGCAAGTAGAACAGAAGTGGTTGTTAGGCACATGTTCATAAGTTGAGAACGGTGATGAGTGTTGATGACAGGTCATCATATACCCATTTTTCAAGCTAATTTCACTTGTTTTACTAGTCTTTATGCACTTTCTTGCATCCTAAGTAAGTGATTTGGAGTGAAAATGCATAACTTCTTTAAATCAAACAACCACCATAAAATTAATGTTAACTCATGAGGTTTAAGCTGAATTTAATTGATTTTTAATTGATTTATAAGCCTTGTGAATTTAGTGATACTTTGAGTGGTTGTTTTGGTTTATTGTAGGTGAAGAAAAGAGGAAGCGTGGCTTAAGAAAGCGTGGCCCAAGAGAGAAAAAGTGTGGCGCATAAAAGGAGGAAGCAAGCATTGCCCTCCACAAGGGCACACTGCCCTCTAGGAGGGCAACATAAGGAAACAAGCCTTGAGAGGCAACACTGCCCTGCCCACAACAAGGGCAGAGCACAAATTGGTGCCATGAATCAAGAAGATCAAAAACACTGCCCTGCCCTCCTCAAGGGCAATATCGGGCTCACCAAAGGAAGAAATTCAAAGAAAAAGCTCACCAATGCTTGCCACAAGGATCGAACACGGCACCATGAGGAAACAAAAAACTAAGCCTTACTTTGGTGCCAAGAAAACCAAGGAAAATTGTAGCGTGTGCATTGCCCGAGTTTCGAACACGGGGCTTCAACTTTGGAAACATTGCCCTGCCCTTCGCAAGGGCAGGGCAGCATTTTCTGGTGCACGGCCAGCGCACCAAATTGGCGCACCAAGGGAGCTTCGGCAGCATCAGCACGCACGCACAGGCATCATTCTGGAGCACCAAAAATTTCTGCCCTGCCCTCCACAAGGGCAGGGTAGCATCCTGCAGCACCAATTCGCACGCAACGCTCGCACCAAGGCCGCACGCATCAATTCCTGCCCTGCCCTCCACAAGGGCAGGGCAGCCTCCTGGAAGCAACCTTTCTTAGGCTGAAAATTGGATTAAAAATCCAATTTAATTCATTTCTTCACCAAATCAAAAGCCCATCCAAATTCCAAAATCCAAGAATAAAAAGTGTATAAATAGGAGATAGTTTGATGTAATTAGGATCTTTCTGTAAAACATGTTGCTTGTATGCGAAGTTTGTATTCGTAGGTTTTGATGAATGACAAACCAACAAACGACATGAAAGATAAACCATCAAACAACTTGAATGAACAAGCATGTTGAAAGATCAACCAACATTCAACGTTGAGGAATGAAGAGTTGAAAGCAACACAACAACAACAAGAAACTCAAGTCCACAACATTTGAAGACAAGTATAGTGTCTTAGGACTTAGGTAACTTCTTGTTAAGAACCAATTGCTAAATCTCTCAACACACACTCACAAAATGTTTTGATGCATATCTTACAATTCAATGCTAGCCAAATGGTTTAAAAACTTGTTTTCAAAGGTACAAAAGCATAGGAATTGACTCCAACAAGTTTGAGATCAATCCTAAGTATTTTAAAGTGATTTTAAGCCATTCTTTAAGGTTTGCATCGATGCACACTCATCTTGCATCGATGCAAAGCATGCAACGACTTTTTGCATCGATGCAAAGATGTTTGCATCGATGCAACCAAGCTGAAAATTCAAAATTCAGCGTCAAAGACACATTTGCATCGATGCAAAGTTTTATGCATCGATGCAAATAATTCAAAAACATAAAAAACGGCTAGTTTTGACATAAAGACTCCATCCCATTAATTCCCCAACGTTTCTAAGGTTTGGGGAATCTATAAATGGATGGATTGAAGCCTTATTTCAGGTGGTTGAGCATTTGCAAACTATCTTGTTCATATTCTTTCATTCTACACATTTTTAAGGTGTTATAATACACAATTTGAGAGAGCAATATCAATTGGTTCAATAGTGCTAAACTTGTAATCATACACTCTTCTAGAGAGTACTCATTTCATCTCAATAATTCTCTGAGAATTGTTTTTCTTATACACTTTGTAAATTGGAGTGTGATCTCCAAGATTGAGTCAAGAGTTATAAACACTATAGTCGGTGAGGATACCAAAGAGGTATACTAAGTACTCAAGGCAAATATTAGAGAAGGTATCTCTAAGTGGAGTGGGTTAGTATACGAGTGGTGATCATATACCGTGAGGTGTTAGAAACTAAGGACTCGGATTGTAAAAGGTTTTGCGCGAGCACCTTGAAGCTTGGCAATAGTGGAACTTCTCAATTGCGATTGAGAAAGAAAGTGGACGTAGGACAAGGATTGTGCCGAACCACTCTAAATAGCGTTTGCATTTCTCCAAACTCATCTCTTCAATATTATTGTCTTTTACTTTTGAGCAAATAAATTGTGATCGAAAAGTAGCTTCGTAAGTACTTAAGGAGTGGCTTAAGTCCGATTGGTGAAAAACTTGATCAATTTATTTGAGTTGGTGTCTATTGGAAAGTAAAAGCTCCTTATAAATGCTTAGCAATTGAGTTAAGCTCTTGGAAAAATACTAGTACAATAACACTTTTGTATATTGTCTTTAACTTTCGTAAAAAGATTCATTGTTATTGCTATACTCAATTCACCCCCCCTCTTGAGTAATTGTGCATAGGTTCTACAAGTGGCATCAGAGCTTAACCCTTTGAAAGACTTAACAGTTTAAGGGAAAAGATCATGGCAAGCACAGGCTTTAACAACAACAACACTAGCGAAGGTAACTCAACCGCTAGACCTCCTCTTTTTAGCGGAACAAATTACTCTTATTGGAAAAATAAGATGAGAATTTGGATCCGTTCTCAAGATGTGAGAATTTGGAAAGTGATTGAAAATGGAAATCACATTCCAACAAAGACAACAAGCGCTAAAGAAGGAGAAGCCTCCGTCTTAAAGCAAGTACCGAAAGGAGAAGATGAATATAGTGACGATGATTGGAAAAAAGTGGCAATGAATGATAAAGCCATCAACTTCATTCATTGTGCACTTAACGAGCATGATTATATGAAGATCTCTACATGTGAAACCGCTAAAGAGATTTGGGATAAACTCCAAATCACTTACGAAGGAACCGACCACGTTAAAGAATCAAAGGTATTTATGTTGGTTCATGAATGGGAAAATTTTAAAATGAAAGACGAAGAAAGCATTGAAGAAGCTCTTGAAAGACTCTCCAAGATCTTCAACAATCTAAGCATGCTTGGCACAAAGTACAATGACAAACAAATTGTGACCAAGGTGCTTACAAGCCTTACACCAAAATGGAACTCCAAAGTAAACGCCATTGTGGAAGGAAGGCTCTATGATCAACTTACATTTGATTAACTACGAGGTAATCTACTCACCTATGAAATGACTATGCTAAATAGACAAAAAGGTGAAGAAAGCAAGAAGAAAAGTCTCGCCCTTAAAACAACATCACTGCAAGAAGAGAGTGATGATAATGAAGAAGAAGGAGATGAAGAATTTGCACTCTTATTAAAAAGATTCAATAAGTTTGCAATGAAGAAAAATTTCAAGAGCAAAACAAAGGTACCAAAATGCTATGAGTGTGGAGAAGTTGGACACATCAAACCCAATTGTCCAAAACTTCAAAAGGAGGACAAAAACAAGAAATTTAAAAAGAAGGAGAAAGCATACATATCATGGGAGAACGAGGATGAATCCGACTCCGATGACGACGAGGTTGCAAATCTTTGCTTAATGGCAAGCGAAGAAAATGTTAGTGATGACAACTTCACTTCTTTTAATTTACAAGATGAATATGATGCCTTACTTGAGGTGTACACAAAACTTACCCAAGATTATTCTCTCCTAAAGAAAAAGAATATGGAACTTTTAAAACAAAATGAGATGTTGAAAAACGAGAATATCAATCTTGGAAAAGATAAGTGTAGCACAAGTAGTGATCCATACAAATCTTGTAAAATGCATGAAAATGAAATTACAAATCTTAAGAACACTTTAGCTAAGTTCAATGAATCTTCAAAGAACTTAGATAAAATGTTGAAAAACCAAAAGCATGTTCATAATAAGGAAGGTTTGGGTTTTGAAAAAGGAAAATTTAAAAATGCTAAAACTCCTATTAGGCAACCGCAAGCCCAAAAGGTAAGCATGCCTAAAAGGAATGAAGCCTTTAAACATCCTCCTCAACATGCTTCATTTAGAAATTATAATCACAATGCATATAGATCAAAAGATGTTGCATTTAGGAAACAACCTAGGCAACCATTTAGAAACATGCATAGGATGCATAATCCAAATGTCATATGTCATTATTGTAATAAAGTAGGTCATATAGCACCCGTATGCTTTACTAGAATTAAACATATAAACTTTCATAGTCAAGATACGAGATGGGCACCTTATGGGCATTATGCTCATACTAACCATCAAGGACCCAAATTCACTTGGGTACCTAAATCTCAATTTTAATTTTTTTGTAGGTACGTGTTGGAGCTAAGGATACACATTGGTATGTTGATAATGGATGCTCCAAACACATGACCGGCGATGAATCAAAATTCACCGCAATAGAGCCTACAAACGGAGGAAACGTGATCTATGGAAACAACAACACCGGCAAAGTAATCGGCGTTGGAAAAGTTGGTAAAAATCCTTCTACCTCCATAGATAATGTTATACTTGTCAAAGGTCTCAAACATAATCTCATTAGTGTTAGCCAACTTTGTGACAAAGGAAACTTAGTCACCTTTGATTCAAAATGTTGTTTGATAAAAAGGCAAGACACTAATGAAATTGTGCTAATTGGGCACCGTGTTGACAATGTATACATGATTAATCTAAATGAAGTTTCCTCAAATGATGTGAAATGCCTTGTTAGTAAAAATGATGAAACTTGGTTATGGCATCGTAGAGTAGCTCATGCCAACATGGACCATCTTAACAAGTTGGTCTCTAAAGAGTTAGTAATTGGCTTACCAAAGCTACGTTTTGAAAAAGACGTCCTTTGCGACGCATGTCAAAAGGGAAAACAAGTAAAGGCCTCTTTTAAATCCAAAAACATTGTTTCAACAACAAGGCCATTACAACTTTTGCACATGGATTTATTTGGTCCTTCTAGGACTATGAGCTTTGGTGGCAATTACTATGCTTTAGTTATTGTTGATGATTACTCTCGATTTACATGGACCTTGTTCCTAGCAAACAAGAGTGATGCATTTCGAGCATTCAAAAGATTAGCCAAAGTTATTCAAAATGAAAAGAATTTGCATATATCATCTATTAGAAGTGATCATGGTGGAGAATTTGAAAACAATCTTTTTGAAACTTTTTGTGAAGAAAATGGCATTGAGCATAATTTTTCCTCTCCTAGAACACCACAACAAAATGGTGTGGTTGAAAGGAAAAATCGTCATTTAGTAGAAATGGCGAGAACTATGCTCAATGAGGCTAATATTCCTAAGTACTTTTGGGCGGATGCGGTTAGTACCGCGTGTTATGTTATGAATAGGATTATCATTCGACCTATTCTTAAGAAAACACCGTACGAATTGTACAAAGGGAGAAAGCCAAATATTTCCCACCTTCACGTCTTTGGTTGTAAATGCTTTATTCTAAATAATGGAAAAGATAACTGTTCATACCCTGACCGAGGTCCTCCAACCCGGTCAATTCGTAAAAGGTCCGACCTCGTCCTAAGGCTCACGCCTAAAGGTCGGACCTCGGACAATAAAGGCAAGGAAGGCCCATCAAAAGGAACGCAGCCCAAAACCTAAAGGCCGAAAAGGCCTAGAAAAGGCGGTTCCACGAAGATAAAGATAAGACTCCCAAAGATAAGATAAGATAAGAATATCTTATCCAGGGAAGATCACGGCCAACTACTATAAATACACTGGAGCACCCAGGTATGGCATTCATCTTCCACATCTACACATATCTGCTTGGACCCATGCTAACTTAAGCATCGGAGTGTCATTGCAGGTACAACCACCAACCATTCCACATATCAAGCTCGGGTCACAAAACCCCCACCTCGGGCCTCTCCAGACGACCGAGCTACACGTTTCAGGTAAACCCTCGGAACATTGGCGCCGTTGCCGGGGACCTGGAAGTCATCTCTCTACCATGGCGGACAACCCTCTCAACAACGACCACACTGCGTCTGAGCAAGAGGACGAAATTGACACCGGAGAACGACCGGACAGCTCTCTATCACCACGCACTCCGGAGGAAACAAACAGAATCGCCCAAAAACATCACTCCCAAACAAAGATCCACAAAATTCTGAAAAAGAGAAGAGCTCGGAAATTCTAGAAACAGTCCGAGCACAACAAAACCGACTAAAACAACTCGAGGAGGACATAAAAAAGCAGACAGAAACTGAACAAGATCTGAAAAGGGAAGCTCGAAAGCGCAGAGAATTAGAAGAAAAACTGCGGAAAATAGAGGCCAACCTGAAAGACCGGACAGAACGCGGCACCACCACCGAGGGCAACCACGATCCCTTCACGCAAGAGATCATGAAGGAGAAGGTACCGCGAAACTTCAAACCACCCGATATGGACCTCTACGACGGCACCACCGATCCAAGTCATCACCTCAGCAACTTCAGAAGCAGAATGTACCTAGTCGACGCCTCCGACGCGATTCGGTGCAAAGCCTTCCCCACCACTCTCACCAAGTCAGCCATGAAGTGGTTCGACAACCTGCCACCAAGATCAATCACCAGCTTCGAAGACTTAACCAAAAAATTCCTAACAAGATTCTCTATTCAAAAGGACAAGACAAAACATGCCCCCAGTCTACTCGGGATCAAACAAGGTAACCAAGAAACTCTCTGAGAATACATGGAGCGATTCAACAAAGCCTGCCTGGACATACAACACTTGCCCACTGAAGCAGCCATCATGGGACTAGCAAACGGCCTAAAAGAGGGACCGTTTAGCCAATCCCTATCCAAACGATACCCGACCTCCCTATACGAGGTACAGGAGCGGGCAGAAAAATATATCAACATGGAGGAAACCTCCCAGCTAAGAGATTCTTCTAGGAAGGAATCAACCTACCCACTCCGAGATCGGGATCGGGAACAGAAGAAAAAAGAAGAACCCAACTCGGACAAGCCACGGAAGTACCACAACTACACCCCCCTCCGAGTCTCGCTGGTAGACGTCTACAGAGAAGTATGCCACACCGAAAAGATCCCACCGCCCCGACCGCTAAAACACAAGAAAGCGGGGAGAGATCGGTCTGAATACTGTGAATATCACAAGCTCTACGGTCATTCTACTAACGACTGCTACGACCTAAAAAATGTGATAGAAAAGCTAGCCAGAGAAGGAAAACTCGACAGATACATAGCAGAGAAAGGAGAAGAGACCAGGAAGAGAAGGCGGGGAGACAACGAAGATCGGGCCGAACAAACCCCGCGAACCCCTGAAAGACATGTTCACATGATAAACGGAGGTTTTGCAGGCGGAGGAACATCTAAATCTTCGCGAAAAAGACACCTCAAAGAAGTCTATCACGTCCGAGAAGACAGTCCCCTGCCCGAAATACCTACTATCTCATTTACCCGAGAAGATGCTCAAGGGATAATTCCCGGACACGACGATCCAATGGTAATCACCATTATCCTAGCAAACGCCAACTTACATCGAACCCTGATTGACCAGGGAAGCTCAGCAGATATCCTGTTCAAAACGGCCTTCGACAAGCTCGGACTTGAAGAAAAAGAACTAAAGGCCTATCCCACCGACCTATTTGGACTAGGGGATACTCCGATCCATCCCTTAGGATACATCTCGCTACACACTACCTTTGGAAGAGGCGAGCAATCTAAAACATTAAGCATCGACTACATTATAGTCAACGTCACTTCAGCATACAATGCCCTCATCGGGCGACCAACCCTAAACAGACTGGCAGCTATAGTCTCGACCCCACACCTCTGTATGAAGTTCCCTACCGCAAAAGGAATCGCTACCCTAAAGGGCGACCAAAAACTAGCGCGGCGATGCTACAACGAAAGCCTGAGCCTAAAAGGGAAGGAGGTCAACACGATAGAACTCGGACGAGTTCAATCCCGAGAAGATCTTCGGCCACAACCAGAGGGAGAGACCGAAAAGGTCCAGATTGGGAACACACCTGAAAAAATAACAAACATAGGAGCAAACCTCGAAACGGGCCTAAAAGAGGAACTCATAACCCTCTTAAGGGAGAATTCCGACCTCTTCGCCTGGAAAGCCTCCGACATGCCAGGAATAAGCCCCGACCTGATGTGCCATAAGCTATCGGTTTACCCGGGATCCCGACTTGTCCAACAAAGACGCCGGAAGCTCGGACCCGAGCGCATGCAAGCAATAGAAGAACAAGTACAAGCACTGCTAGATGCAGGGTTCATTAGGGAAGTAAAATACCCCCTATGGCTCGCAAACGTGGTCCTGGTAAAAAAGCCCAACGGAAAATGGAGGATGTGCGTCGATTACACGGATCTCAACAAAGCCTGCCCCAAAGACCCATATCCACTACCAAACATCGACGCCTTAGTAGACGCAGCCTCAGGCTATAGATATCTCTCCTTCATGGACGCATACTCGGGATACAATCAAATCCCGATGTACGGACCCGACCAAGAAAAGACCTCGTTCATAACCCCAAAGGCAAACTACTGCTACGTAGTAATGCCCTTCGGGCTGAAGAACGCAGGGGCAACCTACCAGAGGCTAATGAACAAAGTGTTCTCAGAGCACATCGGACTACAACTGGAGGTGTACGTCGACGACATGCTGGTAAAGACACAAGAAGACAGAAACTTGCTGACCGACCTCACCAGTATCTTCGGCACCCTCAGAAAACACAACATGAGACTTAACCCAACAAAGTGCACCTTCGCCGCAGAAGCCGGAAAGTTCTTGGGCTTCATGCTGACCCAAAGGGGCATCGAAGCAAACCCGGACAAATGCCAAGCGATACTCAATATGAAGAGCCCGACGTGTGTCAAAGAAGTACAACAACTGAATGGAAGGCTAGCCGCCCTATCAAGATTCTTGGCAGGATCAGCAATAAAGTCACTACCTCTCTACTCACTCCTAAAGAAAGGGAAACCCTTCTCATGGACCTCGGAGTGCGAGAAAGCCTTTCAAGAATTCAAGGAATTCCTTGGGCAGCCACCAATCCTAACCCGACCTTTAAAAGGAGAAGAACTCGTACTATACCTCTCGGTTGGAAATTGAGCAGTCGCCTCAGCGTTAATACGAGAAAATAACCAAGGACAACACCCCATATACTTTGTAAGCAAGGCACTACAAGGGGCCGAATTAAACTATCAGAAGATAGAAAAATTCGCCTACGCCCTAGTATTCACAGCTCGGAGACTCCGTCCCTACTTTCAAGCCCACACCATCAAAGTTCGGACGAACCAACCCATGAGACACATCCTCCAAAAAACAGACCTGGCAGGACGAATACTGCAATGGGCGGTGGAACTGTCCGAGTTCGACCTCCACTATGAAACCCGGACTGCCATAAAATCTCAGTATCTAGCCGACTTCATCGCAGAATACACTGAGACCCCTGGAACCCCACTCTCATGGAACCTATATGTCGACGGGTCCTCAAACAAAACTGGAAGCGGGGCCGGGGTTATACTCGAAAGCGACCAAGGAACGCGGATAGAACTATCCCTAAAATTCGAGTTCCAGGCTTCGAACAACCAAGACGAATACGAGGCCCTACTAGCAGGTCTAAAGCTAGCCGAAGAGGTCGGAGCCCAGAAAGTCACGATCTTCAGCGACTCCCAGGTCGTCACATCACAAGTAAATGGAAGCTACCAGGCCAAAGACCCAACTATGAAAAAATACCTGGACCAAACACAGGCACAATTACGCCACTTTTCAGAGATACAGATTCAGCACATACCTCGGGAACAAAACGCCCGGGCAGACGCCCTCTCAAAACTTGCCAGCACCAAGCCCGGAGGCAACAACAGAAGTCTCCTCCAGGAAACCTTACAATCTCCCTCCGTGCTAAGAGAGGAAGAAACGCTAAACATATCCAACCAACAGCAAGGATGGATGACCCCCATACTCAACTACCTGAAGTCAGGAACTCTCCCCGCCGAAAGAAAGGAAGCTAAAAGACTCACGAAAGACGCCCAGAATTATACACTAATTCACGACGTATTATACAAAAGAGGATTCTCAAAACCCCTCCTTAGGTGCGTCCCGACCTCAGAAACAAAAAGCGTCCTCGAAGAAGTCCACGGAGGCATGTGTGGAAACCACCTCGGAGCTCGGGCATTATCCAAGAAAGTAGTCCGAGCCGGGTTCTACTGGCCGACCTTGCAAAGAGACGCAACGGAATTTGTGAAAATATGCCCCCCTGCCAAAAACACGCCAATTTTCACAAGGCACCACCCGA
Source organism: Arachis stenosperma (assembly GCF_014773155.1). Lineage (NCBI taxonomy): Eukaryota > Viridiplantae > Streptophyta > Magnoliopsida > Fabales > Fabaceae > Arachis > Arachis stenosperma. Next base: position 27,250,517 of record NC_080382.1, on the reverse strand, counting down.
AGACCTTATCAGCATCACCGCACCATGGCCCTTCGCAAAATGGGGACTTGACCTACTCGGCCCGTTCCCCCAAGGACCGGGGCAAGTCAAATACCTCATAGTAGGGGTCGACTACTTCACAAAGTGGATCGAAGCTGAACCCTTAGCCACCATCACGGCTCAGAAAAGCCGCAAATTCCTATACAAAAACATCGTCACAAGGTTCGGAGTCCCCTACTCTATCACAACAGACAATGGAACACAGTTCACGGATACAAGTTTTCAGAACTTGGTGGCCGAACTAAAAATCAAACAGCAATTCACCTCAGTCGAGCACCCACAAGCCAATGGACAAGCAGAGGCTGCAAATAAAGTCATCTTGGCCGGGTTAAAACGAAGACTACAGGAGGCCAAAGGGGCATGGGCCGAGGAGCTCCCCCAGGTGCTATGGGCATATCGGACAACTCCACACTCTACAACGGGAGAATCGCCATTCCGACTAGCTTATGGGATGGAGGCAATTATTCCTATCGAAATAAATGAGGGGTCACCTAGAACCATCTTCTACAACGAAAAAGGTAACCCGCAGGCACAAAGGGAAGAACTCGACCTCCTCCCCGAGGTCCGAGAAAGAGCTCGGATCCAAGAAGAAGCCTTAAAACGGCGAATGGCCCTCAGATACAATCAGAAAGTAATAAAACGAAGCTTCTCCATTCACGACCTGATTCTAATCCGAAATGACATCGGAACACAAAAGTCAGGAGAAGGAAAACTAGCTGCAAATTGGAAAGGGCCCTACAAGGTAACAGAAGTCTTAGGAACAGGCTATTACAAAGTATCTGACCTAGAAGGCAATGAGTTGCCCAGGGCCTGGCACGCCTGTAATCTAAGACGATACTACAGCTAGAAAAAGATAACCCGAGGTGTACTCTTTTTCCCTACAAGGGTTTTTTAATGAGACACCCGGTCAAGTACGGCACCCGACCTAGTCAAGGGTAAACACTCTGTAAATATTCTTTCTTTTTTAATCAAATTTTTCTATTCTCTTCTCTTCTTCCTCGTGATGAAACAAATCCTGAAAAGTACCCCGCCAAGGCGCATTAATTTATGCTCGGCAAAACGCAAAAAATCATTGCCAAGAGACCACACAAGGTCGGCAAAGATAAAGCGACGAGGTTCAAATTAATGTGAGAAGTTATAAAAGCAACTCTGAAAAGGCTCAAAAAGCCAAATAAAAGAGGTTACAAAAATAACTTAAAAGGCCGACCAACAATAAGGTCGGACCCAACGAAGGGAAAGTACTCAACCGCCCTCCCCGAGGTCCGGGAAAAAGCCCGGATCCGAGAAAAAAGCCTTAAAACGGCGAAAACAAAGATTTCGAAAACGCTTACTAAAAAGTTGTTATACAAAAACAACTAAAAAAGTATAAGCGAAGAAACGAAAACGAAGGAAAGGATAAAACGAAGTTTTCGAAAACGCTTACTAAAAAGTTGTTATACAAAAACAACTATAAAAGTATAAGCGAAGAAACGAAATCGAAGGAAAGGATAAAACGAAGTTTTCGAAAACGCTTACTAAAAAGTTGTTATACAAAAACAACTAAAAAAGTATAAGCGAAGAAACGAAATCAAAGGAAAGGATAAAACGAAGTTTCAAAAAACGCTAGCTAAAAAGTTGTTATACAAAAACAACTAAAAAGCATAAAGCGGAACTAAAAGTCAAGACACGAACAAACACCACATAACAAGCTAAAAAGTTACTACAAGTAGCTAAAGGCAAAAAGGTGTCCAAAGCGTCCACAGAAACCATCCAAAAACAAAAGAACCCACAGGCCGGGCAAAAAACCAAAGATAAAAGAATTACAGAGAATCAAGGTCCTTTCCGGACTCCACATCAACAGAAAGCTGCGGAGGAAACATAGAAATCGGGACAGCATCGACGGCACCGTCATCTCGGTTTAAAACCTCCACACCAGATCCATCCCCGGCCAAAGGTGAAGTCGGGTTCGCAACCGGAACTTTGGGGTCGGACACCGGAACCTCATCCTCGTTGGGAGCAGGAACAATCTTTCCCTCCACAACAACGTTATCCGTACTAAATAAGCTCAGATCCAGGTCAGGAGCAAGAACCCGGACCTGAGCCTTCAAATTTTCAAACATAGCATCCATACCCTTAGCCACATGACCTTCTAGCTCGTAAAAATCATCCTGAGCAGATTGTAATCTCTCCTTTGCCTCCACAAGCTCGGCATATGTCCGAGTATAATTCTCCGTCGCCGCCTTCGCCATCTCCTCAGATGCTTTCGCTGCCGCCACAGCCGCGGTAGCTTTAGCTTTCTCCCTCTCCAGAGACGCCTCCAGCTCAGTAATCCTAGCAGCCTTCAGTTCACTAATCCTCTCGAACTCAGACTGAGCCTTCTCAAGTCGGGAGCTGGTCGCACCAATGGGGGATTTCTTGAACTCCCGGGCAATAGCGGCATGAAGACTAGCCATCCGGGCACAACTCCGCGCCATATACTGAAAATGATGCTCCATAGACACATCATCAGTAGAAATAAAGGTCTGAGGGAGAATATGCTGTTCAATCCAACCAAGAGCATCAAAATCCTTGTCATTAAAACCCGCAAGCTCTTGAGAGGTCTTCTGTTTCTTGGGAGGAGGACCCGAGGACGAAGGCGGGGAAGAGTGACCGGGTCCAGAGGTCGGAGGATCTTGATTTATAGCTCGAAACTGGGGAGTCGGAATAGCCTTCGACCGAGTAGTGACACCCACGGTAGTCTTCTTCGGAGAAGATCGGGCAGAAGCCTCAGCCTCAATATTCCGAGCAGCCACGGACTTCTTCGTCCGACGAAGGAACTTCATAGAATCCGCCTGAGAAGACATCTCTGCAGAAATAAAAGAAAAGGGTTACCACAACAGAAATTCCACCAAAACAAGCAAAGCCAAAATACTAAAAAAGATGAATCTCGGAGAGGTCGGGAACTACCTAACTCGAAACGGAGAAGGCTTGGATCTCCCAACATTTTCTTCGTGTCCAAGTGAGGTGCCCGACCCCATAAACTGCTTACCACACCCACAAATGCCTGCTCCACCTCATCTAGACTCTCAAGGGTATACTTAGTAGACACTACATTCTCCTGCCAACAAAGAGGAAAAGAAGGCTCCCCACTCTCGTCTAGAAAGAAAGGTCGGACGTCTCCAGTAGCCCGGACCTTGAAATAAAAGTTCTTAAAATCATGAAAGGACTCGTCATATAGGGTACAAAACTTCCTCCCCTGGTTAGCTCTAAAAGAGACCCAAGATACCTTCCCTCCACCCGACCCCGGCTTCATCAACACAAACAAATAGGAAAAAAGAGAAATAGAGGGAGAGACGCCCAAAAACTGACACAAAAGTTGAAACAGCTTTAAAAACGCCCAAGAATTTGGATGGAGCTGCGTAGGGGCAAGGTTACAAGACCATAACACCTCGGACTCCAGATCGGTAAAAGGAAGTCGGACACTCAGCTTAGAGAAAAAACAATCATAAGCATAAAAGAAGAGCTTCTCGGAACTATCTAAGGGCGGGAAGCACACTCGCTCCTCGGAATCCGGGGCTACTAGTTCATAATCCCTCTCAGACTCTCTATTTTCACATATGCTACAATGCCTACGGAACCTAGCTAAATACTCAGAATCTACCACAGAAGGGACTTTTAGAGGAAGAGGGTCTACCCAATCAAGACCACATGGAATTTTAGTCGACATCGCTTGAAGAACCTTTCGAGACATAAAATTCTTACCTACAAAGAAGAATACAACAGCAAGCAAAAATCACATAAGGAAGACAGCGAAAACCCATTCAGCAAAGCAAGAAATAAAAAACCCCACGAAAACAATGGGGCAACCCGGAACAAAAACACCAGAAAACAAAAAAAAAAAAGAGCCCCCCCCATATACAAACAACAGCAAGAGCGGCGCCTCTTTTTGGGGCAACCCAGGCATAAAGAAAAAGAAACAAACAAGAGCCACACAAAGAACAGAAGCATATGATCACAAGAAAGGAGAAACATGGGAACAAACCTGGAAGAAGAAACGAAGACGAAGAGCTCCGAAACAAAGAGAACGAAAACGACGGCACAGAGGAAACCCCGGAAAGACACACAGAAAGATTCGGGAGAAGCAGAACAAAGAGAAAGAAGAAGCGATGAAAAACAAAAAAAGAGGGGAAGGGAGCAAATAAATAAAGCCTTCACAGAGCCCGAACGGAAATCGAGGAAAAACGGTAAAATGCAATAAATGCAGGAACGGCCATTTTTTTAAATTTTGAAAACAGACTACTATGCCCGAGCACGACCTCCCAAAAAAGGACGAACTTGGGCAGGGGCACTGTTCATACCCTGACCGAGGTCCTCCAACCCGGTCAATTCGTAAAAGGTCCGACCTCGTCCTAAGGCTCACGCCTAAAGGTCGGACCTCGGACAATAAAGGCAAGGAAGGCCCATCAAAAGGAACGCAGCCCAAAACCTAAAGGCTGAAAAGGCCTAGAAAAGGCGGTTCCACGAAGATAAAGATAAGACTCCCAAAGATAAGATAAGATAAGAATATCTTATCCAGGGAAGATCACGGCCAACTACTATAAATACACTGGAGCACCCAGGTATGGCATTCATCTTCCACATCTACACATATCTGCTTGGACCCATGCTAACTTAAGCATCGGAGTGTCATTGCAGGTACAACCACCAACCATTCCACATATCAAGCTCGGGTCACAAAACCCCCACCTCGGGCCTCTCCAGACGACCGAGCTACACGTTTCAGGTAAAGCCTCGGAACAATAACTTAGGCAAATTTGATGCTAAGGCTGATGAAGGAATCTTCTTAGGCTATTCTTTAACTAGCAAAGCTTTTAGAGTATATAATAAACGCATCATGACTATGGAAGAAAGTATTCATGTCGCTTTTGATGAAACTAACCGTTATTGTGCTAGAAAAGATTTTGATGAAAATGTAGAAAACTTTGATTCACTAAATTTGAATGGTGAAGACAAAGAAAAAGGTTTAAATGAAGCCTCTACAAGCTCAACAAAGGATAGTGTTCAAGTTGAAGAAATTGAACCATCACAAGCACAAATAAATGCACTTCCAAAGGATTGGCGTACTTCAAAGGATCATCCTCTAGACAACGTCATTGGTGATGTTTCGAAAGGGGTAACAACTCGATCCACTTTTAGAAATTTATTTGCATATAGTGCTTTTGTTTCTCAAATTGAACCATCTACCATTGAGTCCGCAATTGATGATGAACATTGGGCTATGGCAATGCAAGAGGAGCTTAACCAATTCAAACGAAATGACGTTTGGGAATTGGTGCCTAAACCAAGTAATCAAACAATTGTAGGAACAAAATGGGTTTTTAGAAATAAACTTGATGAAAATGGTACAATTGTTAGAAACAAAGCTAGATTAGTAGCAAAAGGTTATAATCAAGAGGAAGGCATTGATTATGACGAAATTTATGCTCCCGTAGCTAGATTAGAAGCAATTAGAATGTTACTTGCTTTTGCATCCTCTTATAACTTCAAACTTTATCAAATGGATGTTAAGAGTGCCTTTCTTAATGGTTTCATTAAAGAAGAAGTATATGTTGAACAACCTCCCGGTTTTGAGGATTATGAAAATCCTAATCATGTTTTTAAACTCAAGAAAGCTCTTTATGGTCTTAAACAAGCTCCAAGAGCTTGGTATGAACGTTTGAGCAAGTTTTTAATAGAAAAGGGTTTTAGAAGAGGGAAGGTTGATACAACTTTATTTATCTTGATAGAAAACAAAAATATCCTTTTGATACAAGTTTATGTCGATGACATAATATTTGGTTCAACTAACGAATCACTTTGCAAGTTTTTTTCAAACCTCATGCAAAGTGAATTTGAAATGTCCATGATGGGCGAACTCAACTTCTTCCTTGGTTTGCAAATCAAACAAGGAAAAGAAGGAACTTTCGTTAGCCAAACCAAATATTGCAAGGAACTGCTCAAAAGATTTGGAATGGACAATGCTAAGGCAATGGACACACCAATGAGCACTACTTGCTACCTTGATAAAGATGAACAAGGTAAAAGCATAGATGTAAAGAAGTATAGAGGCATGATAGGATCATTACTTTATCTAACGGCAAGTAGGCCAGATATCATGTTTAGTGTATGCATGTGTGCGAGATACCAAGCTAATCCTAAGGAATCTCACTTAAGTGCGGTAAAAAGGATTATGAAGTATCTCATAGGAACATTAAATGTTGGATTGTGGTATCCGAAAGGATCCACTTGTGATTTGATTGGTTATTCCGATTCCGATTTTGCCGGTTGCAAATTGGATAGGAAAAGCACTAGCGGCACTTGTCACTTGCTAGGAAACTCTCTTGTTTCATGGCATAGTAAGAAACAAGTAAGTGTAGCCTTGTCTACCGCCGAAGCCGAGTATGTAGCCGCCGGTAGTTGTTGCGCCCAAATTTTATGGATGAAACAACAACTTATGGACTATGGACTCATGCTTGATCACATTCCTATCAAATGTGATAATACTAGTGCAATAAATTTAACCAAGAATCCGGTCCAACATTCAAGAACCAAGCATATTGAGATTAGACATCACTTCATAAGAGACCATGTTCAAAAGGGTGATGTGGTTATTGAATTTGTCGAAACTAGTAAACAACTAGCGGACATCTTCACTAAACCTTTATGTAAAGAAAGTTTTTTTAACATCCGAAATGAACTTGGTATCTTGGATTCTAATCTAATATGATTTGTTTGAATTCATTGTATTTATATTGCTATTTTTGTATCTCTTACTAACTTAAGCATTGGAGATATCCAATTAGCCATTGTTTTGTAGGTTTATGAGTTGATGAATGAGTAATTAATCTTGAGGTAGATTACTCACTTTTTATTGCTTTATGTTTATTTGATTATATGAATTGTTAAACTAACTCCTAGTAAGCTAAGGATTTCTATTATAGTTTAAATACTTTGATATCTGTTTAATGATTAATGCTTGTATACTTATTTGGTGAATAACTCAAAATAGGCTTGGTACCCCTATTTTAAGTTAATGTGCATGCTTTGATATATTTCACTTCTTTAGGGGGAATTATGCATGCTTGTTAAATATAAAAAGAGGAAATCAAATTCTTTTTGAAAGGGAGAATATCTCATCCTTGAGATTAATAGAGAAATTGAACTTAAAAAAAAAATTCATTGTTTTATGCATGCTTCTATGACACATTTCAAACTCCTTTCTTTTTGATAATGTCAAAAGGGGGAAGAAAAGTTTTGAGGATATTTGAAGAAAAGTTTGAGGATATTTGAAGTTTTGAACTTTTGAAAAAGAAGAAGTTTGAGGATTTGAAAAGAAGAAATAAGTTTGCGAAACAATGATTTCAAAAAGACTTCCGCTAAGCAAAAACTTTGATATCTAAATCGTTTTCTTTGATAAAACGCCCTTTAAGGGAACAAATGCACATATTTAGGGGGAACTCCTGCAAATTTTTTTTTTGTGAAGTCTTCTCTAAAGCTTTCTATAAAACAAAGTGCATTATTGTTGCTTTCAAAATCATTTATAAATGCATATCCTCAAAATTGGTTTGTCATTATCAAAAAGGGGGAAATTGTAAAACATGTTGCTTGTATGCGAAGTTTGTATTCGTAGGTTTTGATGAATGACAAACCAACAAACGACATGAAAGATAAACCATCAAACAACTTGAATGAACAAGCATGTTAAAAGATCAACCAACATTCAACGTTGAGGAATGAAGAGTTGAAAGCAACACAACAACAACAAGAAACTCAAGTCCACAACATTTGAAGACAAGTATAGTGTCTTAGGACTTAGGTAACTTCTTGTTAAGAACCAATTGCTAAATCTCTCAACACACACTCACAAAATGTTTTGATGCATATCTTACAATTCAATGCTAGCCAAATGGTTTAAAAACTTGTTTTCAAAGGTACAAAAGCATAGGAATTGACTCCAACAAGTTTGAGATCAATCCTAAGTATTTTAAAGTGATTTTAAGCCATTCTTTAAGGTTTGCATCGATGCACACTCATCTTGCATCGATGCAAAGCATGCAACGACTTTTTGCATCGATGCAAAGATGTTTGCATCGATGCAACCAAGCTGAAAATTCAAAATTCAGCGTCAAAGACACATTTGCATCGATGCAAAGTGTTATGCATCGATGCAAATAATTCAAAAACATAAAAAAACGGCTAGTTTTGACATAAAGACTCCATCCCATTAATTCCCCAACGTTTCTAAGGTTTGGGGAATCTATAAATGGATGGATTGAAGCCTTATTTCAGGTGGTTGAGCATTTGCAAACTATCTTGTTCATATTCTTTCATTCTACACATTTTTAAGGTGTTATAATACACAATTTGAGAGAGCAATATCAATTGGTTCAATAGTGCTAAACTTGTAATCATACACTCTTCTAGAGAGTACTCATTTCATCTCAACAATTCTCTGAGAATTGTTTTTCTTATACACTTTGTAAATTGGAGTGTGATCTCCAAGGTTGAGTCAAGAGTTATAAACACTATAGTCAGTGAGGATACCAAAGAGGTATACTAAGTACTCAAGGCAAATCTTAGAGAAGGTATCTCTAAGTGGAGTGGGTTAGTATACGAGTGGTGATCATATACCGTGAGGTGTTAGAAACTAAGGACTCGGATTGTAAAAGGTTTTGCGCGAGCACCTTGAAGCTTGGCAATAGTGGAACTTCTCAATTGCGATTGAGAAAGAAAGTGGACGTAGGACAAGGATTGTGCCGAACCACTCTAAATAGCGTTTGCATTTCTCCAAACTCATCTCTTCAATATTATTGTCTTTTACTTTTGAGCAAATAAATTGTGATCGAAAAGTAGCTTCGTAAGTACTTAAGGAGTGGCTTAAGTCCGATTGGTGAAAAACTTGATCAATTTATTTGAGTTGGTGTCTATTGGAAAGTAAAAGCTCCTTATAAATGCTTAGCAATTGAGTTAAGCTCTTGGAAAAATACTAGTACAATAACACTTTTGTATATTGTCTTTAACTTTCGTAAAAAGATTCATTGTTATTGCTATACTCAATTCACCCCCCCTCTTGAGTAATTGTGCATAGGTTCTACACTTTCTTTTCACTTTTGACTTTTGAACCTTCTTTGGGTTTTTGAATTTTTACTTTGAGTATTGAGAGCTAGGACTTCACTGAGATTTCTGAGAATTGGAAAGGAGAATTGATCTCTCTTTTTCCTTGTTCTTGCTTGAGCATTTTTACTTTTCTTGTTTGAATCTTGGGTGTTAAGAATTGAGGAAATTCTGTCTCAATCTCCACTCAAGAGCTCTTTAATTTCTTTTCTGCATAATTAAGTTCAATTACATTTCCTTTACTGCTTCTTCTTCAATTTCTTGTTAATTGCTTTGAGAATTTGGATCTGGGAAGGCAATTGAGATCTAGACTTTGCTATCTAGTCTCTGGAGTCCTGAGATCATATTTTTCTTTTGGTTCTTCTGTGAACCTCTGCTACAATTCAATTTCCTTACTGTTTGAGTTCTAATTACTTCTAATTCAACTTCTGCTCTATTAATTGTTGCAATTCAATTTCCCTTTGCTTAAATTCTGATATCCCAGTCCTCAAATCCCTTTTTCATTCAAGAAATTTATATTTCTTGCACTTTAAGTTACTGCAATTTACATTTCTTGCACTTTAAGTTTCAGTCAGTTAATTCCTTGTTCTTTAAGATTCAGTCCTTTTACTTTCAGTTTCTTTTAATTTCTGCAATTCTTCCCTTCCCCCTTTACATTTCCTGTTGTTTATTTACTGTTGGATACAAAACACTCAACCAATACTTGATTCGCTTGACTAAATCAACCACTAAACTAAAATTGCTCAATCCTTCAATCCCTGTGGGATTGACCTCACTCATGTGAGTTATTATTACTTGATGCGACCCGGTACACTTGCCGGTGAGTTTTGTGTCGGATCGTTTTTCGCACATCAAGTTTTTGGCGCCGTTGCCGGGGATTGAAATAGATTGACAATGATTAAGTGAAGTGGAGATCTAGATCAAGCACTTTTTCTTTATTGTTTACTTAACACACTAACTGTTTGAATTTTTGCTTAAACTAACAAAAACTTCACTCTAGCAATAGATTGAAGTTTCACTGGTTTTCTGGATCCGTGTGTCTCTTATTGTGTGTTTGTATGTCAGGTACAGGAAGAGCTTCTCCTATTCTCTCCGAACTTGACCAAAGAACTCTTCGAAGAATAAGAAGAGCTGAAAGAGGGAAGAACGTTATTGGAGAGGAAGAATCTGAGGAGGAATTCCAAGAAATGGAAGGAGATCCATCAAATCCCGATCAACCAGAAGGAGGGGCCAACAATAACCCACAACAAAGAAGAGTACTGGCTTCCTACACATTTGCAAATGCTAGACATTGTGGGAGTAGCATCCTTACCCCCAATGTCAATGTAAACAACTTTGAACTAAAGCCACAGCTCATCACACTGGTCCAAAACAACTGTTCTTTTGGAGGAGGGCCATTGGAGGATCCGAATCAACATCTATCTACCTTTTTAAGGATTTGTGACACTGTCAAAACCAATGGTGTGCCTCCTGACAGTTACAAGTTGTTGCTCTTTCCATTCTCTCTCAGGGACAAGGCCACTCAATGGCTAGAAACATTTCCAAAGGAAAGAATCAACACTTGGGATGATTTGGTGAGCAAGTTTCTTGCCAAATTTTATCCCCCTCAAAGGATCATAAGATTGAAGACTGAGGTGCAGACATTCACTCAAATGGAGGCTGAAAATTTATATGAAGCATGGGAAAGATATAAGGCACTATTGAGGAAATGTCCACCAGAGATGTTTACTGAGTGGGATAAGTTGCAGAACTTCTATGAAGGACTTACTCTGAAAGCTCAAGAAGCACTTGATCATTCAGCTAGAGGCTCACTACAACTCATGAAAACTACAGAGGAAGCTCAAAACCTCATTGATATGGTGGCCAACAACCAATATTTCTTTGCTCATCAAAGGCAACGCCAACCATCACAAAGAAGAGGAGTAATGGAGTTGGAAGGAGTGGATTCAATTCTAGCTCAGAACAAGATGATGCAGCAGCAGATTCAACAACAGTTTGAGCAGATGGCCAAAAGAATTGATGGCCTGCAAATAGCATCAGTGAGTGCCACAAGCCAACCATCAACCACATGGGTGCAAAATGAAGAAACCCAAGAGGAGCAACAGCAAGAGCAAGTCTAATACATGCACAACCAAAATCCCGGAACAAATGAAGTCTATGGTGATACCTACAATCCATCTTGGAAGAACCATCCCAACCTCAGATGGGGAGACAACCACAATCAAACTCAGCAACCATGGCAAAGAAACTCAAATCAAAACAATTGGAAAAATACAAACCACAACAACCAGCCAAACACTAACCAAAACACATACAGAAAACCACAAAACACTTACCCCAACTCAAACCATTATCCACTCAATAACCAACCAACTAACCAAAACACTTACCATCATCCAACAACACCCCAAAACCAACCCATCTCATAAGAATCCCAGAGGATTACTAATCTAGAGCTGCTCATGGAGAAAATGATGAAGAACCAATAATTGACAACAAAGAACCAAGAAGCTTCCATGAAGAACTTAGAAAGGCAGATTGGACAAATCTCCAAGCAGATTTCTATTGAGAGACCCTCAAGCTCACTACCAAGTGACACCATTCCTAATCCAAAGGAAGAATGCAAAGTCGTGCAATTAAGGAGTGGAAAAATATTAGTGGGTGGCAACCAAGGAGCAACTAAGGAACTTTTGGAGAATGACAAAGAGTCAACAGAGAAAAATGAAGCTAACAACAAGGGCATAACAAGCAAGAATGTCCCAGAAAAGCTCACAGAAGAAAACAACCAACCAAAGAACTCAAAGAAGGGAAAGCAGATCATGGAAGAACCAAATCCAAAACAACATCAAGTGGAGAAGAGCTTAACACCACCACTGCCTTATCCATAGAGATTCCAAAAAGAAGCAAAGGATCAACATTTCCACAAATTCCTTGAGACTTTCAAGAAGCTGGAAATCAACATACCTTTGGCTGAGGCATTGGAGCAAATGCCTCTATATGCCAAGTTCTTAAAAGAGCTCATCAACAAGAAAAGAGACTGGAACGAGAAGGAGACTGTAATGCTCAGTGAAGAATGCAGTGCACTAATCAAAAAAGGGCTCCCTCCCAAGCTTGAAGATCCTGGAGGTCTCTTCCTACCCTGCACTATTGGAAGCCTATTCATCAACAAGGGGATGTGCGATTTAGGAGCAAGTATAAATCTAATCCCATCTTCTTTAGTGAAAAAGCTTGGCATAGAAGAGGTGAAACCAATACAGATGTCCTTGGAATTGGTGGACCAATCAGTGGTATATCCTAAAGGGTTGATTGAGAACCTTTTTAGTTAAGGTTGACAAGTTCATCTATCCGGCAGATTTTGTGATCCTGGATTCATCAGAGAATGGGAATGACTCCATAATACTTAGTCGACCATTTTTGGCAACTGCTAGAGCCATTGTAGACATAGAACAGGGAGAGCTAACTCTGAGGATGCATGAAGAGAGCATCACCTTGAAAGTGTTTCCAGAATCACAAAGTAAGGAAGAAACAAGCAAGATAAGTGACTATCTTCCAGGGCAAGCAATCAACAACACAATAGAACAGAAGAGTGAGCAGGTACAAGGAGGGGAAGGAATTCAAAAAGAGGCCGGGATGATAAACAAAAAAAGAGGAATCACAACTCGAGTCACTGTCAAAGGAGACAGATCAACAGAGAAGAAAAAGAAGAAAAATAGGAAGAAGGCTTACAAAGGGTGGAAGAACAAAAAAATTCCAACTGAAGGATTTTCCAAAGGTGACAAAGTACAATTAGTATATCAACAGCTGGGAACAGAAGATCATTACACTGTCAACCAAGTACTCTCTCTTGAGCACATTGAAATTGAGCATCAAGGCACACAGAGAAAGCTTACAGTGAGAGGGGACAAGTTGAGACATCACCAGCATCAACCACCTTAAAGGGAGTTCAATGTCAAGCTAGTGACAATAAAAGAGCGCTTCATGGGAGGCAACCCATGATTTAAGATTCCTGTCCTTTCTTTTATTCAATAAGTTATGATTACCTGAGCATGATTTTGAACGTTCATATAAATGCATACATTGTTTTGAAGCACATGTCAGATTTCTAAATTTGGTGTGCCTTAATTTATTTTTCAAAAAAAGGGAGGTTATTCTTAGAACATATGCATAATACTTTTGATGAAGCATATGACCAAACATTAAGTTTGGTGTCTGCATGTGTAACAATGTTCAAAAGATCATTTCCTATTCATGAAATCAAAATCATGCAGAGAGGGATCATGCATCATTATTTTATGTATATATATCAATTGTGAAGGATTTACCGCATTGCTAAGCCATCTTCTCAGTAAGATATAAGTTTAGTGTTCACCAACCTTTGGCAATTCTAATTAAGGGACACAATTGATCATTTATGAAAAAGAAACAAAAACAATTTTTTTATTGCAACTCACTTACCAACGTATACATTCATATCCTAAGGCTAGCTGTTTTGGTTTATTCAGGAGAAAGAGATTGAGACAAAAACAAGGAGGGGCCACGGCTAGGACAAGCCAAGTGAAGAGTGATCACATGTGCCTAGAAGAGCGTGCTCCTTGGGAAGCAGAATTTGCATGCATGCATCATCGAATACCTAAACGCATGCAACAAATGAGAAAAGAATCCTCGTCAAAGCCTCAACAATGCATGCAGACCGTTCATTCCATGAATCGTTTGGATGAACAACTCAATCTCAACCCTTCATGAGCACCAACGAACTCTTTCCTCATTTAATATGGTTTTGTTGGAAAGCTTGAAGAATCTGCCTATAAATAGCCGTTAGCACTAAATGGTTTACACACTCATTCAAGCTACCTTCACATGTAAGCCATAATCCCCTCTACTCCCAAAACTAAACTCAACAATTCCCTTATCTCACACAACAGAACCGAGAATCATTCCAAACACAACACATCTTTCTTCTAATCTCACTTTTCCCTTCGTCTCACCTCAAATCCAATGGCCTCCTCAAGTTCAAAAAGAAGGCCGGGAAAGGAACCTATGGTAGCCGAACCTCATTCATATGATGCAAAAAAATTTAGATCCCAATTCCATGAAGGGAGATATCATAGGTTCATGGAGACAAAGAATGTCATCTATGAGAAAGGCCTTGAGTTGAGGGACGGGGAATACCCCATCATGAGGCAAATCACTAAAGAAAGAAGGTGGGAACTTTTATGTGCTCCTCTTGTTGACATCAGTGCAGTCATGATCAGGGAGTTCTATGCAAATGCTGTAAAAGAAAACAAAGATAGTACCCCTTACACAAGTTATGTCAGAGGAGTTGAAGTGAGTTTCAGCCCAGCAGCCATCACAAGGGCCCTAAAGTTGAGAACCATAACTTATGCAGAGCCCAGTTATGAGACCAGATTGCAGATGGAAAACAATCCTGATGAGATCTTGCAAGAGAGAGAAAGTGGTGGATCACCGTTGTCAATGGCTACCATCCGTCCTCTCAGTGAAAAACATGTCCGCAACAGTTTCCCGCATGGCTAATCATCTGTCGGTTCTCACTTGTGTTGGAATAAGATCCATTGATCTTTTTGCACACTGTCACTGCGCCCAACAGTCGTGAGTTTGAAGCTCGTCACAGTCATCCCTTCCTAGATCCTACTCGGAATACCACAGACAAGGTTTAGACTTTTCGAATCTCAGAAATGCCACCAATTGATTCTAGCCTATACCACGAAGGTTTTGTTCTCACGGAATTGAATGCTCTGTTGTCAGGAGAGACAATCAAACTCGTGAATTAGGAGCCCAAGAGATACACACTCAAGCTGTTGCAAGTAGAACAGAAGTGGTTGTCAGGCACGCGTTCATAAGTTGAGAATGGTGATGAGTGTCACGGATCATTACTTTCATCACATTGAAGTACGAGTGAATATCTTAGAACAGAAGCAAGCGCGATTGAATGGAAAACAGTAGTAATTGCATTAATTCATCGAGACACAGCAGAGCTCCTCACCCCCAACCATGGGGTTTAGAGACTCATGCCGTCAAAGGTACAATAAGGAATGTAAAAAAATGTCATGAGGTACAAAATGAATCTCTAAAAGTAGTTTTTATACTAGACTAGTAGCCTAGGTTTACAGAAAATAAGTAACTCAGTGCAGATAGTGCAGAAATCCACTTCTGGGGCCCACTTGGTGTGTGCTTGGGCTGAGCATTGAAGCTTCCACGTGCATAGGCCATTCTTGGAGTTAAACGCCAACTTTGGTACCAGTTTGGGCGTTTAACTCCAGTTTTGGTGCCAGTTCTGGCGTTTTACGCTAGAAAAGGGTCTCTAACCGGAGTTTGGACACCAGTTTGGGCCATCAAATCTCGGGCAAAGTATGGACTATTATAAATTGCTGGAAAGCCCAAGATGTCTACTTTCCAACGCGATTGAGAGCATACAAATTGGGCTTCTGTAGCTCCAGAAATTCCACTTTGAGTTCAGGAGGGTCTGAATCCAACAGCATCTGCAGTCCGTTCTCAGCCTCTGAATCATATTTTTGCTCAGGTCCCTCAATTTCCGCAAGAAAATACCTGAAATTATAGAAAAACACACAAACTCATAGTAATGTCCAGAAATATGATTTTTGGATAAAAACTAATAATAATATACTAAAAAGTAACTAAAACCTATTAAAAGCTACCTAAAAACAATGCCAAAAGCGTATAAATTATCCGCTCATCAGCTGGCCAGGCCTCTTTTTAGGGATTACTTTTTATAACTTTTTGTCACTTTGATTTGGTCTGAATTCTTTTGCATCGGTTCATTCTAAGTTATTTCTAGCAAACCATTTTTATTTCATCTTGCCGATTTTGTAGAGTTTGATCCTTGCTTGTCGATCTTTTGATGAATTTGGTTTTCATTCTTTGTCGACCACGTGGGGCAGTGAATTTGGTTTTCACTTTTGCTGATCTGTAGCTTTATAATCGGGTGATGAATTTTTGTGTTTTCAGATTAATGCGTCTTGATAAAGAGATTTTGTAGAAAATCTGAAAAACTTTATTCAAAATAGAAAATATGCGAAATATATACATGTGGGTGCTTACCCTAGGTAATTTTGTAGATCTTGGCTTGGTGCCTCATTAAAAAAACATTTTTCAGGAAAAAGAGTGCACCTTTTTCCTAAGATCTTTTATTACCTTTTAACTATAGTACCTTCTTAGGTTGCAAGCGTGCCATGATTTTGGTAGCTCTCGTCCCTCGAGTTCGGACACTTTGTAGTAGCCTTTTCCTAGTACCTTTGTGACTCGGTAGGGTCCTTTCCAGTTAGCTGCTAACTTTCCCTCTCCGGGTCGACTTATTCCAATATTATTTCAGATTAGGATGAGTTCATTGTTGGCGAAGCTTCGCTATACTACCTTTTGATTGTACCTTAAGGCCATGTGGCGTTTTAATACTTCCTCTCTGATCCGAGCTCTTTCTCGGACTTCTGGAAGCAGGTCGAGCTCTTCCCTTTGAAGCTGGGAGTTGGCTTCTTCACTATAAAGGATCGTTTTAGGAGATTCCTCTTCGATTTCTACCGGTATCATTGCGTTCATTCCATAAGCCAATCGGAAAGGTGATTCCTTTCTGGTGGAATGTGGAGTTATCTGATATGCCCATAGGACTTGTGGGAGCTCTTCAGTCCAGGCTCCCTTTGCGTCCTGTAGCCTCCGTTTTAACCCGGCTAGTATGACTTTATTGGCAGCTTCTGCTTGTCCATTAGCCTGCGGGTGTTCCACGTATGTGAATTGGTGCTTTATCTTCAAGTCGGCTACTAATTTTCTAAAGCCTACGTCTGTGAACTGAGTGCCATTATCTGTGGTGATGGAGTAAGGAACCCCAAATCTTGTGATAATGTTCCTATATAAGAATTTCTGACTTCTTTGGGCCGTAGCATTGGCTAGTGGCTCTGCCTCTATCTATTTTGTGAAATAATCTACCCCTACAATAAGGAATTTGACCTGTCCCGATCCTTGGGGGGAAGGGCCCGAGGAGGTTGAGTCTCCACTTTGCAAATGGCCAAGGTGATGTTACGCTGATAAGTTCTTTTGGTGGAGCGATGTGAAACTTAGCATGCTTCTGACATGGTGGACATGTCTTAACAAACTCGTTGGCCTTTTTTTGTAGAGTCGGCCAAAAGAATCCAGCTCGGACTACTTTCTTGGCAAGAGCTCGTGCTCCGAGATGATTGCCACATGTGCCACTGTGTATTTCTTCTAAGACCTCCTGTGTTAGAGGTCGGTACACATTTTAGTAGAGGTGTCAAAATTCCTCTTTTGTATAGGATGTTGTTTATGATGGTGTAATAATGTGCCTCTCGTCTTAACCTCTTTGCCTCCTTCTTATCTATAAGGAGTATCTCTAATTTGAGGTAGCTGATTATGGGGGTTATCCATCCTTGATCCTGTCCTGATATGGCTAAGATCTTTTCCTCTTCTAAGATTGACAGGTTCTGTAGTATTTCCTGGATGAGGCTCCTATTATTGCCCCCTGGTTTGGTGTTGGCTAATTTTGAGAGTACGTCAGCTCGAGCATTCATAGCGGGAACTGTCCGAGTTGTTCTCTGGTTTCGTCTAGGTACTTTTTCATAGCGGGATCTTTGGCTTGGTAAGTCCCTGCTATTTGTAAGGTGACGACCTGTGAATCGCTAAAGATGACAAGTTTTTGGGCTCCGACCTCTTTAGCCAGCTTTAAACCAGCTAATAGAACCTCATACTCAGCCTGATTATTGGAAGCAGGGAACTCAAATTTCAAGGAGAGTTCGATTTGGGTTCCCTGATTACTTTCTATTATCACACCTGCTCCGCTCCCGGTTTTATTGGAAAAGCCGTCCACGTAAAGATTCCAATTTATAGGGATTTTTGGGGTGTCAGTGTACTCTGCAATGAAGTCGGCCAGATACTTTGATTTGATGGCTGTCCGAGTTTCATATTGGAGGTCGAATTTGGACAACTCGACTGCCCATTATAGAATTCTTCCCGCTAAATCTCTTTTCTGTAGAATACCTTTTATGGGCTGGTTGATCTGAACTTTAATGGTGTGAGCCTGGAAGTATGGGTGGAGTCGTTGAGAGGTTAATATGAGAGCGTAGGCAAATTTTTCTATCTTTTGATAGTTCAGCTCGGACCCTTGTAGCGCTTTGCTTATGAAGTATATAGGTTGCTGTCCATTTTTGTCCTCTCTGACTAGCTGGTGGACGAAATTGTGATCCTTATGTTCTTTGTACTTGTATGAATATACCCTTAGGGCACTGTTTATTTTCACAACTCCGTTCAACTAACCAGCAAGTGTACTGGGTCGTCCAAGTAATAACCTTACGTGAGTAAGGGTCGAATCCACAGAGATTGTTGGTATGAAGCAAGCTATGGTCACCTTGTAAATCTCAGTTAGGGAGATTAAAGGGTAATTGTGATTATTGGAATAAAATAGAAATAACTAAAAAGGATAGAAATACTTATGCAGATTCATTAGTAGAGGTATCAGTTAAGTATATGCAGATGCTGTATGACTCAAGGACGTCTGCTTTCCCAATGCTTCTACTCAATCCTTCTTACTCCTTTCCATGGCAAGCTGTGTATAGGGGTTCACCATCAGCTGTGGCTACTTTCATTCCTCTCGGGAAAATATCCTATGCGGCTGTCACTCGCACAGCTAATCAGTCTGGAGGCATCACCCATGGTTGATGGCTACATCCCATCCTCGCAGTGAAAACTAATGCTCACGCACTCTGTCACAGTACGGCTAATCACCGGTTGGTTCCCGCTCCTACTGGAATAGAATCCCTTGATTCTTTTGCGTCTGTCACTAACGCCCAGCAGGTTACAAGTTTGAAGCACGTCACAGTCATTCATTACCGGAATCCTACTCGGAATACCACAGACAAGGTTAGACTTTCCGGATTCCCAGGATCCTACTCGGAACACCACAGACAAGGTTGGACTTTCCGGATCCTCATAAATGCCGCCATCTATCTAGCTTATACCACGAAGATTCTGTTGGGGAATCTAAGAGATACACATTCAAGCCTGTTGCATGTAGAACGGAAGTGGTTGTCAATCACGCGCGTTCATAAGAGAGAATAATAATGAGGGTTATCTAACTCATCACATTCATCATGTTCTTGGGTACGAATGAATATCTTGGAATAAAAATAAGATAGAGACCGAATAAGAGAAAATAGGACTTCATTAATACTTGAGGTACAGCAGAGCTCCACACCCTTAATCTATGGTGTGCAGAAACTCCACCGTTGAAAATACATAAGTGAAAGAGGTTCAGGCATGGCCGAATGGCCAGCCCTCCTAAACGTGATCAATAGCCTCTTAGGATCAAGAATAAAACAAAACTGAGACCAAAGATGTCTAATACAATAGATAAATGTCCTATATATACTAGACTAGCTCCTAGGGTTTACATGAGTAAGTAATTGATGCATAAATCCACTTCCGGGGCCCACTTGGTGTATGCTTGGGCTGAGCTTGATCAATCCACGAGCTGAGGCTTCTCTTGGAGTTGAACTTTGAGTTGTGACGTGTTTTGGGCGTTCAACTCCGGATCATGACGTTTTTCTGGCGTTTAACTCCAGACAGCAGCATGCACTTGGCGTTCAACGCCAAGTTACGTCGTCATTCTTCGAATAAAGTATAGACTATTATATATTGCTGGAAAGCCCTGGATGTCTACTTTCCAACGCCGTTGAGAGCGCGCCATTTAGAGTTCTGTAGCTCCAGAAAATCCATTTCGAGTGCAGGGAGGTCAGAATCCAACAGCATCAGCAGTCCTTTTGTCAGCCTTTTTCAGAGTTTTGCTCAAATCCCTCAATTTCAGTCAGAATTTACCTGAAATCACAGAAAAACACACAAACTCATAGTAAAGTCCAGAAATGTGAATTTAACATAAAAACTAATGAAAACATCCCCAAAAGTAGCTCAAACTTACTAAAAACTATATGAAAACAATGCCAAAAAGCGTATAAATTATCCGCTCATCACAACACCAAACTTAAATTGTTGCTTGTCCCCAAGCAACTGAAAATCAAATAGGATAAAAAGAAGAGAATATACTATAAATTCCAAAATATCAATGAATATTAATTTAATTACATGAGCGGGACTTGTAGCTTTTTGCTTCTGAATAGTTTTGGCATCTCACTTTTTCCTTTGAAGTTCAGAGTGATTGGCTTCTCTAGGAACTTAGAATTTTGGATAGTGTTATTGACTTTCCTAGTCAAGTATGTTGATTCTTGAACACAGCTACTTATGAGTCTTGGCCGTGGCCCTAAGCACTTTGTTTTCCAGTATTACCACCGGATACATAAATGCCACAGACACATAACTGGGTGAACCTTTTCAGATTGTGACTCAGCTTTGCTAGAGTCCCCAGTTAGTGGTGTCCAGAGCTCTTAAGCACACTCTTTTGCCTTGGATCACGACTTTAACCACTTAGTCTCAAGTTCTTTACTTGGACCTTCATGACACAAGCACATGGTTAGGGACAGCTTGATTTAGCCGCTTAGGCCTGGATTTTAATTCCTTGGGCCCTCCTATCCATTGATGCTCAAAGCCTTGGATCCTTTTTACCCTTGCCTTTTGGTTTTAAGGGCTATTGGCTTTTTCTACTGCTCCTTCTTTTTCTATATACTCTTTTTAGATCCCCCTTTTTTTTTCACTGCTTTTTCTTGCTTCAAGAATCAATTTCATGATGTTTTTCAGATCATCAATAACATTTCTCTTTGTTCATCATTCTTTCAAGAACCAACAATTTTAACACTCATAAACAACAAGATCAAAAGACATATGCACTGTTCAATCATTCATTCAGAAATCAAAAGCATTGTCACCACATCAATATAATTAAACTAAATTCAATAATAATTTCGAAAATTATGTACTTCTTGTTCTTTTGAATTAAAACATTTTTCTTTTAAGAAAGGTGAAGGACTAATGGATTTTATTCATAGCTTTAAGGCATGGTTACATACTAATGATCATGAAATAAAGACACAAAACATAGATAAACACCATAATTAAAAACCGAAAACAGAAAGAAATAAAGAACAAGGAATGAATCCACCTTTAGTGGCGTCTTCTTCTTGAAGGACCAATGATGTTCTTCAATTCTTCTATGTCCCTTCCTTGCCTTTGTTGCTCCTCCCTCATTGCTCTTTGATCTTCTCTTATTTCTTGGAGAATGATGGAGTGCTCATGATGTTCCACCCTTAATTGTTCAACATTATGGCTCAAATCTTCTAAGGAGGTATTAAGTTGCTCCCAATAGTTGTTGGGAGGAAAGTGCATTCCTTGAGGCATTTGTTGATGATGAACTTCCTCATGTTCTCCTTGAGGGCCGTGAGGAACTTCTCTTGTTTGCTCCATCCTTTTCTTGGTGATGGGCTTGTCTTCTTCAATGGAGACATCTCCTTCTATGATAACTCCAGCTGAGAAACATAGATGGCATATAAGGTGGGGGAAGGCTAGCCGTGCCATGTATGAAGGCTTGTCAGCTATTTTGTAGAGTTCATTGGAGATAACTTCATGAACCTCTACTTCCTCTCCAATCATGATGCTATGGATCATGATGGCCCGATCCATAGTAACTTCAGATCGGTTGCTTGTAGGGATGATGGATCTTTGGATGAACTCCAACCATCCTCTAGCTACAGGCTTGAGGTCCAGTCTTCTTAGTTGGACTGGCTTGCCCTTGGAGTCTATTCTCCATTGGGCGCCTTCCACACAAATGTCCCTAAGGACTTGGTCCAACCTTTGATTAAAGTTGACCCTCCTTGTGTAGGGGCGTTCATCACCTTGCATCATGGGTAAGTGAAACGCCAACCTCACATTTTCCGGACTAAAATCCAAGTATTTCCCCCTAACCATTGTGAGATAATTCTTTGGGCTCGGGTTCATACCTTGGTCATGGTTCCTAGTGATCCATGCATTGGCATAGAACTCTTGAACCATTAAGATCCCAACTTGTTGCATGGGGTTGGCTAGGACTTCCCAACCTCTTCTTTGAATCTCATGTCGGATCTCCGGATACTCATTCTTCTTGAGCTTGAAAGGGACCTCAGGGATCACCTTCTTCTTTGCCACAACATCATAGAAGTGGTCTTGATGGCTCTTGGAGATGAATCTCTCCCTTTCCCATGACTCGGAGGTGGAAGCTTTTGCTTTCCCTTTCCCTTTTCTTGAGGAAACTCCAGCCTTAGGTGCCATTGGTAATGGAAAAACAAAAAAAGCTTATGCTTTTACCACACCAAACTTAGAATTTGCTCGTCCTCGAGCAAGAAAGAAAAGAAGAGTAGAAGAAGAAGAAGAGAATATGGTAGAGAGGGAGAGAGGGGTTTCGGCTATATGGGAGAAGGAGTGTTTGTGTTGTGTGAAAATGATGGAGAATGGGAGGGTATTTATAGGGAGAGGGGAGGGTATAGGTTCGGCCATTTTGGGTGGGAATGGGTGGGAAAGTGAATTTGAATTTTATGAGGGTAGGTGGGGTTTATGGGGAAGAGGAGGTTGATGTGAATGGTGAATGGGTTACTTGGGAAGAGGAATTGAGGTGATTGATGAAGAAGATGTTGGGAAGTGTGACATGGGGAAGAGTAATCACATTCACAAAAACTAGGATTAGGATGTAAGGTGTGAATATGTTAGGTGGGGATCCTGTGGGGTCCACAGATCTTGAGGTGGGGATCCTGTGGGGTCCACAGATCCTGAGGTGAAAACAAATACCATTCCTTCACCATATAGGCATGTAACATGCCTTCATGCATCATTCTGGCGTTCAAACGCCCATTGGTGCATGTTCTGGGCGTTCAATGCCCATGTAATGCATGTTTCTGGCGTTGAACGCCAGTTTCATGCTTGTTTCTGGCGTTCAGCGCTAGATTGTCCTCTTCGTGCACCATCCTGGCGTTTAACGCCAGGTTGTTGCTTGTTTTGGGCGTTCAACGCCAGAATGGTGCTCTGTTCTGGCGTTGAACGCCAGACAGATGCATCTTACTGGCGTTGAACGCCAGTCTGTGCTACCTCCAGTGTGAAAATTTTTTTCTTCTGTTTTTGACTCTGTTTTTAATTTTTTCGATTTTTTCGTGACTCCTCATGATCATGTACATAATTAAACACAAAAATAACAAAGAAACAAAATAAAATAAAATTAGATAAATAAAATTGGGTTGCCTCCCAACAAGCGCTTCTTTAATGTCAATAGCTTGACAGTGGCTCTCTTGGAGCCACAAGATGATCAGGTCAACTTAAGTGTGGTATTCCCAACACCAAACTTAGAGTTTGGATATGGGGTTTGAACACCAAACTTAGAGTTTGGTTGTGGCCTCACAACACCAAACTTAGAGTTTGACTGTGTGGGCTCTTCTTGACTCTGAACTGAAAGAAGCTCTTCATGCTTACTCTCTTTTGTCACAGAGGGATGGCCATGTGCCTTAAACACAAGGTAGTCCCCATTCAATTGAAGGACTAACTCACCTCTGTTGACATCTATCACAGCTCCTGCTGTGGCTAGGAATGGTCTTCCTAGGATGATGCATTCATCATCTTCTTTCCTAGTGTCTAGGATTATGAAATCAGTAGGGATGTAAAGGCCTTCAACCTTTACTAGCACGTCCTCTACTAATCCATAAGCTTGTCTTATGGATTTATCTGCCAATTGTAATGAGAACAAGGCAGGTTGTACCTCAATGATTCCCAGCTTCTCCCTTA
This sequence comes from Arachis stenosperma, assembly GCF_014773155.1. Lineage (NCBI taxonomy): Eukaryota > Viridiplantae > Streptophyta > Magnoliopsida > Fabales > Fabaceae > Arachis > Arachis stenosperma. The sequence continues at coordinate 27,226,643 of NC_080382.1, read as the reverse complement.
CTGAGAGTGGCATAAGATTTATCCCTCATCCCAGATCACATAGAGCTTTTTCAAAGCTCATGGTGCCAATGGTGCAGGGTATTAAGAACTTGCCAGGATCTTGCTTCTTTTGAGGTTGAGTTCTCTGAATCCAAGTATCTAGTTCACTAATGAGCAAGGGAGGTTCACTTTCCCAAGTCTCATTACCAAACAGCTTGGCATTCAGCTTCATGATAGCTCCTAAATATTGAGCAACTTGCTCTCCAGTCACATCTTCATTCTCTTCAGAGGATGAATATTCTTCAGAGCTCATGAATGGCAGAAGGAGATTTAATGGAATCTCTATGGTCTCTAGATGAGCCTCAGATTCCTCAAGATCCTTAATAGGAAACTCCTTCTTGCTTGAGGAACGTCCCAGGAGGTCTTTCTCACTAGGATTTTCGTCCTCCTCCTCCCTTGTGCATTCGGCCATATTGACTATGTCAATGGCCTTGCACTCTCTTTTTGGATTCTCTTCTGTATTGCTTGGGAGAATACTGGGAGGAGTTTCAATGACTTTCTTACTTAGCTGGCCCACTTGTGCCTCCAAATTTCTAATGGAGGATCTTGTTTCATTCATGAAACTGAAAGTGGCCTTTGACAGATCAGAGACTATATTGGCTAAATTAGAATTATTTTGTTCAGAGTTCTCTGTCTGTTGCTGAGAAGATGATGGATATGGCTTACTATTATTCAGCCTATTGCGTCCACCATTGTTAAAACCTTGTTGAGGTTTTTGTTGATCCTTCCAGGAGAAATTTGGATGATTTCTCCATGATGAGTTATAGGTGTTTCCATAAGGTTCACCTAAGTAATTAACCTCTGCCATGGCAGGGTTCTCAGGATCATAAGCTTCTTCAGAAGCTGCCTCTCTATTACTGTTGGATGCATGTTGCAATCCATTCAGGTTTTGAGAGATCATGTTGACCTGTTGAGTCAACACTTTGTTCTGAGCCAATATGGCATTCAGAGCATCAATTTCAAGAACTCCTTTCTTCTGAGGTACCCCATTGTTCACGGAATTCCTCTCAGAAGTATACATGAACTGGTTGTTTGCAACCATGTCAATGAGTTCTTGAGCCTCTCCAGGCGTTTTCTTCAGGTGAATAGATCCACCTGCAGAATGGTCCAATGACATTTTCGAAAATTCAGAGAGACCATAATAGAATATATCTAATATGGTCCATTCTGAAAACATGTCAGATGGACATCTTTTGGTCAGCTGCTTGTATCTTTCCCAAGCTTCATAGAGGGATTCACCATCTTTTTGTTTGAAGGTTTGAACATCCACTCTTAGCTTGCTCAGCTTTTGAGGAGGAAAGAATTTATCCAGGAAGGCAGTGACCAGCTTATCCCATGAGTCCAGGCTATCCTTGGGTTGTGAATCCAACCATACTCTAGCTCTGTCTCTTACAGCAAAAGGGAAAAGCATGAGTCTGTAGACTTCAGGATCAACTCCATTCGTCTTTACAGTCTCACAGATCTGCAAGAACTCAGTCAGAAACTGATATGGATCTTCAGATGGAAGTCCATAAAACTTGCAGTTTTGTTGCATTAGAGCAACTAGTTGAGGCTTAAGCTCAAAGTTATTGGCTCCAATGGCAGGAATGGAGATGCTTCTTCCATCAAACTTGGACGTTGGCTTTGTGAAGTCACCAAGCATTCTCCTTGCATTATTTTTATTATTTCCGTCTGCCATCTCTTTCTCTTGTTCGAAAATTTCAAGAAGGTCTCTTCTGGATTGTTGCAATTTAGCTTCTCTTAATTTTCTCTTCAGAGTCCTTTCAGGTTCTGGATCAATTTCAACAAGAGTGCCTTTATCCCTGTTCCTGCTCATATGAAAGAGAAGGAAACAAGAAAAGAAAGAGGAATCCTCTATGTCACAGTATAGAGATTCCTTTATGTTAGTAGAAAAAGAAAGGTGGTAGAAGAATGAAGAATGGATTCGGATTTTGGATGAAGAGAGGTGGAGAGAAGTGTTAGTAATTAAATAATTAAATAGAAGAAGAAAGGAGAAGAGAAAATTCGAAAATAATTTTTTGAAAAGGGGTTAGTGATTTTCGAAATTTAGAGATAAAATGTAATTAAAATTAAAACATGAAACAATTAATTAATTAAAAAGAATTTTTGAAAAAGAAAGAGATATTTTCGAAAATAGAAGAGGGAGAAGTAAGCTTAGATAAGAAGATAGTAAGCTTAGATAAGATATTTTGAAATCAAATTTTGAAAAAGATAAAATTTTTGAAAAAGATCAAATAAAAGAAAAAAGATTTAATTCAAAAATTTTGAAATTATTTACTTCACTAACAAGAAACTACAAGATAAGATTCTAGAACTTAAAGATTGAACCTTTCTTAACAAGAAAGTAACAAACTTCAAATTTTTGAACCAATCACATTAATTATTAGTGAATTTTCGAAAAATATATATAGAGATAAGAAAAAGATTTTGAAAATAATTTGAAAAAGATTTTTGAAATTTTTTCGAAAAATAAAATAAAAAAATGAAAAAGATATGATTTTTGAAAAAGATTTTAAAAAGATAAGATTTTTAAAATTGAAATTTTGACTTGACTTGTAAGAAACAACTAATTTTGAAAATTTTTGACCAAGTCAACCCAAAATTTCGAAAATTTGGAGGGAAATAAGGAAAAGATATCTTTTGATTTTTGAATTTTTAATTATGAGAGAGAAAAACAACAAAAATACTCAATGCATGAAATTTTTAGATCAAAACAATGAATGCATGCAAGAATGCTATGAATGTCAAGATGAACACCAAGAACACTTTGAAGATCATGATGAACATCAAGAACATATTTTTGAAAAATTTTTAATGCAAAGAAAACATGCAAGACACCAAACGTAGAAATCTTTAATGCATGAAAAATATGAATGCAAAAATGCACATGAAAAACAAGAAACAATACAAAACAAGAAATCATCAAGATCAAACAAGAGGACTTATCAAGAACAACTTGAAGATCATGAAGAACACTATGAATGCATGGGATTTTCGAAAAATGCAAGAAAAATTTTTAAAGCATGCAATTGACACCAAACTTAAAAATTGACTCAAGACTCAAACAAGAAACACAAAATATTTTTGATTTTTATGATTTTCTAATTTTTTTGGATTTTTATTATATATTTTTTTTCGAAAATATACTTTAGAAAAACGAAAAATAAAAGAAAAATTTTGAAAAAGATTTTTGAAAAGAAAATTACCTAATCTGAGCAACAAGATGAACCGTCAGTTGTCCATACTCGAACAATCCCCGGCAACGGCGCCAAAAACTTGGTGGACGAAATTGTGATCCTTATGTTCTTTGTACTTGTATGAATATACCCTTAGGGCACTGTTTATTTTCACAACTCCGTTCAACTAACCAGCAAGTGTACTGGGTCGTCCAAGTAATAACCTTACGTGAGTAAGGGTCGAATCCACAGAGATTGTTGGTATGAAGCAAGCTATGGTCACCTTGTAAATCTCAGTTAGGGAGATTAAAGGGTAATTGTGATTATTGGAATAAAATAGAAATAACTAAAAAGGATAGAAATACTTATGCAGATTCATTAGTAGAGGTATCAGTTAAGTATATGCAGATGTTGTATGACTCAAGGACGTCTGCTTTCCCAATGCTTCTACTCAATCCTTCTTACTCCTTTCCATGGCAAGCTGTGTATAGGGGTTCACCATCAGCTGTGGCTACTTTCATTCCTCTCGGGAAAATATCCTATGCGGCTGTCACTCGCACAGCTAATCAGTCTGGAGGCATCACCCATGGTTGATGGCTACATCCCATCCTCGCAGTGAAAACTAATGCTCACGCACTCTGTCACAGTACGGCTAATCACCGGTTGGTTCCCGCTCCTACTGGAATAGAATCCCTTGATTCTTTTGCGTCTGTCACTAACGCCCAGCAGGTTACAAGTTTGAAGCACGTCACAGTCATTCATTACCGGAATCCTACTCGGAATACCACAGACAAGGTTAGACTTTCCGGATTCCCAGGATCCTACTCGGAACACCACAGACAAGGTTGGACTTTCCGGATCCTCATAAATGCCGCCATCTATCTAGCTTATACCACGAAGATTCTGTTGGGGAATCTAAGAGATACACATTCAAGCCTGTTGCATGTAGAACGGAAGTGGTTGTCAATCACGCGCGTTCATAAGAGAGAATAATGAGGGTTATCTAACTCATCACATTCATCATGTTCTTGGGTACGAATGAATATCTTGGAATAAAAATAAGATAGAGACCGAATAAGAGAAAATAGGACTTCATTAATACTTGAGGTACAGCAGAGCTCTACACCCTTAATCTATGGTGTGCAGAAACTCCACCGTTGAAAATACATAAGTGAAAGAGGTTCAGGCATGGCCGAATGGCCAGCCCTCCTAAACGTGATCAATAGCCTCTTAGGATCAAGAATAAAACAAAACTGAGACCAAAGATGTCTAATACAATAGATAAATGTCCTATATATACTAGACTAGCTCCTAGGGTTTACATGAGTAAGTAATTGATGCATAAATACACTTCCGGGGCCCACTTGGTGTATGCTTGGGCTGAGCTTGATCAATCCACGAGCTGAGGCTTCTCTTGGAGTTGAACTTTGAGTTGTGACGTGTTTTGGGCGTTCAACTCCGGATCATGACGTTTTTCTGGCGTTTAACTCCAGACAGCAGCATGCACTTGGCGTTCAACGCCAAGTTACGTCGTCATTCTTCGAATAAAGTATGGACTATTATATATTGCTGGAAAGCCCTGGATGTCTACTTTCCAACGCCGTTGAGAGCGCGCCATTTAGAGTTCTGTAGCTCCAGAAAATCCATTTCGAGTGCAGGGAGGTCAGAATCCAACAGCATCAGCAGTCCTTTTGTCAGCCTTTTTCAGAGTTTTGCTCAAATCCCTCAATTTCAGTCAGAATTTACCTGAAATCACAGAAAAACACACAAACTCATAGTAAAGTCCAGAAATGTGAATTTAACATAAAAACTAATGAAAACATCCCCAAAAGTAGCTCAAACTTACTAAAAACTATATGAAAACAATGCCAAAAAGCGTATAAATTATCCGCTCATCACTAGCGCTGAAGCTAACGTCCGGCTTCCTACTGCAAGGTATAATATAAGTGCTTCTCTTTCCCGTGGTCGGGTAAGGATGGGTGGTTGTCCCAGGAATCTTTTGAAATCCCAAAAGGCTTGCTCACACTCTGGTGTCCATTCGAACTTCTTTCCCTTCTTTAGTGTTGCGTAGAAGGGGAAAGATCTTATAGCTTATCCGGCTAGAAATCTGGATAAGGTTGCTAGTCGTTTGTTGAGCTGTTGCACTTCTTTAACACAGGTCGGGCTTTTCATATCGAGTATGGCCCAGAACTTGTCTGGGTTTGCCTCGATTCCTCTTTGTGTGAGCATGAAACCCAAGAATTTGCCAGCTTCTACTGCGAAGGTGCATTTTGCAGGGTTAAGTTCCATGCCATGCTTTCTTATGGTGTTGAATACTTGGGCGAGATCAGACAGTAATGATTCCTCGCTTTGTGTTTTTACTAACATGTCGTCCACATATACCTCCATGAGTTTCCTGACATGGTTTGTAAAGACTTTATTCATCAATCTTTGATAGGTGGCTCCTGCGTTTTTGAGTCCGAATGGCATGACGACGTATCAGTAGTTTGATTTTGGAGTTAAGAATGTGATTTTTTCTTGACCAGGTGGGTATATCGGGATTTGATTGTATCCTAAATAGGCGTCCATGAACGAGAGGTATTTGTATCTGGAGGAGGCATCCACCAGAGCGTGGATACTTGGGAGTGGATAAGGATCTTTTGGGCAAGCTTTATTGAGATCGGTGTAATATGTGCACATCCGCCACTTCCCATTTGATTTTCACCAAGACGACATTGGCTAGCCATAGCGGGTACTTGACTTCTCTTATGAATCCTGCCTCTAGTAGACCTTGTACCTGTTCCTCCACAGCTTGGGATCTTTCTGGTCCGAGCTTTCTACGCCTCTGCTGTACTGGCTGAGATCCTGGATACACTGCCAGCTTGTGGCACATTAGCTTTGGGTCAATTCCCGGCATGTGTGTGGCGTTTCATGCAAAGAGGTCAACATTATCTTTTAGGAACTGTATGAGTGACTCCTTTACATTTCCTTTTAGGATTGCGCCAATATTTGTTGTTTTGTTTGGGACATCTCCGATCTAGACTTTTTCTATTTCGCCTTCAGGTTGCGGACGAAGTTCATCCCGACCTCGAACTCCCCCGAGTTTGATGGTGTGGATTTCTTCTCATTTGCCTCTGAGGTTCAGACTTTCATTATAACAGCGGCGCGCTGTTTTTTGGTCTCCTTTTATCGTAGCGATCCCTTCTATAGTTGGGAACTTCATGCATAGATGTGGGGTCGAGACTACTGCGGCGAGCTGATTTAACGTCGTTCGACCTATCAGGGCATTGTAGGCTGAACATACGTCGACCACGATGTAGTCTATGTTGAGCATCCTTGACCGGTTTCCTATTTTGAAGGTTGTATGTAGTGAGATGTATCCAAGTGGTTGGATTGGAGTGTCTCCTAATCCGAATAAACTGTTCGGATATGCTTGACATTAGGATTATTGCTAGTATAGAATTTGTAAAAATATAGTCGCGTTGTGAGTATAGATTCTAAACCAACAGAAAATCCCTTCGTACAAACGTTTTGGTTGTCACAAGTAACAAAACCCAATAAATTTATAAACCGAAGTATTCAAACCTCGGGTCGTCTTCTCAAGGAATTGCAGGGAAGTATGATTTATTATTGGTTATGGAAAAATAGTGTTTGGGTTTGAAAAAGGTTTTAAGCAAGAGAAATAGATTGCAAGAATTAATAAATTAATAACTAATAAAACTCTTGGCAAGGTATGAAAACTGGAAATCCTATTCCAGTTATCCTTATCAATTGTGATGAGAATTGGATTTTTCTCCAACTAAGTTAACCTCTAACTATGAAGGTAAGTCAAGTGGATAGAATAAGTTTGGTTCCTCAGGTCCTAGTCTTTCCTTGGAAAAGGCTAGAGTTAGTGGAACTCGAGTTAATTCTTGAAGAATTCCAATTTTTAGTCGACAATGAGTTTGACAACTCAAGAGTTACCAATTAATCAATTAAAGCTAAGAATATAAAAAGCTAAATTGAAATCATAAATATCCGGAATACCTCAAATTATATTGAATGAAGAAAGCTTCATAAATCAAACACAAATAAAAGCTTCAAAGTAAACAAAAATAGAAGAGAAACATAACTTATTGAACCTGGTATGAAGAAACAATCCTAATCTTAATAGAAATCCTAATCCTAAATCCTAAGAGAGAGAAGAGAACCTCTCTCTCTAAAAACTACATCTAAAGCCTAAAATTGTGAGTAATGATTGAATCTCTAGTCATCTCTTGAGTCTCTGCATGTTCCCTGACTTTAATCTGTGTTTTTGGGCCAAAAACTGGGTTGAAATACGGTCCAGAATCTCTGCCAGCGGCTTTTGTAATTCTGCAGATCGCGCACATCACGCGTCTGCGTCGTCCACGCGATCGCGTCACTCAGCATTTTTTTCGTGCCACGCGTGCGCGTCGTCCACGCATTCACGTCGTTCGTGCAGCTTCCAATCCGCGCGGTCGCGTCAGGCACGCGAATGCGTCACTTTGATTTCTTCCATTTTGCGTGGTCGCGTGAGCCATTCGACCGCGTGACTTCTCGCTGGTCATCTCCTCAATTCCTTGTGTTCCTTCCATTTTTGCACTCTTCCCCTTCATTCTCTAAGCCATTCCTGCCCTATGAAGCCTGAAACACTTAACACACAGATCAAGGCATCGAATGGTAATAAGAGAGGATTAAGATTTGCTAAATTAAGACCAAAGAAGCATGTTTTCAATCATAGAACTAAACTAGGAAGGAATTGTAAAATCATGCAAATCCTATGAATAAGTGGGTGAAACCACTCAATTAAATACAATATAAACCATAAAATAGTGGTTTATCAACCTCCCCATACTTAATCATTAGCATATCCACATGCTAAGCTCAAGAGAAGCTATAAAGGAGTGAAGAGAAATGATAGAATGTATGAAATGCAACCTATCTATATGAATACAACTACATGCAAAGATGATTCTACCTACTTGGTAAAAAAGTAAATAAATCTTTCAGGAACAAATTGATGCATGTTGGAAATTGTCTCTCAACAAATTCCCTTCGGCAAGTGTACCGAATGTGTCGTCAAGTAAAAACTCACAATAGAGTGAGGTCGAATCCCACAAGGATTGATTGATCAAGCAACTTTAATTAGAAGAATGTTCTAGTTGAACGAATTCAGAATATGGGTTGAGATTTGCAGAAAATAAAATGCTGGAATGTAAATAACAGAAAAGTAAATGCTAGAATTTAAAATGGCTGAAAGTAAATGACGGAAGTAAATTGCAGAATTGTAAATGGGAGTGGGGGAATTGCTCATAAAAGTAAATGCAGAAATTAAAGAGAGTGGGTAAGATCAGAGATGGGGAGTTCATTGGGCTTAGGAGATGTTGCAATTCTCCGGATCAAGTTCATTTTCATCTCTTCCTCAATCAATGCACTCATTGATCTCCTTGGCAATCTTAATTGATTGAATTACAATTTCTTGCAATTCAATCTCTCAAATCTTGATTAATAGCCAATTCCTTGGTCAATTGCTCATGAGAAGATATGAAGTGTGGTCACTGATTATACCACATGCATTTCCCAAATCAAGTATTGAGAGGATTATAGTCACATATCCATCCAAACCCAATTTGGTCCAGCATGAGAAAGCATTTCTAGCTTGATCTCTTCATTCCTCTTTCAAGGCTCAGAAGAGATCCAAGTTTGAATAGCTTCTTTTCCAAGATAACTACCCAATGGGATGAAGATCGAAAGCTTTCAAGTAAAATCAAGAGAAAAGATAGAAGAAGAATAATGAAGACTAGTATTGATCCATCAAATTACAACAGAGCTCCCTAACCCAATGAAAGGGGTTTAGTTGTTCATAGCTCTAGAAATTGAAAACAAAGATGGAGAATACATCATGAAACTAGAAGTTGCAGAGAAAGTAAAAATACAGAGAGTCGTTATATTCCTCTTTTCCAGCCCCCTTTTACAATTCAAAGCTACCCCTATATATACTACTCTTCTCAGCTTCTAGTGTAATTCTTCAAGTCTTGGGCCTTTGGATCTTGAGTTTGAAGCAGTTTCTTTTCTTCATTTGGGCTTGGCTTTACTTGCAGAGAGAAAGTGCGTAGTGGGCATAGACTTTAGTTCAGGACGTTAGGGGTGCTAACCCGAGTGAAAATATATGTTCGAGAACGTTAGTGACACTTAACATTGTCACTAACGTTCCAATACACCCCTTTGCTTCACGTTGAATCCCACGTTAACTAGGTTAACGTGGCTTCCTAACGTGGCTTTGCTATCCTTCGAGAACGTTAGTGACACTCAACATTGTCACTAACGTTCCAATGTGCCCCTAGGTCTCACGTTATAGTCCACGTTAACTAGGTTAACGTGGCTTCTAACGTTGCCATTCTCAGCCATCCCAACGTTAGTGACAATGTTGAGTGTCACTAACGTTGGCTCATTCTTCAATTCTCATCGTTAGCTTTCACGTTAACTAAGTTAACGTGGAAGTTAACGTGGCTCTTGGGGGTTGTGTGGTTGCTTCAACGTTAGTGACAATGTTGAATGTCACTAATGTTGTCGACAACTCTTCACTTCTCATCGTTAGCTTCCACGTTAATCAAGTTAACGTGGGAGTTAACGTGGTGCTTTATATCATAGGCCAACGTTAGTGACAATGTTGGATGTCACTAATGTTGGCTTCTCTCCCCCTCCTTATCGTTAGAGGCCACGTTAACTAAGTTAACATGGCTTCTAACATGGCCTATTTATGAGCAATTGCCAACGTTAGTGACAATGTTGGGTGTCACTAATGTTGGTTCAACTTCTCTTCTCCACATTAGAGTTCACGTTAACTTAGTTAACGTGATTCTTTAACGTGGTCGTTGATGGCTTTTGAGAGTGTTTAATTGGCAATTTACTTTTCTCTTTATCCTTGCAAGCTAGCTCCCCTTTCCTTGCTTCCTTTGGTCCTGAAATCAAGCAATAGAGTGCATCAAAGCTCTAGTCCAAGTCATGAGTAATGCAACCTAATATTTATCACTAAACTCATGCAAAATTCTCATGAAATTATGTAATATGCACCATGTATGCTTGAATCAAGTCATAAGTGAATATTTGCCCAAAACCATCTTATTTCCTAAGTAAATGCATGAAACTACCCTAAAAACAGTAAAGAAAAGGTCAGTGAAACTCGCCAAAATGCCCTGACATCACAAATATGAACTGGATTTCACTAATTCAAATCACAAAATATAATACAAATAACTTGCAAGAAGAAGATAGCTCATGAAAGCAGGGAACATAGAATTAAGCACTGAACCCTTAATGGTAGTGTATATCATTCTAACTCTCAAGTGTCTAGGGTCAATTCTCTCAATTCTCTACTAATCTTGCTTTCTATAGCTTGCTCTTCATCTAACAATCAACAAAAATTTAATGCACCAATACACAAATCAAGAGGTCTTTTAAGGGTTGTAATGGGGTTAGGGTCAAGGTAGGATTGTATTTGGCCAAGTGGACTAAAATCTGAATCCTTAATTAACATAAACTTTTCACCTAACTTAAGACAATCCATTTAATTAAAATACAAAATCTAACTTCCCATTAACTATGTTTTCCATATATTCATGCATCCTAAATTTGAGTTCAGTACATATGCATTGATACCAACACTTACTTTGGGGCATTTTGTCCCCTTTTATTATTTGCTTTTTTTTCTTTTCTTTTTCACTTTTTTTTTTCTTTTTCTTTTCCTTTTTTTTTCTTTTATTCTTCTCAATGCATGTGATTAAAGTATTGAATGCAATAATATGTGCTCAACTATTATTTTGCACATTTTCACACAAAGTCTAACATACTCAATTCCCAAACCAAATATTTCCAAACCCACGTTTCCCCACACTTAATTCATGAGCACTTTCACTAGTCTAAGCTAATCAAGGATTCAAATTAAGGACATTATTATTTTTCGCTTAGAGTTAGTGATGAGCTAAAGTAAAGAACAAAGGGGTATAATGGGCTCAACATTGGTTTGCAAAGGATAATGAAAGGGTAAGGCCATATGGGTATGTAAACTCAGTGAAATAAGGCCTCAATCATATAAGTGCATGCATACATCAAACAATGGAAATATAGAATTAAGCAAGACAAAGATCACAATTTTAGAGAGAAAAACACACAAAAATAAAATATATTAGTTGATAAAATGCAACCAATCAAATAGGCTCAAAATCTCACTGGTTTTGTGTGTTCGAGCTCTAAACCATGTTCCAATATAATATTTCTCCAAACAATTTTTTCAAAAAGTTTAATTCAAATTAGTGAAATGTTATAAAAATTTTCTTGAAAAAGAAAATGTTACTTCAACCAAGTGGTAAAATATGCACAAAATAAAATAGACATGCAATCAAACATGCAAATGCAACAATGAAAAATAAAAATTGGTGTTGAGAAGGGACTAAATAACCCGTGGAGATTGGTATCGACCTCCCCACACTTAAAGATTGCACCGTCCTCGGTGCATGCAAAGATGTGCAGGTGGACGGGGGTTGTGGTTCCTCAGTCGGTGCTCGTTGTAGAGTCTTTCTCTTTACTCTTCCTGGTGGCCAGGCTGAAAAAGGGAGAAGAGGAAGGGACATGAAGTCAAAGGGATAGAGCAAGGGAGAGGGCAGTACTAGTAAGAATCATGCCGAAATAAAAAAGAATGTCGTTAACACATGGTCGCGATTCCATGAAATTAGGACATCAATGGAAGCATAGCATGATAAATTGAGGCAATTAAATGCAAGATGTTTATTGGCATGCTGGCAAAGGCATGAGTAGCGTAAATCAAGTATTAAAAGCCTTAATGTATTATTAGTCGTGAGAAACTAACAATAACGTTTGTATTGACAATTATATTTAATTAATAAAATATTGAAAAGAGTTTTGTGAAAAACAGGCATTAGAGTAGAAGGATAGAATAATTAAGAATGCACAATGCCATACGGGCTTTTTCACAAACACAAAGCATGCATAATAAGGTATGGAAAGCATTAAATTGAACATGCAAGCACCCTTAAAAAAATCATATATAATTGTCAAGCAATTTCTTAACAATCCACAAGCAAAATAATGACCCAAATAAATTTCTAACACCAATTGAAAGGAAAAAAGAAAGAAAAAGAAAGGAAGAAAGAAAGAAATAAGAAGGGAAAGAAAAGATTTAGATTTGGGGAACAAAAGATAAGATATTTGGTTGATTTGGATAAGCTGTGCGGCGCAGGTGACGCGAGCGCATGGGGCACGCGGTCGCGTGGGTCGCGCTTTGATGAAGTGACGCTAACGCGTGTGGCATGTGGACGCGTGACTCGATATATGCTAGTGGCACGAGTGCAGCCTCGCGTTCGCACAACTCTCTGTTTAAATGCATGTTGCCAAAAATCTGGGTGATGCGGTCGCGTGGGGGACGCGATTGCGTGGATGGCCTATTTTGAAAAATGACGCGTACACGTGGAGCACGCGTTCGCATGGTAGGGCTTGTGCTTCTAGTACGAGTCCAGCCCAATTCCAGTTCAACTTTCGGCCATACACCCTTTTTACGTCGATTTTGAGGCACGCATTCGCGTGGGTGACGCGGACGCGTGGGAGGTGTTTTTCCCACATGACGCGGTCGCGTGGACCAATTTGTGCCAAAGGCACGCCTCCAGCCACGCTTTCACGTGACTCTCTGTTCACTTTTCTTTTCTTTCCAACGCACATATGATGCGGACGCGTCAGCGACGCTGTCGCGTCGCGTGCTTTTTTTTATGCAGTATGCAGAATGCAAAATGCAATGAATGTCATGCAAAATTTTCAGGTTCAAACAAAATTCAAAAACAAAGCAAAATGGAAAGGGAACGATCATACCACGGTGGGTTGTCTTCCACCTAGCACTTTTAGTTAAAGTCCTTAAGTTGGACATTTGGTGAGCTCCTTGTTATGGCGGCTTGTGCTTGAACTCATCCTGAAACTTCCACCAATGCTTGGACTTCCAATAAGCTCTATCAATACCAAGTAAATTTACTAAGCGTTGATGAAGTTCTCCACAAGCTTCGAGCTCCCAAAGTTGATCCTTATATATTCCTGGATCCCAAATCTTGTTTCTACACCCATCTTCAAGTTGATTATCATGATTCCATCCGGGTGGCAAGCAGTCTGAATTCTCACTAAAGCGGCCAAACAACTTCTTAGACCCATTCAGTTGGGCTCTACACCAACCTTTGCGTTTAAACTTAAAGCTTCCAACCATAATGAAACTTGTAGGACAATTCTTACCACTGACCATCTTCCTCTTACTCTTAATGCCACAAAGAGCTCTAAGTTGACCATCCGTCTCCAGTAGCTCATATTCAAGTGGAATTAGAAAGCTAAGGGATATAAATTTTACCCACTTGAATGTTGTGAAGGATGATGGCAACTTAGGGGGAGGTGTTTCTAATGAACGTGCAAGTGATGAGCGGATAATTTATACGCTTTTTGCCATTGTTTTTAGGTAGTTTTTAGTAAGTTCAAGCTACTTTTAGGGATGTTTTCATTAGTTTTTATGTTAAATTAACATTTCTGGACTTTACTATGAGTTTGTGTGTTTTTCTGTGATTCAGGTAATTTCTGGTTGAAATTGAGGGACTTGAGCAAAACTCTGAAAAAGGCTGACAAAAGGACTGCTGATGCTGTTGGAATCTGACCTCCCTGCACTCAAAATGGATTTTCTGGAGCTACAGAACTCCAAATGGCGCGCTCTCAATGGCGTTGGAAAGTAGACATCCAGAGCTTTCCAGCAATATATAATAGTCCATACTTTATTCGGAAATTGACGACGTAACTTGGCGTTGAACGCCAAGTACATGCTACTGTCTGGAGTTAAACGCCAGAAAAACGTCATGATCCGGAGTTGAACGCCCAAAACACGTCATAACTCGGAGTTCAACTCCAAGAGAAGCCTCAGCTCGTGGATTGATCAAGCTCAGCCCAAACATACACCAAGTGGGCCCCGGAAGTGAATTTATGCATCAATTACTTACTCATGTAAACCCTAGGAGCTAGTTTATTATAAATAGAACATTTAACTAATGTATTTGACATCTTTTTTATCACTTTAGATCTAAAGAGCATCTTTGAACGCATAGTTATTAGACCATGGGGGCTGGCCATTCGGCCATGCCTAAACCTTTTACTTATGTATTTTCAACGGTGGAGTTTCTGCACACCATAGATTAAGGGTGTGGAGCTCTGCTGTACCTCAAGTTTTAATACAATTACTATGACTTTCTATTCAATTCTCTTTTATTCTTATTCCAAGATATACGTTACACTTAACCTTGATGAATGTGATGATCCGTGACACTCATCATCATTCTCACCTATGAACGCGCGTGACTGACAACCACTTCCGTTCTACTTTAGGCCGGGCGCATATCTCTTAGATTTTCCAACAGAATCTTCGTGGTATAAGTTAGATAGATGGCGGCATTCATGAGGATCCGGAAAGTCTAAACCTTGTCTATGGTATTCCGAGTAGGATTCTGAGATTGAATGACTGTGACGAGCTTCAAACTCCTGAAGGCTGGGCGTGATGACAAACGCAAAAGAATCAAGGGATTCTATTCCAACCTGATTGAGAACCGACAGATGATTAGCCGTGCCGTGACAGAGCATAGGACCATTTTCACTGAGAGGATGGGATGTAGCCATTGACAACGGTGATGCCCTACATACAGCTTGCCATGGAAAGGAGTAAGAAGGATTGGATAAAAGCAATGAGAAAGTAGAGATTCAAGAGGAGCACAACATCTCCATACACTTATCTGAAATTCCCACTATTAATTTACATAAGTATTTCTATCCCTTTTATTTTCTTTTTATTATTAACATTCGAAAATCTATAAACCAATTTAATCTGCCTAACTGAGATTTACAAGGTGACCATAGCTTGCTTCATACCAACAATCTCTGTGGGATCGACCCTTACTCACGTAAGGTTTATTACTTGGACGACCCAGTACACTTGCTGGTTAGTTGAACGGAGTTGTGTTCACTCGTGCCAATCTTAAATTCCATAATTTTACAAGGAGTGCAACTTACAGAATAAAGGACCACAATTTCGTCCACCAAGTTTTTGGCGCCGTTGCCGGGGATTGTTCGAGTATGGACAACTGACGGTTCATCTTGTTGCTCAGATTAGGTAATTTTCTTTTCAAAAACTTTTTCAAAAATTTTCTTTTCTTTTTCGTTTTTTTTCAAAAATATTTTCGAAAAAATTTTAATAAAAATCCAAAAAAAATTCATAAAATCATAAAAATCAAAAATATTTTGTGTTTCTTTTTTGATTCTTATGTCATGTTTTAAGTTTGGTGTCAATTGCATGCTTTAAAAATTTTTCTTGCATTTTTCGAAAATTCCATGCATTCATAGTGTTCTTCATGATCTTCAAGTTGTTCTTGATAAGTCTTCTTGTTTGATCTTGATGTTTTCTTGTTTTGTGTCTTTTCTTGTTTTTCATGTGCATCTTTGCATTCATATTTTCCAAGCATTAAAAATTTCTAAGTTTGGTGTCTTGCATGTTTTCTTTGCATCAAAATTTTTCAAAAATATGTTCTTGATGTTCATCATGATCTTCATAGTGTTCTTGGTGTTCATCTTGACATTCATAGCATTCTTGCATGCATTCATTGTTTTGATCTAAAAATTTCATGCATTGAGTATTTTTGTTATTTTTCTCTCTCATAATTAAAAATTCAAAAATCAAAAAAATATCTTTTCCTTATTTCCCTCCAAATTTTCGAAATTTTGGGTTGACTTGGTCAAAAATTTTCAAAATTAGTTGTTTCTTACAAGTCAAGTCAAAATTTCAATTTTAAAAATCTTATCTTTTCAAAATCTTTTTCAAAAATCATATCTTTTTCATTTTTTCTATTTTTTGAAAATTTCAAAAACATTTTTCAAATTATTTTCAAAATCTTTTCCTTATCTTTACATCATATTTTCGAAAATTCACTAATAATTAATGTGATTGGTTCAAAAATTTGAAGTTTGTTACTTTCTTGTTAAGAAAGGTTCAATCTTTAAGTTCTAGAATCTTATCTTGTAGTTTCTTGTTAGTGAAGTAAATAATTTCAAAATTTTTGAATTAAATCTTTTTATCTTTTATTTTGATCTTTTTCAAAAATTTTATCTTTTTCAAAATTTGATTTCAAAAAAAAAAATCTTATCTAACTTACTATCTTCGTATCTTTTTCAAATTTGATTTTCAAATCTTTTTCAATCAACTAACTAACTTTTTGTTTGTTTCTTATCTTTTTCAAAACCACCTAAATACTTCTCCCTCTTCTATTTTCGAAAAATATTTCTCTCTTTTCAAAAATTCTTTTTAATTAATTAATTGTTTCAAATTTTAATTTCAATTACATTTATCTCTAATTTTCGAAAATCACTAACCCTTTTTTTTTTAAAAAAACTATTTTCGAAATTCTCTTTCTCTTTTCTTCTTCTATTTAATTATTTGTTTACTAACACTTCTCTTCACCTCTCTTCATCCAAAAATCCGAATCTCCTTCTTCATTCTTCTACCCCTTTCTTCTTCTACTAATACAAAGGAATCTCTATACTGTGACATAGAGGATTCCTCTTTCTTTTCTTGTTTCCTTCTCTTTCATATGAGCAGGAACAAGGATAAAGGCACTCTTGTTGAAATTGATCCAGAACCTGAAAGGACTCTGAAGAGAAAATTAAGAGAAGCTAAATTACAGCAATCCAGAAACAACCTTTCAGAAATTTTCGAACAAGAGAAGGAGATGGCAGCCGAAAATAATAATAATGCAAGGAGAATGCTTGGTGACTTCACAAAGCCAACGTCCAAGTTTGATGGAAGAAGCATCTCCATTCCTGCCATTGGAGCCAACAACTTTGAGCTGAAACCTCAGCTAGTTGCCTTAATGCAACAAAACTACAAGTTTTATGGACTTCCATCTGAAGATCCTTATCAGTTTTTAACTGAGTTCTTGCAGATCTGTGAGACTGTAAAGACGAATAGAGTTGATCCAGAAGTCTACAGGCTTATGCTTTTCCCTTTTGCTGTAAGAGACAGAGCTAGAATATGGTTGGATTCACAACCTAAGGATAGCCTGGACTCATGGGATAAGCTGGTCACTGCCTTCTTGGATAAATTCTTTCCTCCTCAAAAGCTGAGCAAGCTGAGAGTGGATGTTCAAACCTTCAAACAAAAAGATGGTGAATCCCTCTATGAAGCTTGGGAAAGATACAAGCAGCTGACCAAAAGATGTCCATCTGACATGTTTTCAGAATGGACCATATTAGATATATTCTATTATGGTCTCTCTGAATTTTCGAAAATGTCATTGGACCATTCTGCAGGTGGATCTATTCACCTGAAGAAAATGCCTGAAGAGGCTCAAGAGCTCATTGACATGGTTGCAAATAACCAGTTCATGTACACTTCTGAGAGGAATTCCGTGAACAATGGGATACCTCAGAAGAAAGGAGTTCTTGAAATTGATACTCTGAATGCCATATTGGCTCAGAACAAAGTGTTGACTCAACAGGTCAACACGATCTCTCAAAATCTGAATGGATTGCAACATGCATCCAACAGTACTAGAGAGGCGGCTTCTGAAGAAGCTTATGATCCTGAGAACCCTGCCATGGCAGAGATTAATTACATGGGTGAACCTTATGGAAACACCTATAACTCATCATGGAGAAATCATCCAAATTTCTCATGGAAGGATCAACAAAAGCCTCAACAAGGCTTTAACAATGGTGGACGTAATAGGCTGGGCAATAGCAAGCCATATCCATCATCTTCTCAGCAACAGACAGAGAATTCTGAACAAAACACTTCTAATTTAGCCAATGTAGTCTCTGATCTGTCAAAGGCCACTTTCAGTTTCATGAGTGAAACAAGATCATCCATTAGAAATCTGGAGGCACATGGGCCAGCTGAGTAAGAAAGTCATTGAAACTCCTCCCAGTATTCTCCCAAGCAATACAGAAGAGAATCCAAAAGGAGAGTGCAAAGCCATTGACATAGTCAATATGGCCGAATGCACAAGGGAGGAGGAGGACGAAAATCCTAGTGAGGAAGACCTCCTGGGACGTCCCTCAAGCAAGAAGGGGTTTCCTATTAAGGATCCAAAGGAATCTGAGGCTCATACAGAGACCATAGAGATTCCATTAAATCTCCTTCTGCCATTCATGAGCTCTGAAGACTATTCATCCTCTGAAGAGGATGAAGATGTAACTGGAGAGCAAGTTGCTCAATATTTAGGAGCTATCATGAAACTGAATGCCAAGTTGTTTGGTAATGAGACTTGGGAAAGTGAACCTCCCTTGCTCATTAATGAACTGGATACCTGGATTCAGAAAATTCTACCTCAAAAGAAACAAGATCCTGGCAAGCTCTTTATACCTTGTACCATAGGCACCATGATCTTTGAAAAAGCTCTGTGTGATCTGGGGTCAGGGATAAATCTAATGCCACTCTCTGTAATGGAGAAGCTGGGGATCATTGAGGTACAACTTGCCTTGTTCTCATTACAACTGGCAGATAAGTCATTGAGACAAGCTTATGGAATAGTAGAGGACGTGTTAGAAAAGGTTGAAGGCCTTTACATCCCTGCTGATTTCATAATCTTAGACACTAGGAAGGAAGAGGATGATTGCATCATCCTTGGAAGACCTTTCCTAGCCACAGCAGGAGCTGTAATAGATGTCAACAGAGGAGAATTAGTCCTTCAATTGAATGGGGAATACCTTGTGTTTAAGACACATGGCCATCCCTTTGTGACAGAAGAGAGTAAGCATGAAGAGCTTCTCTCAGTTCAGGGTCAAGAAGAGCCCCCACAGTCAAACTCTAAGTTTGGTGTTGTGAGGCCACAACCAAACTCTAAGTTTGGTGTTAAGATCCCATATCCAAACTCTAAGTTTGGTGTGGACAACTATACAACATTGACCTGATCACCTTGTGGCTCCATGAGAGCCACTGTCAAGCTATTGACATTAAAGAAGCGCTTGTTGGGAGGCAACCCAATTTTATTTATCTAATTTTATTTTATTCTATTTTATTGTTATTTTATGTTTTATTAGGTACATGATCATGAGGAGTCACGAAAAAATCATAAAAATTAAAAACAGAATCAAAAACAGCAGAAGAGAAAAATTCACACCCTGGAGGACGCACAGGCTGGCGTTCAACGCCAGTAAGATGCATCTGGCTGGCGTTCAACGCCAGAACAGAGCACCATTCTGGCGCTGAACGCCAGAAACAAGCAACATTCTGGCGCTGAACGCCAGGAATGTGCCCAAAGAGGAAAAACTGGCGCTGAACGCTAGTAACAAGCATGAAACTGGCGTTCAACGCCAGAAACATGCTTTACATGGGCGTTGAACACCCAGAACGTGCACCAATGGGCGTTTAAACGCCAGAATGATGCACGAAGGCATTTTACATGCCTATTTGGTGCAGGGATGGAATCCCTTGACACCTCAGGATCTGTGGACCCCACAGGATCACCTCAGGATCTGTGGACCCCACAGGATCCCCACCTAACATATTCCCACCTTACCTTTTAATCCTAATCACACTCTCCTAATCCAAATTCACTCTTACCCATGTCACACTTCCCAACACCTTTCACCAATCACCTCAATTCCCCTTCCCAATTACCCCATTCACCACTCACATCCATCCACTCTTCCCCATAAACCCCACCCACCTTCAAAAATTCAAACCAATTTCCCTCCCATCCCCACCCTAAGCCGAACCTACCTCTCTCCCTCTCTACCATATTTTCTTCTTCTTCTTCTTCTCTTCTTTCTTTTATTGCTCGAGGGCGAGCAATATTTTAAGTTTGGTGTGGTAAAAGCATAAGCTTTTTTTTTCCATTACCAATGGCACCTAAGGCCAGAGTATCCTCTAGAAAAGGAAAAGGGAAGACAAAAGCTTCCACCTCCGAGTCATGGGAGATGGAAAGATTCATCTCCAAGAGCCATCAAGACCACTTCTATGATGTTGTGGCAAAGAAGAAAGTGATCCCTGAGGTCCCTTTCAAGCTCAAGAAAAATGAGTATCCGGAGATCCGACATGAAGTCCGAAGAAGAGGTTGGGAAGTCTTAACCAACCCCATGCAACAAGTCAGAATCTTAATGGTTCAAGAGTTCTATGCCAATGCATGGATCACTAGGAACCATGATCAAGGTATGAACCCGAGTCCAAAGAATTATCTCACAATGGTTCGGGGGAAATACTTGGATTTTAGTCCGGAAAATGTAAGGTTGGCATTCCACTTGCCCATGATGCAAGGTGATGAACGCCCCTACACTAGAAGGGTCAACTTTGATCAAAGGTTGGACCAAGTCCTTATGGACATTTGTGTGGAAGGAGCTCAATGGAAGAGAGACTCCAAAGGCAAGCCAGTCCAACTAAGAAGACTGGACCTCAAGCCTATAGCTAAAGGATGGTTGGAGTTCATTCAACGCTCCATCATTCCTACTAGCAACCGATCTGAAGTTACTGTGGATCGGGCCATCATGATTCATGGCATCATGATTGGAGAGGAAGTAGAAGTTCATGAGGTCATCTCCAATGAAATCTACAAAATAGCCGACAAGCCTTCACCCATGGCACGGCTAGCTTTTCCTCACCTTATTTGCCATCTATGTTACTCAGCTGGAGTTATCATAGAAGGAGACATCTCCATTGAAGAGGATAAGCCCATCACAAAGAAGAGGATGGAGCAAGCAAGAGAAGCCCCTCACGGTCCTCAAGAGGTGCATGAGGAAGCTCATCATCAAGAAATCCCTGAGATGCCTCAAGGGATGCAGTTTCCTCCAAACAACTATTGGGAGCAACTCAACACTTCCTTAGAAGGTTTGAGCCACAATGTGGAACAATTAAGGGTGGAACATCATGAGCACTCCATCATTCTCCAAGAAATAAGAGAAGATCAAAGAGCAATGAGGGAGGAGCAACAAAGGCAAGGAAGGGACATAGAAGAGCTTAAGAACATTATTGGTCCTTCAAGAAGAAGACGCCACTAAAGGTGGATTCATTCCTTGTTCTTTATTTCTTTCTATTTTCGGTTTTTAATATTGTGTTTATCTATGTTTTGTGTCTTTATTTCATGATCATTAGTATGTAACCATGCCTTAAAGCTATGAATAAAATCCATTAATCCTTCACCTTTCTTAAAAGAAAAATGTTTTAATTCAAAAGAACAAGAAGTACATAAATTTCGAAAATAGCTCTTGAATTTAGTTTAATTATATTGATGTGGTGGCAATACTTTTGTTTTCTGAATGAATGCTTGAACAGTGCATATTTTTGATCTTGTTGTTTATGAATGTTAAAATTGTTGGCTCTTGAAAGAATGATGAACAAAGAGAAATGTTATTGAGGATCTGAAAAATCATGAAATTGATTCTTGAAGCAAGAAAAAGCAGTGAAAAAAAGAAGAAGCTTGTGAAAAAAAATGGCAAAAAAAAAATTAGAAAGAAAAAGAAAAAGCAAGCAGAAAAAGCCAATAGCCCTTAAAACCAAAAGGCAAGGGTAAAAAGGATCCAAGGCTTTGAGCATCAATGGATAGGAGGGCCCAAGGAAATAAAATCCAGGCCTAAGCGGCTAAATCAAGCTGTCCCTAACCGTGTGCTTGTGTCATGAAGGTCCAAGTGAAAAGTTTGAGACTGAGTGGTTAAAGTCGTGATCCAAAGCAAAAAAGAGTGTGCTTAAGAGCTCTGGACACCACTAACTAGGGACTCTAGCAAAGCTGAGTCACAATCTGAAAAGGTTCACCCAGTTATGTGTCTGTGGCATTTATGTATCCGGTGGTAATACTGGAAAACAAAGTGCTTAGGGCCACGACCAAGACTCATAAGTAGCTGTGTTCAAGAATCAACATGCTTAACTAGGAAAGTCAATAACACTATTCGAAATTCTAAGTTCCTAGAGAAGCCAATCATTCTGAACTTCAAAGGAAAAAGTGAGATGCCAAAACTGTTCAGAAGCAAAAAGCTACAAGTCCCGCTCATCTAATTATAATTAATATTCATTGATATTTTGAAATTTATAGTATATTCTCTTCTTTTTATCCTATTTGATTTTCAGTTGCTTGGGGACAAGCAACAATTTAAGTTTGGTGTTGTGATGAGCGGATAATTTATACGCTTTTTGGCATTATTTTTAGGTAGTTTTTAGTAAGTTCAAGCTACTTTTAGGGATGTTTTCATTAGTTTTTATGTTAAATTCACATTTCTGGACTTTACTATGAGTTTGTGTGTTTTTCTGTGATTTCAGGAAATTTCTGGCTGAAATTGAGGGACTTGAGCAAAACTCTGAAAAAGGCTGACAAAAGGACTGCTGATGCTGTTGGAATCTGACCTCCCTGTACTCAAAATGGATTTTCTGGAGCTACAGAACTTCAAATGGCGCGCTCTCAACGGCGTTGGAAAGTAGACATCCAGAGCTTTCCAGCAATATATAATAGTCCATACTTTATTCGGAAATTGACGACGTAACTTGGCGTTGAACGCCAAGTACATGCTGCTGTCTGGAGTTAAACGCCAGAAAAACGTCATGATCCGGAGTTGAACGCCCAAAACACGTCATAACTCGGAGTTCAACTCCAAGAGAAGCCTCAGATCGTGGATTGATCAAGCTCAGCCCAAACATACACCAAGTGGGCCCCGAAAGTGAATTTATGCATCAATTACTTACTCATGTAAACCCTAGGAGCTAGTTTATTATAAATAGAACATTTAACTAATGTATTTGACATCTTTTTGATCACTTTAGATCTAAAGAGCATCTTTGAACGCATAGTTCTTAGACCATGGGGGCTGGCCATTCGGCCATGCCTAAACCTTTTACTTATGTATTTTCAACGGTGGAGTTTCTGCACACCATAGATTAAGGGTGTGGAGCTCTGCTGTACCTCAAGTTTTAATACAATTACTATGACTTTCTATTCAATTCTCTTTTATTCTTATTTCAAGATATACGTTACACTTAACCTTGATGAATGTGATGATCCGTGACACTCATCATCATTCTCACCTATGAACGCGCGTGACTGACAACCACTTCCGTTCTACTTTAGGCCGGGCGCATATCTCTTAGATTCCCCAACGGAATCTTCGTGGTATAAGTTAGATAGATGGCGGCATTCATGAGGATCCGGAAAGTCTAAACCTTGTCTATGCTATTCCGAGTAGGATTCTGGGATTGAATGACTGTGACGAGCTTCAAACTCCTGAAGGCTGGGCGTGATGACAAACGCAAAAGAATCAAGGGATTCTATTCCAACCTGATTGAGAACCGACAGATGATTAGCTGTGCCGTGACAGAGCATAGGACCATTTTCACTGAGAGGATGGGATGTAGCCATTGACAACGGTGATGCCCTACATACAGCTTGCCATGGAAAGGAGTAAGAAGGATTGGATGAAAGCAATGAGAAAGTAGAGATTCAAGAGGAGCACAACATCTCCATACACTTATCTGAAATTCCCACTATTAATTTACATAAGTATTTCTATCCCTTTTATTTTCTTTTTATTATTAACATTCGAAAATCTATAAACCAATTTAATCTGCCTAACTGAGATTTACAAGGTGACCATAGCTTGCTTCATACCAACAATCTCTGTGGGATCGACCCTTACTCACGTAAGGTTTATTACTTGGACGACCCAGTACACTTGCTGGTTAGTTGAACGGAGTTGTGTTCACTCGTGCCAATCTTAAATTCCATAATTTTACAAGGAGTGCAACTTACAGAATAAAGGACCACAATTTCGTCCACCAGCAAGCTCCACTCCTTTGTGTTCTTCTTTGACAACTTCCACCTCTTTGCAAGCTTCTTCAATTTCAACCTCTTCCTCTTGGTAGCTTTCTTCTGATTTAATTTCTTCTTCATTATTCACCAAGGGCATGGGAGGTTGTGCTTCTTCTTCTTTAATCTCCATGTGAAGTCCAATAAGAGAGGATTCAAATGTAGATAAGAATTCATTAATGATTGAATCCATCTCTTGATCATCCCCTTCAAAGTCTTCAATCATGAGATGCCTTGGAGGTTGTACACCCTCCTCAACATCAATTTCAAACGTCTTTGAAGGAGGCTCTATAACTTGACTTTTCCATGGAGGTTCAGCATCTCCTAAGTCTTCAACCACTTCTTCCTCTTCAATGGTAGGCGTAGCTTCTTCCAATTGTTCCAATACAAAATTGTGCTGCTCACTATCCACCGGAGTGCCTAACTTCTCCTTCCTGCTACGTTCTTTAGTAGATTTTCCACATGAAGCCATGGGGGTTCTTTGAATGTCCGAATGTCGGAAAGGTAATCAATTTATTGCTTGATCCAGGTGTTTAAGTATGAAATCGTATTCATCCTTGATGATTTCCTGTTCAACTATTTCTTCACCTTCAAGTACAAAATCCTCCTTGTTGTCTTCCTTCACTGGTTCTTCAACCGCGCTGTCAACTTCAAGGGTCTCTACTACCTTCACCTTTAGTGCCTCCTCTAGCTCCTTATGAAGTATGGATTCGCGAAGATGATCCTCTCTCTCTTGTTCCATGTCAATAGTATCAGTGGGATCATGTTGCTCTTGGATTGATGGATGTTGGTGCGCTTCCATGGATGGTGGTGATGGGATGGGTGGATCATTATGTGGTTGAGATGGAAGTGTATTGGAGCTTGAGGGTTGAATATTGGGGGTAGAGAGTTGGTCTATGCGGGATATAAGTGCTTGAAGAGTAGAGGTGAGACTAGTGATAGAGGCAAGTGTGCTCTCCATAGAGGTTTGGGGTGGGTAGGAGGGTTCATTTGTTGGGAGAAAAGGCTCATAACACAGAGGTGGTTCCTCTTGATAAGGATATGAAGATGGTGTATATTGAGGTGGTGGTCCTAAGTATGGCTTATAAGGTGGTTGGTATGGTGGATAAGGATTAGGGTCATATGGAGGTGTTTGGTGGAAAGGGGCTTGTGAGTATGGCGGTCCAAAGTCATGTTGAGGAGGGGGTTCATAGGCATGTGGTGGTGGTTGTTGATAATCGAAAGAGCGCTCACCAAAGCCATTGCCCTGATATACATCACAGAATGGTTGTTGATAGTCCATTGGAGGTGGTTGTTGCCATGAGGGTTGATCAAATCCTTGTGGCTTCTCCCATCTTTGATTCATCCAACCTTGATGCATGTTCTCATTATAGTTTCCATTCCTAACAACAACATTGGAATCAAACTTGAAGCCAGAGGGGTGAGAATTCATAGTAGTAAGAGAGAATAAAAATAAAAACTAACAAAAAGAAAATATTTTTAAAAAGATATGATTTTTGAAAAAGATAGGAAAATATTTTGAAAAAGATATGTTTTTTTTTTGAAAAAAAAATATTTACAATAACCAATAATAAGGCATACGTTTGCAATTCCCCAGCAACGGCGCCATTTTGACGTTAGGATTTTTGCTAGTAAAGAATTTTGTAAAAATATAGTCGCGTTGTGAGTATAGATTCTAAACCAACAGAAAATTCCTTCGTACAAACGTTTTGGTTGTCACAAGTAACAAAACCCAATAAATTTATAAACCGAAGTATTCAAACCTCGGGTCGTCTTCTCAAGGAATTGTAGGGAAGTATGATTTATTATTGGTTATGGAAAAACAGTGTTTGGGTTTGAAAAAGGTTTTAAGCAAGAGAAATAGATTGCAAGAATTAATAAATTAATAACTAATAAAACTCTTGGCAAGGTATGAAAACTGAAAGTCCTATCCCAATTATCCTTATTAATTGTGATGAGAATTGGATTTTTCTCCCACTAAGTTAACCTCTAACTATGAAGGTAAGTCAAGTGGATGGAATAAGTTTGGTTCCTCAGGCCCTAGTCTTTCCTTGGAAAAGGCTAGAGTTAGTGGAACTAGAGTTAATTCTTGAAGAATTCCAATTTTTAGTCGACAATGAGTTTGACAACTCAAGAGTTACCAATTAATCAATTAAAGCCAAGAATATAAAAAGCTAAATTGAAATCATAAATATCTGGAATACCTCAAATTATATTGAATGAAGATGTCAATTCTAACATGGACAATATTCATAAGCCAATTGGGCAACATAAATCAAACACAAATAAAAGCTTCAGAGTAAACAAAAATAGAAGAGAAACATAAATTATTGAACCTGGTATGAAGAAACAATTCTAATCCTAAATCCTAAGAGAGAGGAGAGAACCTCTCTCTCTAAAAACTACATCTAAAGCCTAAAATTGTGAGTAATGATTGAATATCTAGTCATCTCTTGAGTCTCTGCATGTTCCCTGACTTTAATCTGTGTTTCTGGGCCGAAAACTGGGTTGAAATGCGGCCCAGAATCTCTGCCAGTGACTTTTGTAATTCTGCAGATCGCGCACATCACGCGTCCACGTCGTCCACGCGATCGCGTCACTCAGCATTTTTTTCGTGCCACGCGTGCGCGTCGTCCACGCATTTGCGTCGTTCGTGCAGCTTCCAATCCGCGCGGTCGCGTCAGGCACGCGAACGCGTCACTCTTATTTCTTCCATTTTGCGTGGTCGCGTGAGCCATGCGACCACGTGACTTCTCGCTGGTCATCTCCTCAATTTCTTGTGTTCCTTCCATTTTTGCACACTTCCCTTTCATTCTCTAAGCCATTCCTGCCCTATGAAGCCTGAAACACTTAACACACAGATCAAGGCATCAAATGGTAATAAGAGAGGATTAAGATTTGCTAAATTAAGACCAAAGAAGCATGTTTTCAATCATAGAACTAAACTAGGAAGGAATTGTAAAATCATGCAAATCCTATGAATAAGTGGGTGAAAAGCTTGATAAAACCACTCAATTAAATACAATATAAACCATAAAATAGTGGTTTATCAATGCTCTGAGCTCTTTTTCCTCCAGGCCAAGTTTGTCAAAGGCAGTTTTTAACAAGATGTCAGCCGAGTTTCCTTGGTCCACTAGTGTGCGGTGGAGATTAGCATTGGCCAATATGATAGTGATGACCATGGGATCGTCATGTCTCGAGATGACGCCAGCGGCATCCTCTTTAGTGAAAGTAATAGTAGGGAGGTCGGGTGCTCCTTCTCCTCCCTCGACGTGATATACTTCTTTGAGGTTTCTTTTTGGAGATGATTTGGAGATTTCTCCTCCTGCAAATCCTCCATGTATCATATGAACATGTCTCTCTGGGGTACGAGGTGGTCGTTCAGTTCGTTCGACCTCTTCGTCTCTTCTTCTCTTTCTGGGCTCATCTGTTTTACTGGCTAGGTACCAATCTAGTCTCCCTTCTCTTACCAACTTTTCTATGATATTCTTCAAGTCGAAGCACTCGTTCGTGGGATGTCCATAAATTCGGTGGTATTCACAGTATTCCGTCCGATTTCTGCCTCCTTTTTTGCTTTTAAGTGGGCGAGATGGTGGGATATTTTCAGTGTGGCATACTTCTCGGTATACTTTCACAAGAGACACCCGGAGAGGGGTGTAGTTGTGATATTTTTTAATCTTCTCGCCATGATGATCTTCTTTTTTCTTGGACTCTTTATCCTTATCTCGGGAGGAGTAAAAGGATCCAAATTTCGAGGTCTCTCCTAGTCAGAGTTTTCCTCCATGTTGATGTATTTTTCTGCTCGTTCTAGCACTTCATTCAAAGATGTAGGGTGTTTCTTTGATATGGATTGACTAAAAGGTCCCTCTCGTAGGCCATTGATGAGGCCCATAATGGCTGCTTCAATTGGCAGACTTTGTATGTCCAGACATGCTTTGTTGAATCTTTCCATGTAGTTGTGAAGACTATTGCGGCGAACTGATTTAACGTCGTTTGACCTATCAGGGCATTGTAGGCTGAACTTACGTCAACCACGATATAGTCAATGTTGAGCGTCCTTGACCGGTTTCCTGTTCCGAACGTTGTGTGTAGTGAGATGTATCCAAGTGGTTAGATTGGAGTGTCTCCTAGTCCGAATAAGCTGTTCGGATATGCTCTGAGCTCTTTTCCCTCCAGGCCGAGTTTGTCGAAGGCAGTTTTGAACAAGATGTTAGCCGAGCTTCCTTAGTCCACTAGTGTGCGGTGGAGATTAGCGTTGGCCAATATGATAGTGATGACCATGGGATCGTCATGTCCTGAGATGACGCCAGCGGCGTCCTCTTTAGTGAAAGTAATAGTAGGGAGGTCGGGTGCTCCTTCTACTCTCTCGACGTGATATACTTCTTTGAGGTGTCTTTTCCGAGATGATTTGGAGATTTCTCCTCCCGCAAATCCTCCATGTATCATATGAACATGTCTCTCCGGGGTACGAGGTGGTCGTTCAGTTAGTCCGACCTCTTCGTCTCTTCTTCTCTTTCTGGGCTCATCTGTTTTACTGGCTAGGTACCGATCTAGTCTCTCTTCTCTTACCAATTTTTCTATGACATTCTTCAAGTCGAAGCACTCGTTCGTGGGATGTCCATAAATTCGGTGGTATTCGCAGTATTCCGTCCGATTTTTGCCTCATTTTTTGCTTTTAAGTGGGCGAGGTGGTGGGATCTTTTCAGTGTGGCATACTTCTCGGTATACTTCCACAAGAGACACCCGGAGAGGGGTGTAGTTGTGATATTTTTTAATCTTCTTGCCATGCTGATCTTTTTTTTTTCTTGGACTCTTTATCTTTATCTCGGGAGGAGTAAAAGGATCCGGATTTCGAGGTCTCTCCTAGTCGAGAGTTTACCTCCATGTTGATGTATTTTTCTGCTCGTTCTTGTACTTCATTCAAAGATGTAGAGTGTTTCTTTGATATGGATTGACTAAAAGGTCCCTCTCGTAGACCATTGATGAGGCTCATAATGGCTGCTTCAGTTGGCAGACTTTGTATGTCCAGACATGCTTTGTTGTATCTTTCCATGTAGTTGCAAAGACTTTCTCAATCTCCTTGCTTTATCCATAACAAACTTGGGGCGTGCTTGATTTTGTCCTTCTGGATGGAGAATCTAGCAAGAAACTTTCTAGCTAAGTTGCCAAAGCTTGAGATGGACCTTAGGGGCAGGCTGTCGAACCACTTAATTGCCATCTTGGTTAAGGTAGTTGGGAAGGCTTTGCACTGAATTGCATCCGAGGCATCGATGAGATACATTCTGCTTCTGAAATTACTGAGATGATGACTTGGATCTGATGTGCCATCGTATGGAGTCATGTCGGGAGCCTTGAAGTCCTTTGGGATTTTGGCTTTCATAATTTCTTTGGTGAATGGGTCTTGATCCTTGCGGGGATTATCCTCATGATTGGATCGAGTAGTTTTGGCCTTTAAATCTGCTTCGAGCTTTAGACGTTTGTCTTCCAACTCTTTACGTCGCCTAGTTTCCCTTCGAAGGTCCTTCTCGCCTTCTCATTGGTGCTCAGCCTCCTTTTTGAGTTGTTTGAGACGATCTTGTTGAGCTTGAAGCACCTCCAGGATTTGTGTGTTGGGTGAGTTCTTGTCTCCGTTTGGTTGAGATGTTTCCTTTGGTGTAGTGTCCACGTCTTTTTGTGGCGTTCTATTTTCTAGATCTGAGTTGTGGTCATTGTTAAGGTTGTCCGCCATGATAATGGGATGACTTCCAAGTTCCCCGGCAACGGCGCCAATGTTCCGAGGGTTACCTGAAACTGTAGGTCTATCGCGGACGAGATCTTCTATACTGGTCGGCGCTATTGAGTCTGACTTAATGATGGTGTCCAGAGCCGCCGTGTCTAACTTGTTGGACTTGGTGGTGGTGCTGATCCTTTGTCACCGGAGGGTGGTGGTACCTGCAAGGGACTCCGATGCTTAAGTTAGTAAGGGTATTAAGCAGGTTTTTAGTAGAATCAGAGTATGAGTTATATCTGGGTGCTCCAGTGTATTTATAATAGTGTGGAGTGATATTTCTTTGGGATAAGATAGTTATCTTATCTTATCTTTGAGTGAAGTTATCTTATCTTTAAGGGAATCGCCTTCATCTCTTTAGGCTTTGGGCTGCCTTTAGATTTGGGTCGTGTTCCTCTTTTTTGGGCCTTCTTGGGCCTCTGTAGCGGTTTGGCTGATCTCTTTGAGAAGAGATCGGGTAGTCCTGTCCTGGGGAGGTCGGTCGACTCAGCCCGGGTCATACATCTCGACCCAGGGCATGAATAGAATTATAATGTGATTTCAAATAGTTTAAAACTTACCGAAACACTAAGTTTCAACAATGCAATTATTCATATCTTATTATTTATACCTGTAATAGCCACTGATGACTTCCATACGGTGGGATGGGAGTCTCATGGCCATTAATCAATCATGAATCACCTAGCCCAAACTCTTACTGCACAGATGCATTTACTTCTCTATTTGGCACTGCTAATGTCTCTTGAGAAGCCATAGAGTCCTTGGGAAGCTCCTATGAAAAAATAACACATGGAGTCAAAAATTCTATCAAGTATAACTATAACATAGAGGTTACTAGTTTATTTTAATTCAAGTAACAACTAATGCAGTAATGTATCTTACTGACCTCTTCGGTACCAAAGCTAGCTTGCGCACCACTACCAGTCTTATCACCCAAATCGTCACCATCATTCCTCAGAGAACATTTATTCTTTACATGACCAGCATAGTTGCATTTAGTGCACCTCCGTTTACCCCTCTCCTTTTTTTCCTTGGGTGCTCCTTTTGTCTTGACCACTGAAGGGTCACCACAAAGTTTGGCGTGGGAGAATATCTTGTTTGTCTTTTCAAGCCAGATTTTTGTTCTAGTGTTTGGGTCCAACGACAGACTTCATTCATAGTGTCATGGAAAGAAGGATCATTTTGAGCTCCTAAGAATACCATCCACGTAGCTGCAAGTGACAATGCACCATAACGCATTAAAAATTCTTTCTTTGTCTTGCGTAGTGCCTCCAGCAGAACTTTCATCTAGATACTTCTTGGCAACCTTCGACCATCTTTTTAAAAGAAGACTATCTGGTAACTTTTGTAAACCTACCCTTTTCATTGCACAAAACATGTGGCTGCAAGGAATGCCTTCGCTACTCTACCGACTACATTCACACTCCATATGCTCAGTATTGCGATCATAAAGTACGTTATATATATGTTGCCTCCTGTCACACTTCTTAACTTTTTACACAACAGTGGTTGATATGTCTTCCTCATTTATTACATCTAATGCGACCACTCCTTGAATCTTCTTTTTTACTTCTCCAAGAATCTCCCTTGTGTAAAAATTGGTAGCAGAAAGCTCAAATGCTTCTAGCCCAGTAGTTAGAACGGGCTCCCCATACAGCGTCTTAAATTGAGAAACTAATACATTGTTTCTTTAGTCCCTAAGAGCATGTTCAAGATTTTGGACCAGCTCTAGAAGAATTTGGTGAATGCAAATAATCCTCTTGATGAAGTTATTTATCACCTCACACCTTGATGTTGTTCTAAATCCAACACATAATTTATCTCTCAAGTAAGCGCTTGCCTAGCTTTTCCTCTTCTCATATTCATTTAGAACCCATTCATTTTCCTCCAACCAATATTTTTTTATCATATTCTCCCAATATTCTTCAAATTCATCCGGATGCCATGGAGCATACAAACATCTTCTGAAGTCGTTGGAAAAATTTTTGTTTTTTATGTTTGCCGTTACATTCTTCTGAATGTGCCAACCACATAATCGGTGAGTTACATCTGGGAAGATTTCTCGAATTGCTGCTTTCATTGCTTTGTCACCGTCTGTGACCACAATACTAGGAGACTTGTTCAGCATGACTTCTAGAAAATTTTGCAACAACCACGTATATGTTTGGTGCACGAAATTGCAATCACACTTTTGCAATCCCGCACAACTAACCAGCAAGTGCACTGGGTCGTCCAAGTAATACCTTACGTGAGTAAGGGTCGATCCCACGGAGATTGTCGGCTTGAAGCAAGCTATGGTTATCTTGTAAATCTTAGTCAGGATATCAGGAATTATCAGGATTGATTGTGAAAAGCAAAAGAACATGAAATAAGTACTTGTTTAGTAGTAATGGAGAATAGGTTGAGGTTTTGGAGATGCTCCATCTTCTGAATCTCTGCTTTCCTACTATCTTCTTCATCAAACACGCAAGGCTCCTTCCATGGCAAGCTGTATGTAGGGTTTCACCGTTGTCAGTGGCTACCTCCCATCCTCTCATTGGAAATGTTCAACGCACCCTGTCACGGCACGACTATCCATCTGTCGGTTCTCAATCAGGCCGGAATAGAATCCAGTGATTCTTTTGGGTCTGTCACTAACGCCCCACCTTCAGGAGTTTGAAGCTCGTCACAGTCATTCAATCATTGAATCCTACTCAGAATACCACAGACAAGGTTTAGACCTTCCGGATTCTCTTGAATGCTGCCATCAGTTCTAGCTTATACCACAAAGATTCCGGTTAAAGAATCCAAGAGATATCTACTTAATCTAAGGTAGAACGGAGGTGGTTGTCAGGCACGCGTTCATAGTTGAGAATGTGATGAGTGTCACGGATCATCACATTCATCCGCGTTAAGAACAAGTGATATCTTAGAACAGAAGCAAGCATGATTGAATAAGAAACAGTAGTAATTGCATTAATCCATCAAGACACAGCAGAGCTCCTCACCCCCAACCATGGGGTTTAGAGACTCATGCCATGGAAGGTACACAAAGAAACGTGTAAAGTGTCATGAGGTACAGATACAATGTCAAAATATCCTATTAATAGTGAACTAGTAACCTAAGGTTTACAGAAATGAGTAAATGACAGAAAAATCCACTTTCGGGCCCACTTGGTGTGTGCTTGGGTTGAGCATTGAAGCTTTCATGTGTAGAGACCTTTTCTGGAGTTAAACGCCAGCTTTCATGCCAGTTTGGGCGTTTAACTCCAAGTTTTATGCCAGTTCCAGCGTTAAACGCTGGAAGTTCTGAGGCTGATTTGCAACGCCGGTTTGGGCCATCAAATCTCGGGAAAAGTATGAACTATTATACATTGCTGGAAAGCCCAGGATGTCTACTTTCCAATGCCGTTGAGAGCGCGCCAATTGGGCTTCTGTAGCTCCAGAAAATCCACTTCGAGTGCAGGGAGGTCAGAATCCAACAGCATCTGCAGTCCTTTTCAGCCTCTAAATCAGATTTTTGCTCAGATCCCTCAATTTCAGCCAGAAAATACCTGAAATCATAGAAAAACACACAAACTCATAGTATAGTCCAGAAAAGTGAATTTTAACTAAAAACTAATAAAAATATACTAAAAACTAACTAAATCATACTAAAAACATACTAAAAATAATGCCAAAAAGCGTATAAATTATCCGCTCATCACAACACCAAACTTAAATTGTTGCTTGTCCCCAAGCAACTGAAAATCAAAATAGAATAAAAAGAAGAGAATATACTATAGACTCCAAAATATCAAAGAAACATAGTTCCAATTAGATGAGCGGGACCAGTAGCTTTTTGCTTCCGAACAGTTTTGGCATCTCACTCTATCCTTTGAAGTTCAGAATGATTGGCATCTTTAGGAACTCAGAACTCAGAACTCAGATAGTGTTATTGATTCTCCTAGTTAAGTATAATGATTCTTGAACATAGCTAGTGTATGAGTCTTGGCTGTGGCCCAAAGCACTCTGTCTTCCAGTATTACCACCGGATACATACATGCCACAGACACATAATTGGGTGAACCTTTTCAGATTGTGACTCAGCTTTGCTAGAGTCCCCAATTAGAGGTGTCCAGGGTTCTTAAGCACACTCTTTTTTTGCCTTGGTTCACAACTTTATTTCGTTCTTTTTCTTTCCTTTTCTTTTTCTTCTCCTCCTTTTTTTTCTTCTTTTTTTTTCGAAAATTTTTTTCTTTTCTTTTCTTTTTTTTTTTTTGCTTTTTCTTGCTTCAAGAATCAATTTGATGATTTTTCAGATCCTCAATAACAGTTCCCCTTTTTCCTCATTCTTTCAAGAGCCAACAAATTTAACATTCTCAAAACAACAAGTTCAAAAGACATATGCACTGTTCAAGCATTCATTCGGAAAGACAAAAATTATTGTCACCACATCAAACTAATTCAACTAGTTTCAAGGATAAATTCGAAATCCTGTACTTCTTGTTCTTTTGTGATTAAAGCATTTTTCATTTAAGAAAGGTGATGGATTCATAGGACATTCATAGCTTTAAGGCATAAACTTTAAATTTTATTAATTATGAATTAAGAATAAGACTCAAAAATAGATATAAAATGAAACTAAAAATAGAGAAAAAAAATAGAAAACAAAAATTTAAACTAGGCTCCTAATGATAGAGGTTTTCACAGAGTTAGGACTCAACAACCTTGATTTTGAGAAGTAGATGCTCCCTCAGCTTGAGAGGAGAGCTTTTGGCGTTTCCACTCTTGGAGTTCACGCCCCTGCTTCTCTTGTTCCTTCAGCAATTTGCAAAGCATGCAGTTCTGATTCTGCTGTTCTTCCTTAAGTTGCTCCATAGTCTCTTGCAACTTGTTGATGGATGCTTCTAGGCTGGCCCAGTAGCCAATTTCAGGGAATTCAGGGAGGAACTCCTACGCCCTCCTTTTGATAGAGTTGTCCTGCATTTGTCCTTCCATTGACTTCTTGGTGATTGGATGTTCAATGGGTATGAACTCATCTACTCCCATCTTTACCCCAGCCTCTTTACAGAGCAAGGAGATCAAGCTTGGGTAAGCCAATTTGGCTTCAGTGGAATTCTTATTTGCAATTGTGTAGATCTCACAAGCAATCACATGATGAACCTCCACTTCTTTTCCAAGCATAATGCAATGAATCATCACTGCTCTCTTGATGGTGACCTCAGAACGGTTGCTAGTGGGCAGTATGGAACGCCCAATGAAGTCTAGCCAACCTCTTGCAATTGGTTTGAGGTCTCCCCTCTTGAGTTGGTTTGGGACACCCTTTGAATTGGTTATCCACTTAGTTCCAGGGAGGCATATGTCCTCTAGAACTTGATCCAACCCTTTATCTGCTCTCACCATTCTCCTATTAAAGGATTCAGGATCATCTTGCAGTTGAGGCAATTTGAAGATTTCTCTTATTTTGTCCAGATGGAAGTACATAACTTTCCCTCTGACCATGGTTCTGTAGGTATGGTAAGCAGTTCCAGTCATTCTCTGCTTATCTGTTAGCCACAGATTTGAGTAGAATTCCTGAACCATATTCCTTCCAACCTTTATCTCAGGATTCGTTAGAACTTCCCATCCTCTGTTTTGAATTTGTTCTTGGATCCCCGGATATTCATCTTCTTTCAGATCAAATTTAACTTCCGGGATCACTGACCTCAGACCCATTATTTTGTGATAATGGTCTTCATGTTCTTTGGTTAAGAACTTCTCTTGATTCCAAATGTTCTTTGGATTATTCTCTTTCTTTCCTCTTAAATTGGTTTGTTTTCCCTTAGGAGCCATGACCTTGATGAATCTTGGCTTAGTGATCACGGAAAAGCACACCAAACTTAGAGGTTTGCTTGTCCTCAAGCAAAAGAAAGGAAAGAAGAGAGAGAGGAGAAGAACAAATTCGAATGGTGTGGGGGAATGAGGAGGCCGAACTTGTTTTTATAAGGGGGGAAGGAGATTTCGAAAAATTGAAAAGAGATTTGAGAAGATATGGAGTGGATTTGAGAAAAGGGTGAGTTTTTGAACAAGATTTGGGGTTGATTTGAGAAAGATTTGAAGAATGATTTTTAATTTTTGA
Organism: Arachis stenosperma; assembly: GCF_014773155.1. Taxonomy (NCBI): domain Eukaryota; kingdom Viridiplantae; phylum Streptophyta; class Magnoliopsida; order Fabales; family Fabaceae; genus Arachis; species Arachis stenosperma. The sequence goes on along the minus strand of NC_080382.1, from coordinate 27,190,748 downwards.
AGATTTGAAAGTGAATGATGAAAGGTTGAAGTGTGTTTATGTAGAAAAGTATGGGTAAGAAAAGAAAAGTTTGAAAAAAATTTGATTGGAAAACGAAATCTGGGTCCCCCACCTTTCTGGCGTTAAACGCCCAGAATGGCACCCATTCTGGCGTTTAACGCCCATTTGGTGCCCCTACCTGGCTGGCGTTAAACGCCAGAATCCCCTTTGTCACTGGGCGTTTTTCTAAACGCCCAGGATGCTGCACACCTGGCGTTAAACGCTCAGAATGGTGCCCATTCTGGCGTTTAACGCCCAAAATGACACCTTTACTGGCGTTAAACGCCCAGAATGGTGCCCATTCTGGCGTTTAACGTCCAAAATGCCCCTTACTGGCGTTTTTTCGCCAGTAAGCTCTTTTTCTCTGCTTTTTGCGCTGAATCCTTCTGTAACTCTGTGAATTCCTTCATTTTTGATACTTGCCTCTGTAAAAACAAAACATATGATCTACTAATGACTGGGTTGCCTCCCAGCAAGCGCTTCTTTACTGTCTTTAGCTGGACCTTTACTGAGAATCACTCAAGTCTCAGTTTTGAGCATTCCTGCTCAAAATTTCTTTCAAGATAATGCTTGATTCTTTGTCCATTAACAATGAACTTTTTGTCAGAATCAATATCCTGAAGCTCAACATATCCATATGGTGACACTCCTGTGATCACATACGGACCCCTCCACCGGGATTTAAATTTTCCTGGAAACAATTTGAGCCTAGAGTTGAAGAGCAGAACTTTTTGTCCTGGCTCAAAGACTCTGGTTGACAACTTCTTGTCATGCCATTTCTTTGCCTTTTCCTTATAAATTTTTGCATTTTCAAAGGCATTGAGTCTGAACTCTTCTAGCTCATTCAGCTGAAGCAATCTTTTTTCTCCAGCTAACTGAGCATCCATGTTTAGGAATCTGGTTGCCCAGTAGGCTTTATGTTCCAGTTCCACGGGCAGATGACAAGCCTTCCCATACACCAGTTGGTATGGAGAGGTTCCTATAGGAGTCTTGAATGCTGTTCTGTATGCCCACAGAGCATCATCCAAACTCCTTGCCCAATCCTTTCTTCGAGCTATCACAGTCCGTTCTAGGATTCTTTTTAGTTCTCTGTTAGAGACTTTAGCTTACCCATTTGTCTGTGGATGATACGGAGTTGCTACCTTGTGGCTAATTCCATATCTGACCATAGCAGAGTATAGCTGTCTATTGCAGAAATGAGTGCCCCCGTCACTGATTAGTAATCTGAGAACTCCAAACCTGCTGAAGATGTGTTTCTGGAGGAATTTTAGCACGGTCTTGGTATCATTAGTGGGTGTAGCAATTGCTTCTACCCACTTAGATACATAGTCCACTGCCACCAGAATGTAAGTGTTTGAGTATGATGGTGGGAATGGACCCATGAAGTCAATTCCCCATACATCAAACAATTCTATCTCTAATATCCCTTATTGAGGCATGGCATATCCGTGAGGCAAGTTACCAGCTCTTTGGCAACTGTCACAGTTACGCACAAACTCTCGGGAATCTTTATAGAGAGTAGGCCAGTAGAAGCCACATTGGAAGACTTTAGTGGCTATTCGCTCACTTCCAAAATGTCCTCCATACTGTGATCCATGGCAATGCCATAGGATCCTTTGTGCTTCTTCTCTGGGTACACATCTACGGATCATTTCGTCTGCACATCTCTTAAAGAGATATGGCTCATCCCATAGGTAGTACTTGGCATCTGAAATTAATTTCTTTCTTTGTACTCTGCTGTACTCCTGGGGTATGAATCTCATAGCTTTATAGTTTGCAATGTCTGCAAACCATGGAGCTTCCTGAATGGCAAAGAGTTGCTCATCTGGGAAGGTCTCAGAGATCTCAGTAGAAGGGAGGGACGCCCCAGCTACTGGTTCTATTCGGGACAGATGATCAGCTACCTGGTTCTCTGTCCCTTTTCTGTCTCTTATTTCTATATCAAACTCTTGCAGAAGCAACACCCATCTTATTAGCCTGGGTTTTGAATCCTGCTTTGTGAGTAAGTATTTAAGAGCAGCATGGTCAGTGTACACAATCACTTTGGATCCCACTAGATAGGATCTAAACTTGTCAATGGCATAGACCACTGCAAGTAACTCTTTTTCTGTGGTTGTGTAATTCTTCTGTGCGTCATTTAGAACACGGCTGGCATAATAAATGACGTGCAGAAGCTTGTTATGCCTCTGTCCCAACACTACACCAATGGCATGGTCACTGGCATCACACATTAATTCAAATGGCAATGTCCAATCTGGTGCAGAGATGACTGGTGCTGTGACCAGCTTAGCTTTCAGGGTCTCAAACGCCTGCTGACACTGTGTGTCAAACACAAATGGTGTGTCAGCAGCTAGCAGGTTACTTAAAGGTTTTGCAATTTTCGAAAAATCCTTTATGAACCTTCTGTAAAATCCTGCATGCCCCAGAAAGCTTCTGATTGCCTTAACATTGACAGGTGGTGGTAATTTTTCAATTACCTCTACCTTTGCCTTATCCACCTCTATTCCCCTGCTTGAAATTTTGTGCCCAAGGACAATTCCTTCAGTCACCATAAAGTGACATTTTTCCCAGTTTAAAACCAGGTTAGTCTCTTGGCACCTTTTCAAGACAAGTGCTAGGTGATTAAGACAGGAGCTGAATGAGTCTCCATATACTGAGAAGTCATCCATGAAGACTTTCAGGAATTTCTCCACCATATCAGAGAAGATGGATAACATGCATTTTTGAAAGGTTGCAGGAGCATTACACAGACCAAAAGGCATCCTCCTGTAGGCAAACACGCCAGAAGGGCAAGTAAATACTGTTTTCTCTTGGTCCTGAGGATCTACTGCAATTTGGTTGTAACCTGAATAGCCATCCAAAAAGCAGTAATAATCATGACCAGCTAGTCTTTCTAGCATTTGGTCTATGAATGGTAAAGGAAAATGATCCTTTCTGGTAGCTGTATTGAGCCTTCTGTAGTCAATACACATACGCCACCCTGTGACTGTTCTTGTAGGAACCAGTTCATTTTTTTCATTATGAACCACTGTCATGCCTCCCTTTTTGGGGACAACTTGGACAGGGCTCACCCAAGGGCTATCAGAAATAGGATAAATAATCCCAGCCTCCAGTAATTTAGTGACCTCTTTCTGCACCACCTCCTTCATGGCTGGATTTAGCCTCCTCTGTGGTTGGACCACTGGTTTGGCATTATCCTCCAATAGGATCTTGTGCATGCATCTAGCTGGGCTAATGCCCTTAAGATCACTTATAGACCACCCAAGAGCTGTCTTGTGTGTCCTCAGCACTTGAATCAGTGCTTCCTCTTCCTGTGGATTTAAAGCAGAGCTTATAATCACTGGAAAAGTTTCACCCTCTCCCTGGAATGCATATTTCAGGGATGGTGGTAGTGGTTTGAGTTCAGGTTTGGGAGGTTTATCCTCCTCCTGAGGAATTTTCGAAAATTCCTTTGTTTCCTCTGGTTCTTCTTGATCAGGTTGAGCATCTTTGAAGATGTCCTCAAGCTCTGATTCTAGGCTTTCAGTCATATTGATCTCTTCCACCAGAGAGTCAATAATGTCAGTGCCCATGCAGTCATTTGGTGTGTCTGGATGCTGCATAGCTTTTACAGCATTCAACTTGAACTCATCCTCATTGACTCTCAGGGTTACTTCCCCTTTTTGTACATCAATGAGAGTTCGTCCAGTTGCTAGGAAAGGTCTTCCTAGAATGAGAGTTGCACTCTTGTGCTCCTCCATTTCCAGCACCACAAAGTCAGTTGGAAAGGCAAATGGCCCAACTTTGACAATCATATCCTCTATTATGCCTGATGGATATTTAATGGAGCCATCAGCAAGTTGGAGGCATATCCGGGTTGGTTTGACTTCTCCAGTCAACCCAAGCTTTCTGATAGTGGATGCAGGTATTAGATTGATGCTTGCTCCAAGATCACATAGGGCTGTCTTGGTGCAAGCACCTTCTAATGTGCATGGTATCATAAAGCTTCCTGGATCTTGAAGCTTTTCTGGTAAGCTTTTCAGAATGACTGCACTACATTCTTCAGTGAGAAATACTTTTTTAGTTTCTCTCCAATCCTTCTTATGACTTAAGATTTCTTTCATGAACTTAGCATAAGAAGGTATTTGCTCAAGTGCCTCTGCAAACGGAATCTTTATTTCAAGAGTCCTTAGATAGTCTGCAAAGCGGGCAAATTGCTTATCCTGTTCCGCTTGGTGGAGTTTTTGAGGATAAGGCATCTTGGCTTTATATTCTTCAACCTTAGATGCTGCAGGTTTATTCCTTACAGAAGTGGTTGAAGAGGCCTTGTTAGAGGGATTATTGTCAGCACTCTCAGGTGTCTGATCCTCCCTTGGCGTCTGAACGCCAAGATTGGGTGGAAAATGGGCGTTTAACGCCAACTTTTCCCCCTTTTCTGGCGTTTGAACGCCATAACTGGGCAAGGAATGGGCGTTTAACGCCAGCTTTCCTTCCCTTTCTGGCGTTTGAATGCCAATAACATTCCTCTCTGGGCTCTTACTGTCCTCAGAGGGATTTTGAACAGTGGTTTGGTTATCCTCTGTCAATTGTTCCTTGTTTGGCTTTTTGCTCTTTTGAGCAGTGGTATTCAGTGTCTTTCCACTCCTCAGTTGAACTGCTTGACATTCCTCTGTTATCTGTTTAGATATTTGCTGTTTTGCTTGATTCAACTGCAGTTCTATGTTCTTGTTAGCAAATTTAGTTTCATGGAGCATCTCTTTAAATTCTGCTAACTGTTCTGTCATCAGGAGCATTTGTTGATTAAGCTCAATCATCTGTTCTTGAGGATTAGGGTCAGTGACTACTGCCATGACTTCCTCTTTTGGAGAGAACTCATTGCTAGAGTACAAATATTGGTTTCTAGCAACAGTGTCTATAAGCTCTTGAGCTTCTTCAATTGTCTTCCTCATGTGTATAGATCCACCAGCTGAGTGGTCTAAAGACATCTGAGCTTTTTCTGTAAGCCCATAGTAGAAGATGTCTACTGTACCCACTCTGAAAACATTTCAGAGGGGCACTTTCTTAGCATACCTCTATACTCTCCCAGGCATTATAAAGGGATTCATTATCCTTGTTTAAAGCCTTGGATGTCCAGCCTTAGCTGTGTCATCCTATTTGGAGGGTAAAAGTGATTCAGGAATTTGTCTGATAACTGTTTCCATGTCTTTATGCTAAGATCAAAGCAAATTGAAAACTGAATCAATTAGTTAATTAAAAAGATTTTGGGATTAGCAATTAGAAAGATATGATTGAAAAAAATTTTTATGATAAAGATTTGATTTTTGAAATGAAGAAAGAGAAAAACAACAAAATGACACCAAACTTAAAATTTTAGAAAATCAAACACAATTTTTTCGAAAATTTTAAAGGAAAAACACAAAGAGGACACCAAACTTAGAATTTTTATGGATCAAAAAGGGACTAAAGACATGCAAATTCGAAAATTAGAAGAAAAACAAAAGCATGCAATTGACACCAAACTTAAAATATGAACTAGACTCAACTAAAAGACTCTAAACCAACAAAAATAAAACAGTCCTAATCTAAGCAACAAGATAAGCCGTCAGTTGTCCAAACTCGAACAATCCCCGGCAACGGCGCCAAAAACTTGGTGCACGAAATTGCAATCACACTTTTGCAATCCCGCACAACTAACCAGCAAGTGCATTGGGTCGTCCAAGTAATACCTTACGTGAGTAAGGGTCGATCCCACGGAGATTGTCGGCTTGAAGCAAGCTATGGTTATCTTGTAAATCTTAGTCAGGATATCAGGAATTATCAGGATTGATTGTGAAAAGTAAAAGAACATGAAATAAGTACTTGTTTAGCAGTAATGGAGAATAGGTTGAGGTTTTGGAGATGCTCCATCTTCTGAATCTCTGCTTTCCTACTATCTTCTTCATCAAACACGCAAGGCTCCTTCCATGGCAAGCTGTATGTAGGGTTTCACCGTTGTCAGTGGCTACCTCCCATCCTCTCATTGGAAATGTTCAACGCACCCTGTCACGGCACGGCTATCCATCTGTCGGTTCTCAATCAGGCCGGAATAGAATCCAGTGATTCTTTTGCGTCTGTCACTAACGCCCCGCCTTCAGGAGTTTGAAGCTCGTCACAGTCATTCAATCATTGAATCCTACTTAGAATACCACAGACAAGGTTTAGACCTTCCGAATTCTCTTGAATGCCGCCATCAGTTCTAGCTTATACCACAAAGATTCCGGTTAAAGAATCCAAGAGATATCTACTTAATCTAAGGTAGAACGGAGGTGGTTGTTAGGCACGCGTTCATAGTTGAGAATGTGATGAGTGTCACGGATCATCACATTCATCCGCGTTAAGAACAAGTGATATCTTAGAACGGAAGCAAGCATGATTGAATAAGAAACAGTAGTAATTGCATTAATCCATCAAGACACAGCAGAGCTCCTCACCCCTAACCATGGGGTTTAGAGACTCATGCCGTGGAAGGTACACAAAGAAACGTGTAAAGTGTCATGAGGTACAGATACAATGTCAAAAGATCCTATTAATAGTGAACTAGTAACCTAAGGTTTACAGAAATGAGTAAATGACAGAAAAATCCACTTCCGGGCCCACTTGGTGTGTGCTTGGGCTGAGCATTGAAGCTTTCATGTGTAGAGACCTTTTCTGGAGTTAAACGCCAGCTTTCATGCCAGTTTGGGCGTTTAACTCCAAGTTTTATGCCAGTTCCAGCGTTAAACGCTGGAAGTTCTGAGGCTGATTTGCAACGCCGGTTTGGGCCATCAAATCTCGGGAAAAGTATGGACTATTATACATTGCTGGAAAGCCCAGAATGTCTACTTTCCAATGCCGTTGAGAGCGCGCCAATTGGGCTTCTGTAGCTCCAGAAAATCCACTTCGAGTGCAGGGAGGTCAGAATCCAACAGCATCTGCAATCCTTTTCAGCCTCTAAATCAGATTTTTGCTCAGATCCCTCAATTTCAGCCAGAAAATACGTGAAATCATAGAAAAACACACAAACTCATAGTAAAGTCCAGAAAAGTAAATTTTAACTAAAAACTAATAAAAATATACTAAAAACTAACTAAATCATACTAAAAACATACTAAAAATAATGCCAAAAAGCGTATAAATTATCCGCTCATCAATGTTGCCATCCGTTCGTCCTCTACCAAGGCAAAAACAAATATACATGTTTGGCGATGATGGTTACAACCTGAGAAGATTACCAATGGCCTTTTGTACTTATTCTTCTGGTAGGTTGTATCAAATGCAAGCACATCTGCAAAGCACTGATAATCGGACCTACAAATTCCGTCTGCCCAAAATAAATTTGCCAGCCGACCTTCATTAGTAGCACTGTACCTTGCCATGGCCATCGGGTCGACATCGGCTTTCCCAAGTAGATAGCTAACCGTCGCATTGGAATTCCCACCAATGAGATTTGCACGACGAGTTCTTTGAAAGTGATTATCTAGGTCCTTCTTTGTGAACCCAACATTGGCATAACCACCAGCTTGGCCTACCATTAGTCCCATTATTTTAGAGGTTGGAAGACAATGATCATGCATGGTATTTGCCTGAGCTTTTTGTGGCTCAGTCAACCCTCGATGGTTTGGAATTAGGTGTACCATGCATTGTGGGACAAGATCGTGGTTGTGGTTCTCGACTAATTTTGTAACCCTCCAAGTCGAAGTTTTGGTGTCAAAATACACTGCAAGCATGGCTTTACAACCAGTGCGAGTCAGCGCTCTATGCTCCCTCTTCCTACTCGAATTAGATATTTATTTCTCGGCTCTCTTTCCTTCCTTGCTACAAAAAAACCTCCTTCCGTGCTGTGTTCCATCTTTTCCACGTGCTATATCACCCTTGCAAACTCCAAACCTGAGACACCTCGCATAATGTACATACAAGTTATAAGCTACATCCGATGTTTCAAAGGTCTGGTTTATAATATCATCGGTCGTCACAGACACACACTTACTACTGTTTCCACTGCAATCACAAGTGCAGTTAACATTTTCTTCCACACTAGTTATCATGCAATTTTTTAGGTTGTCATGTGAACTGAGTGGTTTCGAGTCAACATCCATTGCACCCTAATAAGATGAATTAATCAAAGGGCAATAAATAACAGTTTTTGATTAAAAGCTATTAGTATTAATTAATTAAAACCCTTGAAAGTGACTGACTATTACTTGTTGTGATAATTCTTTGCTCCGATCCATTAGATGAAATAAATAATAATCAGCAAATGAATTAGCAAAAATACTTGGTCTTATCAAATGCAAAGAATATGCAAGCTAAGCTAGTTAATGAAGGGTGATGCTTAAAAATGATGCTGAAAAAATGTATTTAACTGAAATTTGTCTATTTAAAATAATCAAACAACCCTACCTAAAATATATATCCTCCTTATTAAAACGTTGTTCCAAGAAGTTCTAAGAAAATGCAAAGCTAAATTAAAATAGTAAATACAGAAAGTAACATTTCAAAGAGAGATAACAAGTATATCAATACTCAATACTCTTAATTGTTATTATCCTATTCCGCAACATATGCTATAATGTACAAATACTTTCTTTCTGCTCAAATATCTCTATCGTAGGCGTATCTGCATCATATACTATTAAATTGAACTTCCTAATTGTGACTATAGTTTTGATAAAATGGCCGTATTTACATATTGCTATTTGTGCAAAACGGAAGGCCAGACTAGCTAGCATTAATTCTCTTACAAGAAACTAGTATAACTTAGAAAACAACAATGATAAAGCCATGAAGAGATTCTATTAGTTTCTACAAAACAAAACAATTAGATCAAAACTAAAGGTGAATTTTTAGTATTAAGAAATCAAATATCTCTCTTAAATCTCCAATTCAATTATGCCAGTAATCTAAAGGGTTGACTTACTATACAATGAACGAGTGCAGAAATAGAAGGAAAAATAAAGAGGTACTAGAGGGCAGAAAAAGAGTTAGTTTTCTTGTCCCTGCGATTGTGAGCACATGCTGATGCTGCGGAAATCCTTTTGCTAGTTCAGATTGCCATTTTCCTTCTAAATTCTGATAAAGAAAATTGGCAATTGAGAAAGATGATCAACACAATACAAGTAAAGAGTGAACATTAATAATTGAGAAAGATGATCAATACAGCAGAGCCACAAAACACACAACAGCATACTAGAACCAAAACCCAGAACCCACAGTAGTAGCAGCACAACCAGAAAATTAATAACAGCGCAAAATTAATACTACCAATAGCATTCAGTAACCAAAATTATCCTTCAGCAACAAACAACACTTGATTTGATTTCCATTTTTAGCATTCAACAACAATTGTTACAAAACAGTAACAAGTAATCCCTAATCTCACTAAACCTGAAATCAATAAAGCTAAAACAAAAATTTCAATGATTTGATTTCTATTTTTAGCAGTAGCGAGAAAATTTCAACAAAAATTTCAGGAATAAAAAAAGAGAAACAGAACAAAATCAATTATTTAATTTTCCATTAATCCATTCATAATTTCACATTCAAAAATCAGCAACAGGGCATAAAAGGAAGAAAAGAACAAAAAAAGTGAAAGCAGTGCCACTAACCTTCGACGGAGACATGAACGGCGACCGGCGAGACGACAGCGAGTGGCGGCACAGCGACAAGCTGCTCCAAGTTCGAGAGAAGCCAGGGAGGACAGGGATAGGGGGAAGGAGGATACCAAGCTACAAGAGAGGAAGCAGAGGCGCCGACAGCATGAACGGTGACGACACTGCGACAGAACTGTTGTAGGGAAAACTTAGGGTTTTGTTTAGGTAAGTTTGACCTTGCGTTCTTTGGCGAGTTTGTTTTACACATGGCTGAGATGACTATAAGGCCAAACCAATTGTAAAGAAACACATGGAGGATGAGTTGTTGTGATGATGATGTTGACAGAGTTAGAGGAAGGTAAATTTGGAAATCAAATGGGTGTTTAGTTTACAAAATTAATTAAAAGAATGGAAACAAAATTAAAGTTAAAATCGAAAGTTCAATTTCTCAGTGACTAGAGATTCGTTGTGCATTGTATGAGAAGAGGCTCTCGAAGCACAACACAACGCAGAGGAGGCAAGGTTGTCACCACTTGGGGAGGTGGTGTTGCCGACGATTCGAAGCTGCGGGATAGGGAGAGTTAGGGCAACCACCATACAATAACAACGATGGGGTGGACACGCTACGAGACGATAACGACGAGTGAGGAAGGAGGTCAGGCCCACCACACTATCTGCAACGAATGAACAGCAGTACGCGACGGCAACTGCAGCGACTGAAAGCCCAAAAAGAACCTCTCACTCATGCCTAATTTGCAATGAGGAAGAATATCACTCTCCATCTCTTTTGTGGTGTGAAGGTAGCGCTGGTACATCTAGGAATGGCAACGGTTCCCAAGAGAATGGGCCATGCCCCCCCCCCCCGCCCGTGCTTCCAAAAAGTCTCGATATCTGCTGGATATCCATTCTTGTGGATATTCTCACGGATTTTTAAAAAAAAAATTCAAACAATTCAAACAATTGAATTTTTATTTTAGAATAATGCACATTATCAATGCAACTTTCATAACAATGGAGATTAACAATTCATATTTCAGAACAATTTTAAAAAAGTCATATCTATACTATATAAATTTTATACCAATGCAGATTAAAATCTAGATTTCTGAACAATTAAAAAATTCCAAATTTATACAATGTAGAATAACAATAGATTTCAAAAAAATTTTAAAACATACAGATTTGTAGATGGCGAACCAGGTCTAGTCAGTAGTGACAAAGAGCAGACCAGGAAATGGAGTAGACGACGACGCGCAAATCTGTGGCGCTGGCGAGGAGGAGGGCTAACGCATAAGGAGATCCGACAATAATGTTCGCGGAATGGAGACAATCTGACAGCAACAAGGAGACTCGATTCGGCGATGATGATGAGGCGACACCACGGCAGGCAGTTCGACGAAAAAGGAGTAGAAGGAAGGAGGAAGGTTAGGCAACAATGACATTTTCCTCGTCCTCTGGCTGGGTTCAGGTGTGCGATGGTGGTGCGGCAGTGACTTAACGGTAAGAGGGGTCGATGGGAGGAGCTTGGCGGTGTCGTGGTGAGAGGTAGGAGGGCGGCGAAAGGCGGTGAGGGGAGAGGGGGAGAGAATCTGTAAAAGATAAAAGGGTTTAAAAATCTGAGAAGAGAAAGAGTGACGGCATTAGAATTTCAATATATATATATATGGGCATTTTAGTCATTTCTTATATATGGGTATTATACAGATATCCATGGAGCGAGAATCTTTTCCCATCTCCGTGGGTATAAAATTGTCCCATATTCGTCCCCCGCGGGTAAATTTCCACGAATACTCACCCTGTCGGGAAAAGTTGCTATGCCTAGGTACATCCAAAAAGACTTGAATAACCTTTGGTTATAGGATAAATGGTCAAATTCGTCCTAAAAGATATGTTATTTTTTAAATTCATTCCTGAAAGATGGATCATTTTCTAAATTCGTCTCTAAAAATTATCAAGCAAACTAGTTTTTTAAAAATTACAAATTAATCATTTTTGTCCTTTTATCATTCTATTAACGATTTCTGTTAACTATTGATGATGTGAGATGTTAATTAATAACAACATATATAATTCCTAACATGTTCAATTGAGTGTTGACAAAATATATTCATGAAATTCTATTAATTTAGTCTATTTTTCTAATTACATAAACCCTAATGCCAATATAATCTAGCAACTAAATTGATAGATTTTCATAAACATATTTGTTCAACGTCCAATTAGACATGCTAGGTGTCATGTATGTTGTTTGTTAATATTCCATATTATCAATCATGCATTGACAAAACTGTTAATGAAGTGATGAAAGGATAAGAATAATTAATTAATAATTTTTGAAAAACTAATTTAATTAAAAAAATCTTTTAAAGACAAATTTAAAGAATAACTAATCTATCAGGACTAATTTGATTATTGACCCTTCAATTATATCTTTAAGTTGGTTTCTTTGTATTGCAAAACTAATCTTGATTGTACTAAATGCTAAAGTTTGTTAACACACTCTGACGTTAACATGTACAACTAAAGGCTCTATTCCACCAGTCCAGTCTATCCCATACGTCAGGCTAATATTGGTTAGTCAAAAGATAGTCATCCTTAGCCATAGAAATTACAGCCACTAGAGACTTAGCCTTTTTTTTATAAATTAATTTTAATATCAACACTAGAACATATAAATATATTTTTAGGATAAAGTATGTTTTTTATTATAAAATTTTTGAAATATTTTAAAATTATTATGAATATTTAATTTAATTTAATTTAATTTTATTCTCAAAATTTGAAATAAGTTTCAAATGTCATCATCATTTCAATTTTCAGTTTCAACCCTCCTAAAATCCATCATCACCACCCTTATCTTGAGTGTCCTTGGATTTTTCATGCCGAACAATGTCTTCTGCTAACTTTGGACGGGCTCCGGTATTTAATGAGCCTTGATTATGATTTAGATTTGGATCTCATGCCACTCAACCACCAGCTTATGGTGGAGCTTGCCATGAGTGTCGTCTTGTTTGCAAAGAAGCTGTCGATGGTACCAACAGTGGAACTTAAGCTGAAGTTGAGGTGAGCAATGATTTCAACTGCACATAGGAGGGGGCTATGTAGAAGTTGGTAGAAAGGTGTAGAAGATAAAGAATAAGATGAGATTGGAGAAGTAGAAACCAAGGACAAGGTTGATGAAGTAGCATACGTCATGGAGTACTGGCCTGAAGATAGCCAACGACGACTTTAATAAGCTATCATTGGCAAAAATAAGTTGTTGTTTGTTATCGAATTTATGTAATTTAGATCTAGAACAACACTAAGTCACAAGTAATAAAGAAATTAGTAAGAGACTTGTAGTTCCTATTAGCTCCAATCCATAATATCTCATTTTGGGTTTTCATTATTAACAAATTTCCCCATCTATTGATCGATCACATGAGCATCCAGTTAGCACATAGCGAACGAAAAAAATCATTCATCATGGATTCTATTCCTTGAGAAAAATGTCTATTAATTGATACTTATTCATTCAGTCAAAGTCTCCCAATTTTAGTCTTGTTTAAATATGTCAAAAAACATCTAAACTTCTTAAATTTGTAAGGTATTTGATTTGAGTCAAGACTTGATAAGGTTAGATGCAATAATATCTAAGGTTTCCTAGATTAGGTTGTGGTTTAATATAAGTTTTTCACGAGAAAATCAGGTGAATATTTAAGATTTTTATAGCAGCAGGGTATAAAATCTAACCCACTTCTTAGCCTGAGAAAATTAAGACAATAATATCTAAAATTGTCAAATTAGTGACTTATTTCTTAGAATTTTTTATATATTTTATAATTGGATCGGTTTTGATTGGGATAAGCATTTTTTGAAAGCGAATCCAAACCAATTTAAACTGATTATTTTTGGGTTGGATCGGTTCAGATAATCGAATACTTGATTATATATTAAATTTAAAAAAATAAAAAAAAATTGAAGAAAAAGGATATTCCTGCAATAGCAAAAAAAATGTGATTGCTACGGTACGATGATAAATTCATACGTACCGATATATTTAAAATACAGACAAGTAATAACAAGCCACATGAAATTTATTTTCCACATTAGCATTTATTTTTTCTTTTTTAAATATATATTAGATCACCACTTTTACTAATACACCCCTTTAATTAAATTAAAATAAAAATATATTTTTTATTTAATTTTATAAAAAGTCTTAAACATCCTTCCTTTATTTGATTAGACAAAAATACCCTTTTAAATTAATCAAATTTTAGAATTCAATTAATCCTAATTTTATAGTATCAAATAATTAAAACAACAAAACAAAAACATATTAAAAAAACAAAAAATCAAAATTGTTCTTCATCTGGGTTAAACATATTAAAAAAACAAAAAACTAAAATTATTTTTTATCTGGGTTCAGAAATCCTCTCGTTCACGCCTCTGAAGATTTCTGTATTCTTCATCTTCTTCTCTCCTCTTCCTATCCTCTCTCTCTGTCTCTCTCTCCTCGATCTCTATCATCTTTCTCACTGTGCGTCACACGCAAGATCTCTCCCTCTCTCCTCTCTTGTCTCACAATCGAGGTCATCGCCGGCGTCTCAACATCTCGCGGCCTTCCCTAGGCTCCTCCTCTTAGGCAACAGAAGTACTCATCGGATCGTCATCGCTCGTCGTCTTCTGGTTTCAGGTACTCGCCGTCGTGAGTCACCGTGGATCGTGGAACGTCGTAGGGTCATCACTTGCTTCGTCGCTCGTCCTCTTCTGGGCTGGGATCCTCTTCGTCACCCAGTCGCCCTTGGTAAGTCCATGCATCATCACTTCCCCTGTTCTCCCTTTTCCAGATTCTCTTCTCCCTATATTTTGAGATGATGTTGAATTAGTAATCAATTAATTTGTTAGTGATTGAATCTTGAATTTGTTGCTGTCTTGCTGAATAATCACCGAGTTTAATTTTTTTCTTTGCTAAAAATCATCAGAGTTGAATTTGTTACTGATTATCATCGAACCTTGAATTTGTTGCTGGCTTGCTCAAACACCCCCTATTATCTTTTCTATGCACTACTTGGGTATGTTACAGTTTTCATATGACCGGGCTTACAATTTGTTGCTATCTTGCTCAAACACCCCCTATTATATTTATCTTTACAGTCTTCATATTGTAATTGTTTCATGATTTCAGTTTGTTTTTGCATGATATACTTCAACTGATAGCTTGTTTCCCCTGAATGAATTAAAATAAAAAACTGTAAACTGAACATATACCCCATTCGGGTATTTGGATCAAATAAAAGCAAACAAGCCAAAACCCCAATTGACAAAAGGAAAATACAGCCAGTCTTATGATTGGACCAAGAGCAAGAATGTTCATTTGTTTCACATTTTGATAGGAACCTGCTTGTCTTAATACACTGTGATCTGCGAAGCCGTTTTATGTGATTACATTCTATTTTATGTAATCCTTTTACCAAAAAAAGAAAAAAGAATCTGTATCCCACAACCATTTCTTAATGGATGCAGCGCTTTGAGATAGTTAATGGTGTCACTGAAGTTGAAGGAATAGCAGAGGAGAAACCTACAGGTGCTGAAGAGGATGAAGGTATTAATTACAAGTTCACACATTTTCTTTAAATAGCATTTCAATTCATTCACTGATAACATTTTGATTTAGTTTTGTAGAAAAAGGAGTACCTGCTTTTTGGCTCAATGCAATGAAAAACAATGAGAAGGGGTTAGTTGGTTCTATCAATAGTTGGTTCTATCTTCTTTCTCCACTAACTCTATACTCCAACAAACAACAAGGGAACAACCAGTAACTGAAGAGATGCAAGGTTGGGGAATGACTTCTGAGGCATTGAGGTTTGAATGATCTCTTAAGTTCTTCCGATTCCTTGATTACTATTTGAGTTTGGATACTTGGATTGAATGCAATGGTTGAGTTGGTAAGAAAGTTCATTATCAAGATTATGATATTTGCAAAAGTTTCTACTGATGCTTTTTGTCGTTAATTGGTCTGGAGACAATATCTTCAAAGTGGTGGAGAAAAAATTAATTTTAGTGAAAGTGGATAGTGCCTCTGAAATTTTTCCTGGCACTTCAATATATGCTTGTATTAAAGTTCTTGGAGAAAAAATTTTTTGAATTTCTACTTTGGTTTCTTAAGGGTTGGTTTGACCAATAATAAAGATATTGAGTATTTTTATTATAAGAGTTTAAAGTAAAATCTCTAATTATCTAATTGATATTCTATTGAATAGAGAGTGGAATTCTCTCAACGCACAAATATTAGTACTCTATGTACCCTATCATGTTTAAAAAAAAACATGAAATTTGATTTAATTGAGTATCATTGTTGTTAAATATTTGGACTACATTTTAGAAATGTTGCTAAATTAACAAATTTCTCACCAAATCAATTTTTTACCATATGAGATATGAAAAAGGCATGAGCTAAAACTCAAGAACATTAGAGTTTGGAGATGTCTTATATGTGTTAAGGGATTGCACAACAATAGAATTGATATTAGGTCCGATAAATGAGATTTATTGGTTACCCTAAAGAAATAATGAGATTATTTTTATCACTCTTCTTATGACAAAGTGTCTATGATAAGAGGTTAGACTATTTTTTTAAAAAAAAAAGGAATTCCATCTTAAAGAAATAGTGGGAGTTACAATTACTTTTATTAGAATTGGATACCGCTCAATAGAGGATATACTTTCTCTTAAAAGTATAAAAGGTTTGATCGTCAAACTAACTTTTTGAAAAAGTAGTCTATTTGTATAATGATACAATTTTATAAAGATAGATCTAATGGTTACTTAGATTTTTTATAATCATGTTCAATAAGAATTGTCCTTAAAATAAAATTATGCACTATTGTAGTGGGAGATTTCATGTTTTGAGAAAACGTGACATTTATTATACACTAGGTATATTTTACAAAAAGGTCAAGCAAATATGCTCAAGAGCAAAGGTGTTTAAGGTCAAAAGAGTTTTGACAAACACAAATGTGCATTGTGTAACGCCCTACCATACAGAGTCTTATGCTTAAGTCATAATTCAGAGATGGCAAGGTATTACGACCTCTAAAATAAAAATTTAGTACGTATAGTAGTATGAATGATTGATTATAACTAGGAGCCTTTGTAGAAAAAGGGGTAAACAAAAACCATCGCAACTCTAAAGCGCAACACTCCGATCGAAAACGTAACGATTAAGGATAAACCAACGCGAGATTATATATATACAAAAGAGTGTCAAAAACAGGAATATCAAGGCTCAAGATCCGGCTGCGAAGATAACCGGTCCGAGCATAACAATATATACATATGATAAAATAAAGAAAACCCCAAAGGAAACCCAAAGGGACACAATTACATAAAACCTATTCTCCAAAATCTCCCATAAGAGGAGTCATCACAGTTTGTATTATTTAATGGAGATAAACGTTTCTAAACAAAACATATAAACCAAAACATAGTCCCCAAGGACAAGGAATCTTCGCAAATATAGAAGTCTCCAGCATGCCTCAGCGGGAAACCGCGCGTCCTGCATCTGAAAACCACAAAACCCGCATGGGTGAGAACCAGAGGTCCCCAGCATGGTAACAGCTTCCACATATATAATACATAATAATGGAGGAAAGCCAAAGGCAATCCTAGAACTTCCTCCAAAATAATATCAAAGCTTATAGACAAGCTAAACCGTATAAGGGCATCTGACTAAAGATTCTTCAGTCTAACTAATCTTCCCTTTCCAATTCCTTCAAACCTCCCAACCACCAGCAGGAGTATAATATATCAACACAGTTATATCAGACAAAGAATATACAAATAGGAGTAGTTAAGACATTAGACAATTAGCAAGTAATATGCAGTCAAATAGGCAATCTCAAACAATTCACATAGTATGCATATGATGAATGCCTCCCTAGTGGCCGATGATATCATCTTGTCGGTTATATAGCCAACCCGACAAGTCCTGGTCGCTAACCATTGGACTGTCCCTTTGTCGCGCATCCCCAAACTCGAGTTATACTCGTTATAAACTTGATCATAAATGATCCATATCCATCACCTCACTGGTGAATATTTACGGGGGTTCGAGCTCATCCGGCCTTTCACAGTGCCCGGCCACACTTACAACATAGGGTTAACAGAGCTTCGAGTCTCAACCTGGAGCACGTGGTGGCTAGCCACTGCTACTACCCAAGGAAACTCGTACCTCAGATAGTGGAAGTGCAAATCACAATTATCAATAATTCAGCATCAACATGCATGAATTCTCATCCATGGATCAACATCCATATTAGCCAGTCCGGCTCACGGTTCAATCCAGAACCAGAACCAGCCAATATTCATAGCATACACAGCTATTCCGGCTCACGGTTAAATCCATAACCAGCCATTTCATTAACAATCATAGCCTTTCGGCCCAGGCATAACAAGCACTTCCACCACCATCCTCCGCTCACATAATCATTGATCCTCATTGATCATTCATATTTCCCTTGCTTCACTCGCAAGTTACCTCATTCACTAGCCCCTTTCTAATAGCTAGTCATGTCATAATGATTTAAGACATAAATGGTGAGATCGGAGGCTTAGAAGTATGAGATTTGGCTTTTAAAACTCAAAAATCAACTTTGGGATGAAAACAGGGCCGCGCGTACGCGCACTCCGCGCGCACGCGTGGATGGCCTCAAAAACTCATCGACGCGTAAGCGTCATGCACGCTAACGCGTGGATTCCAAACTTGCCCATCGGCGCGCACGCGTCAACCACGCGTACGCGCGGGTGTTCTCGTGCCCCAGGCACAACACCGGCACAATTCTGGTATAACTCTCGGGAAAATGGCTGGGCATTGGGTGCAGCACAATCGGCGCGCCCGCGCACATCACGCGTACGCGTGGATGGCACTTTTCGGAAGATCGGCGCGTACGCGCCAGGTGCGCCCACGCGCAAGGGGTCATTCTGCTAAAAATTTTCTAAGTTAAAAGCTGCAGAATTTCACAGATCTAGACCCCAATCTTCCGACGGACATAACTTCCTCATTTTAAATCGTTTTTCACCCGTTCTTCGAACGACATGGACATCCCGGATCCAATTTCATTTCTAAACAGATTTGGTACAAAACGAAGATCCGTAGTCCAAGTTATGTCCCGTCAAAGTATGCCCAAAAACCATATTTTCATACAAAACCACAATATGCCATTTTCAAAACAAACCATTTTCAACCTTTCAAAGTCAATCAAAAACATGCCAATTTCATCCCTTTTCTTTGAAAACAATCAAAATGTATCAAACTCAACATCAAGCCTCCTCAACTCACACATTGACACATTACCACAATTACCAAAATCACTATCACATCATTTTACCCCCCACTTCACCCAAGTGGCTCAAACTCAAACATATTGACATATCATATACTATTACTCATGCCAATTCTCAACAACATCAATTCCAATAAACCATCATTGTACATAATCAATATTATACTACCATCCACATGGTTCAACCCACAATTCAACCATAACCAATCATCAAGCATATATCACAACATGCATATTTCTCATACATCACACCACCAAGGCATCAAATCATCATCACATATATGACCACATCATATATCTCAATCATTTAAACAACATCAACCATTCAATGCCTATCTTAGGGCCTCTAGCCTAAGTATTTCCTACCACATTACATATTAGATACGGGAAACCGAAACCATACCTTAGCCGAATTTCCAAGCCACGGAGCACTTCCAAACCACTTATCCACAAGCTCTCAAGGCCTCAACACCTTCAAGAACATATTTTTCACCACCAAACCCTTTTCAAGCTTTCAAGGTCACCAATCAAGCTCCAAATACACATATACAACCTAAGCCACAACCATCATACCCATACACAACATCTCAAAACCCAAACATCATAAAATCACAAAATCACACTAGGGTTGAGAATCTTACCACACCCAAGGTCCAAGGAGACAATATTAACCTTCTCTTTCAAGAGAGTTGGGTTCTATAACATCAAAGAACCCAAAATCTCAACATTTTACCCATGAAACTCGAAAATAAGGGCTGAGATTTCGAACAGCCACACGTGGCTTACCTCAAGATTGGTTGTATGGGTTTTGTAGAGCTCTCCGCGGTGAACGCGTGGCCGCAAACGGGGCGGCAATCGGAGCTCTAGATCAAAAGTTATGGTGGTTTGAAGATCAAGTGAGAGAAAGAACTTTGAGAGAGTGTTCTTCTCCCATAGCCTCCATTTCAGCGTTTTTGAGTGATAAGTGAGGAGAGAGAGTGCTGAAAACTAGGATTTTGGTTAAGTTATGTTGGGCCAAGGGCCCACTTTGGGTCCGTTTGGCCCGGTTTGGCCCGTTCGGTCCAATCTTGGTCCGAATTCTATAAAATTGGTACCAAAATTCTCGTCTCAATCTCCTCTATCACATTTAGCCATAAAAATCACATTTTAGGCTTTCTAGAATAAATTCTCATTTATGGGTTAATTAGCCGTTAATTAACCGGGTCTTACATTCTACCCACCTAATTGGGAATTTTGCCCACAAAATTCAAATGCAATTACCTGAGAATAAATGCGGATAATCCGTTCGCATCTCCGACTCAAGTT
The DNA here is from genome assembly GCF_014773155.1 of Arachis stenosperma. Taxonomy (NCBI): domain Eukaryota; kingdom Viridiplantae; phylum Streptophyta; class Magnoliopsida; order Fabales; family Fabaceae; genus Arachis; species Arachis stenosperma. The sequence goes on along the minus strand of NC_080382.1, from coordinate 27,170,491 downwards.
CCCAAGTGTGTTCCTCAACACCGCCTCGACTCCAAGCCACTTTGACTAAAGAAACCTCTTTTCCACGCAACCGTTTGATACTAGTATCATCAATTCTGACTGGAGTCACTGGAAGCGTCAAATCTTCCCTTAACTGAACCGATTCAGGTTCCAACACATGGCTAGCATCAGGAGTGTACTTCCGAAGCTGCGACACATGAAACACGTCGTGCAGGTTCGAAAGATGAGGTGGTAGAGCCATCCGATACGCCACCGGTCCAACCCTCTCCAGGATTTGAAATGGACCAATGTATCGAGGATTCAACTTCTTTGCTTAAATCGCCCTACCTACTCCCGTGATCGGAGTAACCTTAAGGAAAACATGGTCTCCTTCCTCAAATTCTAAAGGCTTTCGCCTCTGATCGGCGTAACTCTTTTGACGACTCTGCGCCGTAAGCATCCTATCACGGATTTTCTTGACTTGTTCAGTAGTCTCAGCTATCATTTCCGGCCCCAACAAGCTTTTCTCTCCAGCTTCATACCAACATAGCGGAGATTGACATTTCCTCCCATACAAGGCCTCACGGAGCCATTCCGATGCTCGCATGATAACTATTATTGTATGCAAACTCCACTAATGGCATATACCGATCCCAACTCACCGGTTGGTCCAAAACACAAGCTCTCAACATATCCTCTAGTGTTTGGATCGTCCTCTCAGATTGACCATCTGTTTGAGGATGGTAAGCCGTGCTCAAGCTTAATCGGGTTCCAAAAGCCTTCTGAAATGCACCCCAAAACCTTGAAGTGAAACGAGGATCTCTATCAGAGATTATAGTAGCAGGTACACCATGAAGTCTCACAATCTCCTTTATGTATAACCGTGCTAGCTCCTCAAGGGTGTAAGTCATCCGAATGGGCAAAAAGTGAGCTGACTTCGTCAGTCGGTCCACAATAACCCAAATAGCATCAAAACCAGCCCTAGTCCTTGGCAATCCCGACACAAAGTCCATTGCAATACTTTCCCACTTCCATTGTGGAATCTCTAAAGGATGCAACATCCCAGAAGGTCTTTGATGTTCAATCTTTACCTTTTGACAAGTTAAGCACTTTGAAACATATTTCGCCACATCATTCTTCATACCCGGCCACCAAAACATCGCCTTTAAATCATGGTACATCTTAGTACTTCCCGGGTGAATGGAGAATCTGCTTTTGTGTGCCTCCTTTAAAATATCTTGCCTCAAAGTGCCAACATCCGGCACAATGATCCTACCCTTGAACCTCCATAACCCATCTTTCTCTTCCGACACTCTCCACCGTTTTCCTTGCTCAATAGCCGGTAACACCTTCCATAACGCTTCATCATTTTGATGAGCCTTTAGGAGTTCGGTCTTAAAATCACTTGAGATCTCTAATCGGCTCAAACACAAAGTTCCGGATACTTCTCGAGCACCGAGTTTTAGACTCTCAAATCCCTTGAGCAACTTCTCCTCTTGAAGCATCATCCAAGCCGCATATAACGACTTCTGACTTAACGCATCCGCCACTACGTTCGCCTTTCCCGGATGGTAATGCAACTCAAAGTCGTAGTCTTTCAACAATTCCATCCACCTTCTCTGTCTCATATTAAGCTCTTTCTGATCGAAGAGGTACTTCAAGCTCTTATGATCAGAGAAAACTTGGAACTTAACCCCATAGAGATAATGCCTCCACACCTTCAAGGCAAACACAATCGCAGCGAGTTCCAAATCGTGTGTAGGATAATTAACTTCATGAGGTCTCAACTGTCGTGAGGCATACGCCACCACATTACGATGCTGCATCAGCACGCACCCTAAACCCTTTAATGAGGCATCACAATACACCTCAAATGGCTCAATCGGCTCGGGTAACACTAACACAGGTGCAGTGGTCAACTTTTTCTTCAATGTCTGAAAGCTCTCCTCGCATTCAGGAGTCCAAACAAACGGAGTGTCTTTGCGGGTTAACTTTGTCATTGGCAAAGCTATCTGTGAAAAGCCCTTGATAAACCTTCGGTAATAGCCAGCTAAACCAGAAAACTCCTTATCTCTGTTATGGTGGTTGGTTGTTTCCAATCCATCACCGCCTCCACCTTAGTTGGATCTACTGCTATTCCCTTCTTACTCACCACATGGCCCAAAAACTTCACCTCACCCTTCCAAAACTCACACTTAGACAGTTTTGCATAAAGTTTCTTCTCCTTTAGAATCTGCAACACGGTCCTCAAGTGTTCCGCATGCTCTTCTTCAGTTGGAATAAATCAATATGTCATAAACACGGCAGGAGCGTTTCGTCAATCCAAAGGACATCACAGTGTACTCGTAATGACCAACGAGTTCTGAAAGCGGTCTTAGGGATATCCTCGCCCCTCACCCTTATCTGGTGATAACCGGATCGCAAGTCAATCTTAGAGAAAACTCCAGCTCCTTGTAACTGACCCATAATCATCAATTCTCGGCAATGGTACTTATTCTTTATTGTAACCTTGTTCAGCTGCCTGTAATCCACACAGAGCCGCATACTCCCATCTTTCTTCTTACCAGAACACTGGAGCACGGAGAGACACTTGGTCGTATAAATTCTTTCCCAACAAATCCTCTAACTGAGACTTTAGCTCGTTCATCTCTAATGGGGACATCCTATAAGGAGCACTTGAGATTGGTCCCGCCCCGGGCACCACTCAATAGCAACTCAACCTCTCAGTTAGGGGAAACTCATCAATATCATCGGAAACACTTCCGGAAAACTCACACACAACCGGAATCTGTTCCAACCTTTGATCATCGCCCGAAGCCCGCGGTTAACAACATGATACCCTGACATTCGATTCCAGAACAGTTCACCATCATGAGTTCAAGTATAATTATTTACCACGACCGGTCCTTCTGTATCGTCCGGCATAAAGTACACCGACTTTGTAGAATAATCAAGTAGGACATGGTTCTTAGATAACCAATCCAATCCCAAGATAAGGTCAAGACCGATCATCGGTAAGCAGATTAAATTATGAACAAAATCACGCTGCTTGAACCTAAAGGAAACTTCCGGGCATCCTAGCCTAGTTACCGTGGCTTCATGGGTAGCATTGTACATTCTTAGATCATAACTTAAAGTTACAATCTTCAACCCTAACTCATGGGCTTTCTCAAATGCAATGAATGAATGCGATGCTCCCGAATCAAATAAAGCATTTAAAGTTTGACCAGCTAATTCACAGTTACCTCTAATGAGTGTCTCGGATCCCTCAGCTCCTACAGCTGAGGTGGTGAACACCCGACCAGTTTGTTGTGCTTTCCCAGCACCTTGCTTCTGCAGCTCCGGACACCATGGGAGCTTATGTCCTGCCTTTCCACAATGGTAGCACAAACCCCATCCGGCCTTGCATGGTGTTCCCGGATGGTGACTTCCACACCTAGTACAAACTTGATCATTCTGAGGTTGCTTTCCAAACCTTTTTCCTTGGGAGTTGTTGTTGTTGGGTCTCCTAAAAGAGCCTCCCCGCTTGAAAGGCGGACCTCTAGGTGCAAAGCTCTTCCCTCGGTTCCGTGGGAATGATCCCTTGTGACTCCCTCTCTCAGCAGCTGCCTTCTTCACATACTCTTCAGCAACCCCACACTTGTTCACCAATACAACGGAAGTCCTGATCTCTATTGGTCCTTGAGCTCCATTTCCGTCGTTGCCATGGTTGCTCATCTGTTGTCCAAGAGCCTCTGCAGTGGCCCACACAGCCGCAGCCATGTTCCCCAATGCCGCCACAAGGTCTACCGGGTTATTCGAGTTATTCTCCGGCGCACGAGCATTCGTACGGCCTCTCACACTATCTCTACCGCGTCCACGAGGTGCCATCTGGTTCCTATACACACCCAACAATCAATATTAAGTTGATCAGTCTCAATATCAGAAGTCTAGTGCTTCAAAGTCCCAAATGCATGCTCATGAACGTTTATGCCAATTATATCAAGTAGATATACTAACAGCACATAACACACACACAGAGAATGCACAGAAGCATAGTCAGTCCATTCCTCAGGCTCTACAGGAACGAACTGCTCTGATACCATAATGTAATGCCCTACCATACAGAGTCTTATGCTTAAGTCATAATTCAGAGATGGCAAGGTATTACGACCTCTAAAATAAAAATTTAGTACGTATAGTAGTATGAATGATTGATTATAACTAGGAGCCTTTGTAGAAAAAGGGGTAAACAAAAACCATCGCAACTCTAAAGCGCAACACTCCGATCGAAAACGTAACGATTAAGGATAAACCAACGCGAGATTATATATATACAAAAGAGTGTCAAAAACAGGAATATCAAGGCTCAAGATCCGGCTGCGAAAATAACCGGTCCGAGCATAACAATATATACATATGATAAAATAAGGAAAACCCCAAAGGAAACCCAAAGGGACACAATTACATAAAACCTATTCTCCAAAATCTCCCATAAGAGGAGTCATCACAGTTTGTATTATTTAATGGAGATAAACGTTTCTAAACAAAACATATAAACCAAAACATAGTCCCCAAGGACAAGGAATCTTCGCAAATATAGAAGTCTCCAGCATGCCTCAGCGGGAAACCGCGCGTCCTGCATCTGAAAACCACAAAACCCGCATGGGTGAGAACCAGAGGTCCCCAGCATGGTAACAGCTTCCACATATATAATACATAATAATGGAGGAAAGCCAAAGGCAATCCTAGAACTTCCTCCAAAATAATATCAAAGCTTATAGACAAGCTAAACCGTATAAGGGCATCTAACTAAAGATTCTTCAGTCTAACTAATACTTCCCTTTCCAATTCCTTCAAACCTCCCAACCACCAGCAGAAGTATAATATATCAAACACAGTTATATCAGACAAAGAATATACAAATAGGAGCAGTTAAGACATTTAGACAATTAGCAAGTAATATGCAGTCAAATAGGCAATCTCAAACAATTCACATAGTATGCATATGATGAATGCCTGTCCCTAGTGGCCGATGATATCATCTTGTCGGTTATATAGCCAACCCGACAAGTCCTGGTCGCTAACCATTGGACTGTCCCTCTGTCGCGCATCCCCAAACTCGAGTTATACTCGTTATAAACTTGATCATAAACATGATCCATATCCATCACCCTCACTGGTGAATATTTACGGGGGTTCGAGCTCATCCGGGCCTTTCACAGTGCCCGGCCACACTTACAACATAGGGTTAACAGAGCTTCGAGTCTCAACCTGGAGCACGTGGTGGCTAGCCACTGCTACTACCCAAGGAAACTCGTACCTCAGATAGTGGAAGTGCAAATCACAATTATCAATAATTCAGCATCAACATGCATGAATTCTCATCCATGGATCAACATCCATATTAGCCATTCCGGCTCATGGTTCAATCCAGAACCAGCCAATATTCATAGCATACACAGCTATTCCGGCTCACGGTTAAATCCATAACCAGCCATTTCATTAACAATCATAGCCTTTCGGCCCATGGCATAACAAGCACTTCCACCACCATCCTCCGCATCTCACATAATCATCTTGATCCTCATTGATCATTCATATTTCCCTTGCTTCACTCGCAAGTTACCTCATTCACTAGCCCCTTTCTAATAGCTAGGCATGTCATAATGATTTAAGACATAAATGGTGAGATCGGAGGCTTAGAAGTATGAGATTTGGCTTTTAAAACTCAAAATCAACTTTGGGATGAAAACAGGGCCGCGCGTACGCGCACTCCGCGCGCACGCGTGGATGGCCTCAAAACTCATCGACGCGTAAGCGTCATGCACGCTAACGCGTGGATTCCAAACTTGCCCATCGGCGCGCACGCGTCAACCACGCGTACGCGCGGTGTTCTCGTGCCCCAGGCACAACACCGGCACAATTCTGGCATAACTCTCGGAAAATGGCTGGCATTGGGTGCAGCACAATCGGCGCGCCCGCGCACATCACGCGTACGCGTGGATGGCACTTTTCGGAAGATCGGCGCGTACGCGCCAGGTGCGCCCACGCGCAAGGGTCATTCTGCTAAAAATTTTCTAAGTTAAAAGCTGCAGAATTTCACAGATCTAGACCCTAATCTTCCGACGGACATAACTTCCTCATTTTAAATCGTTTTTCACCCGTTCTTCGAACGGCATGGACATCCCGGATCCAATTTCATTTCTAAACAGATTTGGTACAAAACGGAGATCCGTAGTCCAAGTTATGTCCCGTCAAAGTATGCCCAAAAACCAGATTTTCATACAAAACCACAATATGCCATTTTCAAAACAAACCATTTTCAACTCCTTTCAAAGTCAATGAAAACATGCCAATTTCATCCCTTTTCTTTGAAAACAATCAAAATGTATCAAACTCAACATCAAGCCTCCTCAACTCACACATTGACACATTACCACAATTACCAAAATCACTATCACATCATTTTACCCCCACTTCACCCAAGTGGCTCAAACTCAAACATATTGACATATCATATACTATTACTCATGCCAATTCTCAACAACATCAATTCCAATAAACCATCATTGTACATAATCAATATCATACTCACCATCCACATGGTTCAACCCACAATTCAACCATAACCAATCATCAAGCATATATCACAACATGCATATTTCTCATACATCACACCACCAAGGCATCAATAATCATCATCACATATATGACCACATCATATATCTCAATCATTTAACAACATCAACCATTCAATGCCTATCTTAGGGCCTCTAGCCTAAGTATTTCCTACCACATTACATATTAGATACGGGAAACCGAAACCATACCTTAGCCGAATTTCCCAAGCTCCACCGGAGCACTTCCAAACCACTTATCCACAAGCTCTCAAGGCCTCAACACCTTCAAGAACAGATTTTTCACCACCAAACCCTTTCCAAGCTTTTCAAGGTCACCAATCAAGCTCCAATATACACATATACACAACCTAAGCCACAACCATCATACCCATACACAACATCTCAAAACCCAAACATCATAAAATCACAAAATCACACTAGGGTTGAGAATCTTACCACACCCAAGGTCCAAGGAGACAAGATTAACCTTCTCCTTCAAGAGAGTTGGGTCCTATAACATCAAAGAACCCAAAATCTCAATATTTTACCCATGAAACTCGAAAATAAGGGCTGAGATTTCGAACAGCAACACGTGGCTTACCTCAAGATTGGTTGTATGGGTTTTGTAGAGCTCTCCGCGGTGAACACGTGGCCGCAAACGGGGCGGCAATCGGAGCTTTAGATCAAAAGTTATGGTGGTTTGAAGATCAAGTGAGAGAAAGAACTTTGAGAGAGTGTTCTTCTCCCATAGCCTCCATTTCAGCGTTTTTGAGTGATAAGTGAGGAGAGAGAGTGCTGAAAACTAGGGTTTTGGTTAAGTTATGTTGGGCCAAGGGCCCACTTTGGGTCCGTTTGGCCCGATTTGGCCCGTTCGGTCCAATCTTGGTCCGAATTCTATAAAATTGGTACCAAAATTCTCGTCTCAATCTCCTCTATCACATTTAGCCATAAAAATCACATTTTAGGCTTTCTAGAATAAATTCTCATTTATGGGTTAATTAGCCGTTAATTAACCGGGTCTTACACATTGAAAAATTATACACATGATTGATTGGCTCTAGTGCAAGTGGGAAATTATTGAGATAATAGTATGCCCAAGATCCAATCTATCATGATTGGCTCTTATGCAAGTGGGAGATTGTTGGGAATAAAGAGTATGACCACAATCTAATCAATCATATTTCAAATAATTTGTTATTGTTATTATATTAAATGTTAAAATAATAACGTCCTAGATTAAATTTGGAGATTTATTATTATGATAGTGATCATAATATTGAGAAATAAATCTTTTATAATTTAATCTAAATTGTTCTTGGTCATAGGATTATTAAAAAGGGCATTAATAATCCGGAAAGACCAATATATATATAATGGTCTTCATTGGATGAAGATTAATATATCTCATTTATTAAATTATATATATAGATGGTGCATATAGAGATATGACCATTGAACTGACTCACTTTGAGAATTCCTAATGGTTATAATTACCGTATATTTGTCAATAGGATATTCTCAAGATGAACATAGTAATAGAGTTTCCTTTGACCTGCGACTGTCATAGTAATTAACAATGTATTTATTATACTTTGATTCCGGACACCTAATACCCTAGGGTGCTAGTTGAATGGATATTGGGTATGATTTAAATACTTGTAGAATTAATGATTAGTCAATAAGGAATCCGTCAACTCTCGGTAAAAAGTTTGAGCTCTATGATTATAATGACTGAGATGAATAAAACCTTGGCCAAGGGGATTGAATGAATGAAGAAATGAGTTTCTTAAGTCATTCACAGTTCATTATAATAATGGTAACATGTTAGAGTTTGACAATTAAACCATACCCTAAGGGTTAACCAAGAGCTGGAAAGATGGAAGGAAATATACTTTGTTCTTCTAAGGTTCTTAGTAAAAATATATTACTTCATACTATCGGGCCGTTGAGGAGTGTTGCTAGACGCCAACCTTGATTAGTAAATTTAGTATGACTAATTTACTACCCGCTTAGTATTGAACCTATGGGGTCACACACTAACGAGTGTTCTAATATTTGTTATAGAATTATTTAATTTATGTTTTGATTTGATCAAATAAATAATTATATTAATTCAAATGGAATATTATTATATTTTTTGCTAGCACCAAAAATATAATAATAGTATGATAATTGAGAAATATTAAATGAGATTTGAGAATAATTAGTTATTCTATTTCTAAATTTGAATTATAAAGTTGGATGAGATCCTAACTGATTTTGTTTCAAATTGAGTTATGATATGATTCATAAATTTGAAATATTCAAATTAAAATAGTAAGATATCATTCAAATTTGAATTGAGATTCAAATTTAAAATCAACAACAAATCTCATACTATATATAGGTATGCCAAGAGTAGAGGCAAACATGAGAGAGACAGAGAGAATAACAAGGGTTGTTATTCCTTTACCTCTACGCACATAAATGTATATGAGCCTAATTCTTAGAGAAGAATTTTATGGTGTGCAAAGAGTTGCAAGAGGTTTCTCAATTTAGATCAGATGTCCATTGGTCAAGGGGTTGACAGCAAATGTTGGTCTCGGTGTGTATACGCATAGCGCCTTTGTACCATCGAAGGAGAAAAGGATTTTTACTAGCGTACTCAGGTATTTAAATCTGATCTACTATATATTATATTATTAGAATAAAGTTTAAGCACAAAATAGATCTTTAGGATTACTTTTATTTTCTTCCGCTGCGTGTTATGAACACATGGTAATCCTTCAGTGGTATCAGAGCTTTGACTTTTTTGTGTTTAAATTTTTATTCATATTTTCTTAAAGTTTGTGAATTAATAGGATTAATTCAAATTATTTTTTAAGCATGTGATGTATTTATTTCTATTGAAATGTTTTCTAATAAATTAATAGTTAATTTATTTTAATTATTTAATTGTGATTAAATTATCATTCTTTTAATATAAAAGTTATATTTATAATCAAATATTTTGTTTGATTTTATTTATATATTAAATTTTATTGTAATTTTGATCACAATAAAAGGAATAAGATGCAAAATATTTTTTGTTTGTTTCTTATATATAAGTGTATATATAAAGGTCAAATTTGATTTGATAATTTTTTAAGGTTAAATGTTAGTACATGAAAAATCAAATTTTGATTTGATTGATATGTTTTGAACACTATATTTTAGAAATTAATTTTTCTAATGTTCTTGATTATAAAGAGCGGCCTGACAACCAGGAGTTTTATTTTCAAGATAATAATCAGTATCTACATTTGATGTATTAAGGATTTAATTTTATATTTTTACCTAGACAACTTGGAAGTATAAAATTTAATATTGTTGGGAATAAGGAATATGACCACAATCCAATCAATCATGTTTCAAATAATTTGTTATTGTTATTATATTAAATGTTAATATAATAACGTCCTAGATTAAATTTGGAGATTTATTATTATGATAGTGATCATAATATTGAGAAATAAATCTTTTATAATTTAATCTAAATTGTTCTTGGTCATAGGATTATTAAAAAGGGCATTAATAATCCGGAAAGACCAATATATATATAATGGTCTTTGATGAGCGAATATTTTATACGCTTTTTGGGGGTAATTTCATGTAGATTTTAGTATGTTTTAATTGGTTTTTAGTTAAATATTATTAGTTTTTAGGCAAAAATCATATTTCTGGACTTTACTATGAGTTTGTGTGTTTTTCTGTGATTTCAGGTATTTTCTGGCTGAAATTGAGGGAGCTGAGCAAAAATCTGAGTTAGGCTGAAAAAGGACTGCTGATGCTGTTGGATCCTGACCTCTCTGCACTCGAAATGGATTTTCTGGAGCTACAGGAGTCCAATTGGCGCGCTCTCAACATCGTTGGAAAGTAGACATCCAGGGCTTTCCAGCAATATATAATAGTCCATACTTTGCGCGAAGATAGATGACGTAACTTGGCGTTGAACGCCAAGTACATGCTGCTGTCTGGAGTTAAACGCCAAAAACACGTCATGATCCGGAGTTGAACGCCCAAAACACGTCATAACTTGGAGTTCAACTCCAAGAAAAGCCTCTACTCGTGGATAGCTTTAGTCTCAGCCCCAGCACACACCAAGTGGGCCCCAGAAGTGGATTTCTGCACCAATTATCTTAGTTCACTCATATTCTGTAAACCTAGGTTACTAGTTTACTATTTAAACAACTTTTAGAGAATTATTTTGTATCTCATGACATTTTCAGATCTGAATTTTATACACTTTGATGGCATGAGTCTCTAAACTCCATTGTTGGGGGTGAGGAGCTCTGCAGCGTCTCGATGAATTAATACAATTCCTTTATTTTCCATTCAAACACGCTTGTTCTTATCTAAGATGTTCATTCGCGCTTAATTATGGAGAAGGTGATGATCCGTGACACTCATCACCTTCCTCAATCCATGAACGTGTGCCTGACAACCACCTCCGTTCTACATCAGATTGAATGAGTATCTCTTAGATTCATTACTCAGAATCTTCGTGGTATAAGCCGGATTGATGGCGGCATTCATGAGAATCCGGAACGTCTAAACCTTGTCTGTGGTATTCTGAGTAGGATTCTGGGATTGAATGACTGTGACGAGCTTCAAACTCCTAAAGGCTGGGCGTTAGTGACAAACGCAAAAGAATCAATGGATTCTATTCCAACCTGATTGAGAACCGACAGATGATTAGCCGTGCTGTGACAGAGCATAGGAACGTTTTCACTGAGAGGATGGAAAGTAGCCATTGACAACGGTGACACCCTACATAGAGCTTGCCATGGAAGGGACTTTGCGTGTGGAAAAGGATTTCAAGGAAGAGTTGAAGTTCAGGGGACAAAGCATCTCCAAAACTCCAACATATTTCTCATTACTGCACAACAAGTAACGCTTTTATTCTCTTTTATTTTTCCAATCTAATAATTCCAACTGATAATTTTAATTAATATCCTGACTAAGAATAATAAGATAAACATAGCTTGATTCAAACCAATAATCTCCGTGGGATCGACCCTTACTCACGTAAGGTATTACTTGGATGACCCAGTGCACTTGCTGGTTAGTTGTGCGGATCACAAATTCGTGCACCAAGTTTTTGGCGCCGTTGCCGGGGATTATTCGAGTTTGAACAACTAAAGGTTTATTTTATTTCTTAGATTAGGAATAATTTATTTTTATCGTTATAGAGTCATTAAATCTTGATAGGATAGTTTCTTTTCAAAAATTTCTTTTCAAAATTTATTATTTTTCTTAATTAATTGCTAATTTTCGTGAGTTTAGTGTCTTGTTCTAAGTTTGGTGTCAATTGCATATTTTATATTTTTTTTAAAAAAAAAATTCGACTTGTGTTCTTTGTTCTTCATTGATCTTCAAGTTGTTCCTGTTTATTTTTCTTGTTTGATCTCAAGTTTTTCTTGTTTTGTGTCTTTTCTTGTTTTTTTTGTGCTTTTTCAAAACATTAACTTTCGAAAATTTATATTTTTATCCATAAATATGATACATTTTTAAAATCAACATTGAAGTTACTGCCCAATTGGCTGGAGCATTGGTAGTTGTTCTTGATAATTGGGTATCTTCTTTGGAATCTTTTTCAAAAATAATTTTTCTTTGATTGAATCTTGTGCCAAACTCTAAGTTTGGTGTTTTCTTGTTGATCTTTCTTTAATTTTCGAAAATTTGTCTTGGTTTTCTAAAAATTTTAAGTTTGGTGTTCTTTCTTTTGTTCTTGGTGTTCTTGTGAATCTTCAAGGTGTTCTTGAGTCTTTCTTGTGTTTTGATCTTAAAATTTTTAAGTTTGGTGTTCCTTGGTGTTTTCCCTCCAAAATTTTCGAAAATAAGGAGCATTGGATCTAAAAATTTTAAGTCTTGTGCCTTTTGCATATTTTTCTCTTTCATCATAAAATTTAAAATTCAAAAAAAATATATATATATTTTCTAACTAATTTTGAACTACATTTTTCGAAAATTTTATATAAAAATTCAGATTTCAATTTCAAAATATTTCCAATCTCTTTTATTTATTTCGTTTTTTATTTTTTAAAAAAAAATAATAATAAATAAATAAATAATATCAACATATATATCATCTCTTTTATTCCATCATGGAATTAAGTGGGAATGAACAGTCCAAGAGGACTCTGGGGTCATATGCTAACCCCACTACTGCTTCATATGGGAGTAGTATCTGTATACCCTCCATTGGAGTTAGTAGCTTTGAGTTGAATCCTCAGCTCATTATCATGGTGCAGCAAAACTGCCAGTATTCCGGTCTTCCACAGGAAGAACCTACAGAGTTTCTGGCACAATTTTTACAAATTGCTAACACAGTACATGATAAGGAAGTAGATCAGGATGTCTACAGATTATTACTGTTTCCGTTTGCTGTAAAAGATCAAGCTAAGAGATGGTTAAATAACCAGCCTAAGAACAGCATAAAAACATGGAAACAGCTGTCAGAAAAATTCCTGAATCACTATTTCCCTCCAAAACGGATGACACAGCTAAGGCTAAGCATCCAAGGCTTCAAACAAGGAGATAATGAATCCCTTTATGATGCCTGGGAGAGATACAGAGAGATGCTAAGAAAATGCCCCTCTGAAATGTTTTCAGAGTGGGTGCAATTAGACATCTTCTACTATGGGCTTACAGAAAGAGCTCAGATTTCTCTAGACCACTCAGCTGGTGGATCTATACATATGAGAAAAATAATTGAAGAAGCTCAAGAGCTTATTGATACAGTTGCCAGAAATCAGCATCTGTACCTAAGCAGTGAATCTTCCATGAAAGAAGAAGCTAAAACAGTAACTGCTGAACTCAGTCCTGTAGATCAGGCTACCGAATTCAATCAGCAATTAGACTTTCTAACTCAGCAGCTAGCCGAATTCAAGGAAATGTTACAGGAAACAAGAATGGCTAACAGGAATATGGAAGTACAGTTAAAGCAAAAAAAAAGCAATTGTCAAAACAAATAGCAGAAGAATGCCAAGCAGTTCAATTAAGAAGTGGGAAAACATTAAATACCTCACTTCAAAGCAGCAGGAAGCCAAGAAATGAACAAATGGCTACTCAAAATTCCTCTGAGGACAATCAGAGCCCAGAGAGGAATAAGGCTGGCGCTGAACGCCCAGACCATGCTCATTCCTGGCGTTCAACGCCAAAAACAAGCATGAATCCGGCGTTGAACGCCCAAAGGGAACATAGTTCTAGCGTTCAGACGCCAGTAACAAATAAGGAGGTGGCGTCTAACGCCACCCCAGCTTCCACCTCTGGCATTCAAATGCCAGTGGGGGATCAGTCACATACAAGTGCTGATAACAACCCTTCTAAAAAGGCTTCCCAACCCACTTCTGTAGGTAATAAACCTGCAGCAACTAAGGTTGAGGAATACAAAGCCAAAATGCCTTATCCTCAAAAGCTCCGGCAAACGGAACAGGATAAGCAATTTGCCCGCTTTGCAAACTATCTAAGGACTCTTGAAATAAAGATTCCGTTTGCAGAAGCACTTGAGCAAATACCCTCTTATGCTAAGTTCATGAAAGAGATCTTAAGTCATAAGAAGGATTGGAGGGAGACTGAAAAAGTTTACCTCACTGAAGAATGCAGTGTAGTCATTCTGAAAAGCTTACCTGAGAAGCTTAAAGATCCTGGGAGCTTTATGATACCATGCACATTAGAGGGTACTTGTACCAAGCAAGCTTTATGTGATCTTGGGGCAAGTATCAACCTAATACCTGCATCTACTATCAGAAAGCTTGGTTTAACTGAAGAAATCAAACCAACAAGGATATGTCTTCAACTTGCTGATGGCTCCATTAAATACCCATCAGGCGTAATTGAGGACATGATTGTTAAGGTTGGGCCATTTGCCTTTCCTACTGACTTTGTGGTGTTGGAAATGGAGGAGCACAAGAGTGCAACTCTCATTCTAGGAAGACCTTTCCTAGCAACTGGCTGAACCCTCATTGACGTCCAAAAAGGGGAAGTAACCTTGAGAGTCAATGAAGAGGAGTTCAAGTTGAATGTTGTCAAAGCCATGCAACATCCAGACACCCCAAATGACTGCATGAGTGTTGATATTATTGACTCTCTGGTAAGAGAGGTCCATATGGCTGAGAGTCTCGAATCAGAGCTAGAGGACATCTTTAAGGATGTTCATCCTGATCTAGAGGAATCAGAGAGAATAGTAGAACCTCTGAAAATCCCTCAGGAAGAGGAAAGACCTCCTAAACCCGAGCTCAAACCATTACCACCTTCCCTAAAATATGCATTCCTAGGAGAAGGTAATACCTTTCCTGTGATCATAAGCTCTACCTTAGAGCCACAGGAAGAGGAAGCACTAATTCAAGTGCTAAGGACACACAAGACAGCTCTTGGGTGGTCCATCAGTGATCTTAAGGGCATTAGCCCAGCTAGATGCATGCACAAGATCTTACTGGAGGGTGACGCCAAACCAGTGGTTCAACCACAACGGCGGCTGAATCCAGCCATGAAGGAAGTAGTGCAGAAAGAGGTCATGAAGTTACTAGAGGCTGGGATTATTTATCCTATTTCTGATAGCCCCTGGGTGAGCCCTGTCCAAGTCGTCCCTAAGAAAGGTGGCATGACAGTGGTTCATAATGAAAAAAATGAACTGGTTCCTACAAGAACAGTTACTGGGTGGCGTATGTGTATTGATTACAGAAGGCTCAATACAGTTACCAGAAAGGATCATTTTCCTTTACCATTCATAGACCAGATGCTGGAAAGACTGGCAGGTCATGAATACTACTGCTTCCTGGATGGATATTCAGGTTATAATCAAATTGCAGTAGATCTAAAAGATCAAGAGAAAACAGCATTCACATGTCCATCTGGAGTATTTGCATACAGAAGGATGCCATTTGGCCTGTGTAATGCACCTGCAACCTTTCAGAGGTGCATGCTTTCAATCTTCTCTGATATGGTGGAAAAATTTCTGGAAGTCTTCATGGATGACTTTTCAGTGTTTGGAGACTCATTCAGCTCCTGCCTTAACCACTTAGCACTTGTTCTAAAGAGATGCCAAGAGACTAACCTGGTTTTAAACTGGGAGAAGTGTCACTTTATGGTGACTGAAGGAATTGTCCTTGGGCACAAAATCTCGAACAAGGGAATAGAGGTAGATCAAGCTAAGGTAGAGGTAATTGAAAAATTACCACCACCTGCCAATGTTAAGGCAATCAGAAGCTTTCTGGGGCACGCATGATTCTATAGGAGGTTTATAAAAGATTTTTCAAAAATCGCCAAACCTCTGAGCAACCTGCTAGCTGCTGACACGCTATTTATCTTTGATAAAGAGTGTCTGCAGGCTTTTGAGACTCTAAAAGCTAAATTGGTCACTGCACCAATAATCTCTGCACCAAACTGGACATTGCCATTTGAATTAATGTGTGATGCCAGTGACCATGCCATTGGTGCAGTGTTGGGACAAAGGCATGACAAGCTTCTGCACGTCATTTACTATGCTAGCCGTGTTCTAAATGACGCACAGAGGAATTACACAACCACAGAAAAAGAGCTACTTGCAGTGGTTTACGCCATTGACAAATTCAGATCCTATTTAGTAGGATCAAAAGTGATTGTGTACACTGATCATGCTGCTCTTAAATATCTACTCACAAAGCAGGATTCAAAACCTAGACTTATAAGATGGGTGTTGCTTCTGCAAGAGTTTGATATAGAAATAAGAGACAGAAAAGGGACAGAAAATCAAGTAGCAGATCACCTGTCCCGAATAGTACCAGTAGAAGGGGCGTCCCTCCCTCTCACTGAGATCTCTGAAACTTTTCCGGATGAGCAACTCTTTGCCGTCCAGGAAGTGCCATGGTTTGTAGACATTGCAAACTACAAGGCAGTGAGGTTCATACCCAAAGAATACAGTAGGCAGCAATCAAAGAAATTAATCACAGATGCAAAGTACTATCTTTGGGATGAACCATATCTCTTCAAAAGATGTGCAGACGGAGTAATCCGTAGATGTGTGCCTAAGGAAGAAGCACAGAAGATCCTATGGCACTGCCATGGATCACAGTATGGAGGACATTTTGGAAGTGAGCGAACAGCCACAAGAGTCCTCCAATGTGGTTTCTACTGGCCTACTCTCTATAAAGACTCCCGAGTGTTTGTACTTAATTGTGACAGTTGCCAAAGATCTGGCAATCTACCCCACAGTTATGCCATGCCTCAATAAGGGATCTTGGAGATTGAGTTGTTTGATGTATGGGGCATTGACTTCATGGGACCTTTCCCACCATCATACTCAAACACTTATATTCTGGTGGCAGTGGATTATGTATCCAAATGGGTGGAGGCTATTGCAACACCCACTAATGACACTAAAACAGTGTTAAAATTCCTCCAGAAACACATCTTCAGCAGATTTGGTATCCCTAGAGTATTAATCAGTGATTGGGGCACTCATTTCTGCAATAAATAGCTTTACTCTGCTCTGGTTCGTTATGGAGTTAGCCACAGGGTAGCTACTCCATATCACCCACAAACTAATGGGCAAGCTGAAGTCTCAAATAGAGAACTCAAAAGAATCCTGGAACGGACTGTAATTAACCGTAGAAGAGATTGGGCAAGAAGCTTGGATGATGCTCTGTGGGCATACAGAACAGCATTCAAGACCCCTATAGGGACCTCTCCATACCAGCTTGTGTATGGAAAGGCATGTCATTTGCCAGTGGAACTGGAACACAAGGCCTACTGGGCAACCAGATTCCTAAACCTTGATGCCAAGTTAGCTGGAGAAAAACGATTGCTCCAGTTAAATGAGCTAGAGGAATTTAGACTCAATGCTTTCGAGAATGCAAAAATTTACAAAGAGAAAGCAAAAAGATGGCATGATAAGAAATTGTCATCCAGAGTCTTTGAGCCGGGGCAGAAAGTTCTGCTATTTAATTCTAGGCTCAAATTATTCCCCGGGAAATTAAAATCCCGGTGGAGAGGTCCATATGTAATTACAAACGTATCACCATATGGATACATAGAGCTTCAGGATAATGACTCTAACAAAAAGTTCATTGTTAATGGACAAAGAGTTAAACATTATCTTGAAGGCAATTTTGAGCAAGAATGCTCAAAACTGAGACTTAATTAAATCTCAGTAATAGTCCAGCTAATGACATTAAAGAAGCGCTTGGTGGGAGGCAACCCAGCCAATCACAAAATTTAATTTTATTTGTTTCTGTTGATTTTTACAAGTATAGGTCAAAATATCTTCAAGGTAAAAAAGCAATTGATTGAATTCACAGACTTACAGGGAAATTTGGAAGCTCACTGGCGTGAAAAAAAAAAAGAGCCAGTAAGAAACATTTTGGGCGTTGAACGCCCAAAAGAAGCACCCACTGGGCGTTCAACGCCAGTAAGGGTAGCCATCTGGGCGTTAAACGCCAGAAAGGAGCATCTTCTGGGCGTTGAACGCCAGAAAGAAGCACCTTCTGGGCGTTTAACGCCAGATTGTCAGCATCCTGGGCGTTCAGAAAAACGCCCAGTGACAAAGGACTTCCTGGCGTTCAACGCCAGAAAAAAGCATCAGCTGGGCGTTGAACGCCCAGGAGAAGCAGCATGTGGGCGTTAAACGCCCAAAACATGCATCGTTTGGGCGTTTAACGCCAGGATGGTGGGGAGGAGGTAAAATTCATTTTTCTTTACAATTTTTCAAAATTTTTATGTTTCAATTCATGATTTCTTGCATAAACATGTTTCAAAATGTCATCCTTCAAAACCAAATTAGTCTTCTAAGAACCCTAATTTCTAAAATCCCCTTTTCAAAAATATCAAATATATCTTAATCCATAAGGACAAATTGTTTTCCAATCGAATCCAACTCTTTTAAGTTTGTTTTCAGAACTCAATTATCTTTTTAAAATCTTTTTCAAAATTAAAAATTCAGATTTATCTTTTTAATTATTATTCATATCTTTCTCTTTTTAAACTATATCTTTTTCTTATCATATCTATCTTTTCTAAATCATATCTTCTATCTTATTCTTTTCTTATTTTCGAAATTTCCCACCCCCCTCCCTATATATTGAATTCGGCGCCCCTCTCATCATCACCATGCCACACTTGCTCTCCTCCTATCCCTCTCCTTTCTTCTCTTTTGCTTGAGGACAAGCAAAGCTCTAAGTTTGGTGTGGTTATCCGTGATCACAAAAACATACTCATTAAGATCATGGCTCCTAAAGGAAAACAACCCACCCCAAGAGGCAAGAAAGAGAGTACTCCAAAGCCACTTTGGAATCAAGGGAAGTTCTTAACTAAAGAACATTCAGACCATTACTACAAAATAATGAGTCACAGATCAGTGATCCCGAAAGTCAAATTTGATCTGAAAGAAGATGAATATCCGGAGATCCAAGAGCAAATTCGAAATAGGAACTGGGAAATTCTGGCCAATCCTGAAACGAAAGTGGGAAGGAACATGGTTCAGGAGTTCTATGCTAATCTATGGCAGATAGACAGGCAAAGAATAATTGGAGCTGCTCTCTATGACCATCGGACCTTAGTCAGAGGGAAGATTGTTAATAGCCATCCTGACAAGATCAGGGAGATATTTAAGCTTCCTCAACTGAAAGATGACCCATACTCCTTTAATAGGAGAATGATGAGGGTAAATAAAGGTCTGGACAAGATTCTAGAGGATATATGCATCCCTGAAGTCAGGTGGACCACCAGCACGACTGGCACCCCAATTCAACTCAAAAGAGAAGATCTAAAACCAGTAGCCAGAGGCTGGCTGGATTTCATTGGGCGTTCCATATTGCCCACCAGCAACCGTTCTGAAGTTACCATTAAAAGAGCAGTAATGATTCACTGCATCATGTTGGGAAAAGAAGTAGAAGTCCATCAACTGATCTCATGTGAATTATACAAAATAGCAAACAGGAATTCCAAGGACGCCAGATTGGCCTATCCAAGCTTAATTTCTATGCTCTGCAAAGATGCCGGAGTGAAGATGGGAATAACAGAGTATATCTCAGTTGAGAGGCCAATCACTAGAATATCAATGGACAGACAACAGCTGCAGGATGATCCAATCAAGAAGAGAGCACAGGAAGTCCTCCCAGAACTTCCTCAATTCGAATATTGGGAACATCTTGAGGCTTCTATTTCCAAATTGCAAGAAGCTATGGACCAAATAAAGGAAGAACAGAACAATCAAAGTAGCATGCTTTGCAAACTGCTTAAGGAACAGGAAGAGCAAGGGCGTGATCTAAGGGAGCTGAAGCGCCAAAAATTAATCCTTGAAAAGCACCCCACAGATTAGAGGAACATCTACTCCTCAAAACAACAGGTTGTTGAGTTCCAATTTTTTTTTTTTTTTGCTTTAACTCTGTGATAGTGTTATTATAGAAATTTACCTTAGGAGATATATAGTAGTAGTAGTAGTAGTAATAATTAGTATATCTATTTTGATTTTATTTCCAATTAAGTTATAATTTATTTTCTCATCATCATCAAGCATGAATAAAGTAGTAGATTTTTAAGAATAAAGAAGTAATTTATATTTTTTGAGTTCTTAATAATAAAAATTATAATTAATTACATGTGGTGGCAATACTTTTTGTTCTCTGAATGAAAGCTTGAACAGTGCATAATTTTTATCTTGAATTTTATGAATATTGGCTCCTGAAAGAATGAGGAACACGAAAAATATTATTGATGATCTGAAAAATCATCATGAAATTGATTCTTGAAGCAAGAAAAAGTATTCAAAAAAAAATTTGGATCAAAAGGAATAAAAGCCAAACAGCCCTTAAAATCAAAAGGCAAGGGTGAAAAGGATCCAAGGCTTTGAGCATCAGTGGATAGGAGGGCCTAAGGAAATAGTTCCAGGCCTAAGCGGCTAAACCAAGCTGTCCCTAACCATGTGCTTGTGGCATGCAGGTCCAAGTTACAAACTTAAGACTGAGTGGTTAAAGTCGTGATCCAAGGCAAAAAGAGTGTGCTCAAGAGCTCTGGACACCTATGACTGGGGACTCTAGCAAAGCTGAGTCACAATCTGAAAAGGTTCACCTAGTCATGTGTCTGTGGCATTTATGTATCTGGTGGTAATACTGGAAAACAAAGTGCTTAGGGCCACGGCCAAGACTCATAAAATAACTGTGTTCAAGAATCAACATACTACACTAGGAGAATCAATAATACTATCTGAATTCTGAGTTCCTATGGATGCCAATCATTCTGAATTTCAAAGGATAAAGGGAGATGCCAAAACTGTTCAGAAACAAAAAGCTACAAGCCCCGCTCATCTAATAAGAATCTGAGCTCCATTTAAAACTCTTAGATATCATTACTTCTTAATTTATTTCATCCTATTTTATTTATCTAGTTGCTTGAGGACAAGCAACAGTTTAAGTTTGGTGTTGTGATGAGCGGATATTTTATACGCTTTTTGGGGGTAATTTCATGTAGATTTTAGTATGTTTTAATTGGTTTTTAGTTAAATATTATTAGTTTTTAGGCAAAAATCATATTTCTGGACTTTACTATGATTTTGTGAGTTTTTCTGTGATTTCAGGTATTTTCTGGCTGAAATTGAGGGAGCTGAGCAAAAATCTGAGTTAGGCTGAAAAAGGACTGCTGATGCTGTTGGATCCTGACCTCCCTTCACTCGAAATGGATTTTCTGGAGCTACAGGAGTCCAATTGGCGCGCTCTCAACGGCGTTGGAAATTAGACATCCAGGGCTTTTCAGCAATATATAATAGTCCATACTTTGCACTAAGATAGACGACGTAACTTGGCGTTGAACGCCAAGTACATGCTGCTGTCTGGAGTTAAACGCCAGAAACACGTCATGATCCGGAGTTGAACGCCCAAAACACGTCATAACTTGGAGTTCAACTCCAAGAAAAGCCTCTACTCGTGGATAGCTTTAGTCTCAGCCCCAGCACACACCAAGTGGGCCCCAGAAGTGGATTTCTGCACCAATTATCTTAGTTCACTCATATTCTGTAAACCTAGGTTACTAGTTTACTATTTAAACAACTTTTAGAGAATTATTTTGTATCTCATGACATTTTCAGATCTGAATTTTATACACTTTGACGGCATGAGTCTCTAAACTCCATTGTTGGGGGTGAGGAGCTCTGCAGCGTCTCGATGAATTAATACAATTCCTTTATTTTCCATTCAAACACGCTTGTTCTTATCTAAGATGTTCATTCGCGCTTAATTATGGAGAAGGTGATGATCCGTGACACTCATCACCTTCCTCAATCCATGAACGTGTGCCTGACAACCACCTCCGTTCTACATCAGATTGAATGAGTATCTCTTAGATTCATTACTCAGAATCTTCGTGGTATAAGCCGGATTGATGGCGGCATTCATGAGAATCCGGAACGTCTAAACCTTGTCTATGGTATTCTGAGTAGGATTCTGGGATTGAATGACTGTGACGAGCTTCAAACTCCTGAAGGCTGGGCGTTAGTGACAAACGCAAAAGAATCAATGGATTCTATTCCAACCTGATTGAGAACTGACAGATGATTAGCCGTGCTGTGACAGAGCATAGGAACGTTTTCACTGAGAGGATGGAAAGTAGCCATTGACAACGGTGACACCCTACATAGAGCTTGCCATGGAAGGGACTTTGCGTGTGGAAAAGGATTTCAAGGAAGAGTTGAAGTTTAGGGGACAAAGCATCTCCAAAACTCCAACATATTTCTCATTACTGCACAACAAGTAACGCTTTTATTCTCTTTTATTTTTCCAATCTAATAATTCCAACTGATAATTTTAATTAATATCCTGACTAAGAATAATAAGATAAACATAGCTTGATTCAAACCAATAATCTCCGTGGGATCGACCCTTACTCACATAAGGTATTACTTGGATGACCCAGTGCACTTGCTGGTTAGTTGTGCGGATCACAAATTCGTGCACTAGTCTTCATTGGATGAAGATTAATATATCTCATTTACTAAATTATATATATAGATGGTGCATATAGAGATATGACCATTGAACTAACTCACTTTGAGAATTCCTAATGGTTATAATTACCGTATATTTGTCAATAGGATATTCTCAAGATGAACATAGTAATAGAGTTTCCTTTGACCTGCGACTGTCATAGTAATTAACAATGTATTTATTATACTTTGATTCCGGACACCTAATACCCTAGGGTGCTAGTTGAATGGATATTGGGTATGATTTAAATACTTGATTAGTCAATAAGGAATCCGTCAACTCTCGGTAAAAATTTTGAGCTCTATGATTATAATGACTGAGATGAATAAAACCTTGGCCAAGGGGATTGAATGAATGAAGAAATGAGTTTCTTAAGTCATTCACAGTTCATTATAATAATGGTAACATGTTAGAGTTTGACAATTAAACCATACCCTAAGGGTTAACCAAGAGTTGGAAAGATGGAAGGAAATATACTTTGTTCTTCTAAGGTTCTTAGTAAAAATATATTACTTCATACTATCGGGCTGTTGAGGAGTGTTGCTAGACGCCAACCTTGATTAATAAATTTAGTATGACTAATTTACTACCCGCTTAGTATTGAACCTATGGGGTCACACACTAACGAGTGTTCTAATATTTGTTATTGAATTAATATAATTATTTATTTGATCAAATCAAAACATAAATTAAATAATTCTATAACAAATATTAGAACACTCGTTAGTGTGTGACCCCATAGGTTCAATATTAAGCGGGTAGTAAATTAGTCATACTAAATTTACTAATCAAGGTTGGCGTCTAGCAACACCCCTCAACGGCCCGATAGTATGAAGTAATATATTTTTACTAAGAACCTTAGAAGAACAAAGTATATTTCCTTCCATCTTTCCAGCTCTTGGTTAACCCTTAGGGTATGGTTTAATTGTCAAACTCTAACATGTTACCATTATTATAATGAACTGTGAATGACTTAAAAAACTCATTTCTTCATTCATTCAATCCCCTTGGCCAAGGTTTTATTCATCTCAGTCATTATAATCATAGAGCTCAAACTTTTTACCGAGAGTTGACGGATTCCTTATTGACTAATCTTTAATTCTACAAGTATTTAAATCATACCCAATATCCATTCAACTAGCACCCTAGGGTATTAGGTGTCCGGAATCAAAGTATAATAAATATATTGTTAATTACTATGACAGTCGCAGGTCAAAGGAAACTCTATTACTATGTTCATCTTGAGAATATCCTATTGACAAATATACGGTAATTATAACCATTAGGAATTCTCAAAGTGAGTCAGTTCAATGGTCATATCTCTATATGCACCATCTATATATATAATTTAATAAATGAGATATATTAATCTTCATCCAATGAAGACCATTATATATATATTGGTCTTTCCGGATTATTAATGCCCTTTTTAATAATCCTATGACCAAGAACAATTTAGATTAAATTATAAAAGATTTATTTCTCAATATTATGATCACTATCATAATAATAAATCTCCAAATTTAATCTAGGACGTTATTATATTAACATTTAATATAATAACAATAACAAATTATTTGAAACATGATTGATTGGATTGTGGTCATACTCCTTATTCCCAACATGCACTGCATGAAGACTGAAGTTTATTGTGCGTATCTGTAGATACATTCACGGTTTTCTACAAATACCTTCCCTAACTGGGATCGTGCTCAGCCTATGCAAATATTGGGTCACAATGGAGATATCAACACTCTAAGAGGCAATGTCAACTGGTATGCCTTGAATAATTTTTGTACTATGCTAGTTAATGGTATGACAAATATGAATGAAAAATATGTTGCAATGCGATTTTAAACTGGCTAGCAGTATTGTCCTAGTGCTGCTGATCTGACCATTCAATATTGTTTGTTAGAGTTAATGGATACCTAGCTTACTTTTTTCTTTTCTCAATCTTATTTTTTAAATAAGAGGATACTTTGTTTCATTATGGTGTGCAATAAGCTTGATGCTAGTTGTGGGTGGGCATAGCAGCATTGAGTATTGTGTTGGATGTTCTTACATGTTCTGATTGATGTATATTGTATCAGCTAATATGGTATATTTTGTAGGATGAAGGCGCGTGAGGGGTTACTGAAGTGCAAGGCACTTGGTTTATCAAAGGATGAATTAAAGAAGCTTTTGCCCATTGTCAATGCAAATTCATCTGATTCAGGTAAAAATTTTTCCCTTTTTATTTTATTTTAAATTTGTGTTTTTATTTTTTTGACTAGGTTATATTTACATACTGAATCTAATGGGTAGTTATTCTTTTCCAGGAGCTTTTGATGGCGTGCTTGAGTTTTTGGTTCAATATGGAAAAAGTCTTCCTAAAGCTGTTATGATGATGATTCCTGAGGCATGGCAAAATGATAAAAATGTGGATCCTCAACGTAAAGCATTTTATGAATACTATTCAGCTCTCATGGAGCCATGGGATGGACCAGCTCTTATATCATGTAAATTTTTTGTTGGACTCTGATTATATATCACGTGCATGTCCTCTCGACATTGGCTTTACAATTTGGCACTAATTTGATCTAATATCATTATAGTTACTGATGGTCACTATCTTGGAGCTACACTGGATAGGAATGGACTGCGACCTGGCCGCTTCTATATTGGGAGCACACAAGTTAAATTATGTTGATTCTCCTTGACCATTAAATTATGTTGGGAGCACAAGCTATAACACAAGTGGTGTATTAATCTAACGAATAAGATTTTCTTCTTTTCTTTTTGTTTCTTCCTATTTTGGTACGATAGTTAAGCAATTAGGCACAATATATATTTATATAATCATTTGTTAATTTTTTAAATGTATTTTATAAAATTAACAAGTAATTTATAGCTTATTTCCATAAAACAAATATTCTATGTTCAGAGATATGTTAGATCAAAGTTGTTACTATCTTTTCCAATACAAGAATGAATGCTAAAAGGTCATACTTAATTAAGGAGAAAGTAAAATATTTAGGGTACCTAAGCAAATAACATAACCTAGTCAAATTGGATGAATGGAAAAATTTCTTCCTCTTTGCCAATTCAATCAACTGAACAAGAAAACAAAAGAAGAGTGTATTTAGAAGCAAGCTATTGAATCTAATGGACACCCTCTTTCAATGCACCGAATAATTAGTGTGACTAATTTACTATACACATTATATACACACACACACACACACAAACTACGTTTACGAGAATGATTTTGACACTCTCTAATTGATTATGTCATTCTTTTATTGATGGCCTTCTTTCAGATGCTGCTGCACAAGGGTTACAACCAGACCAAATTATTTTCACAGATGTTGCAATAAAGAATGAACATATCAGGCGAAGTGCTTTAGCAGACTTATTTCTTGACACGTAATTTCATGTCTACTTCTTGTCCTCTCTTTGATGTACTAGATTGTTTTCTGTTATTTGCTTACGGATTCTTTTGTTTTAATACTCTTATTGCATTGTTTTAGGCCTTTATGCAATGTGCACACAACAGGAACAGATATATTATGGGCGGGTTTGCCTATGATCACTCTACCTATGGAGAAAATGGCTACTCGAGTTGCCGGATCACTCTGTCTTGCTACTGGACTTGGGGAGTAGATGATCATTCCCAGGTGAGAGATATTTTCTTGATTACTGATATGGACAGTTATTGTTACCTTTCTGTTTATAACTAACTAACTGTTGTGTGTGAAACCAACCATGTAGCATGAAAGAGTATGAAGAGAGGGCAGTATCACTGGCCTTGAGTTGCCCAAAGCTTCAAGCTCTCACTAATAAGCTTAAGTCTGTTCGCATGACTTGCCCTTTATTTGACATAGCTCGCTGGGTGAGTTTAATACTCCCTCTCCTTTGCCTCAAATTATAAATGTATCAAATTTTTTCTTACAACAGATAGTTTTAGATAGTATGTAGTTTATAAGATGCATTGTTCTAAATTTTGTAGGTGAGGAATCTTGAAAGAGGATATTTTAAAATGTGGAATCTACATTGCTAGCAATCATGGATGAGTAATTTATTGTGTTTTGGCTTTGCAATGCTCTTGATTAATTAACTAGAACATTAACAAGATATACAAAAAAAGAAAGAAGGGGGGAGGGACTAATAACTTTTCACTAAAACTCAAATGAACCAAAAGTTGAATCAAATACAACAAATTTGTTATTTATTATCATATATGAATTGTCAGATTCAAAGCAATATATCGTACAAATAGAATGAAATGATGGTGCTTCACTTTATCAAATTAGTTATTATTGTATCAGATCTGTTTTTCAAGGTAGTTAATTACATTTTTATCCACTTGAAAAACTTTAGTCAAAACTTCAGGAGAAATAGGTGGAAAACAGCATTTACAACTGTGATAACACCTGGATTCTGACTGCTAAGACTAGAAATAGCAACAGCGTTGCCATAACCCACGTTCAGTTGGAAATGAATGAGACCAATTGGGAACATAAACACATCACCTTTGTTGCGCACTATAGTAAAAAGACAGTTGGTGTTGTTTTGATTGGAAGTGACAAATCCAACAAAGAGAGTGCCTTCAACAATAGTAAAAATCTCTATGGCTCGAGGGTGAGTGTGAGGAGGGATTAAACCCTTAGGTGCAAAATCTAGGCGAGCAAGTGATATGCCGAGTGTGTTAAGTCCGGGTAGTTCGTTAACACTAACAGGAGTCACGTTTGAGCCAAGTTTGTTGACAACATTCCCAGGATCTACATGCTTGAAAAAATCTTCAGCTAATACAACTTTAGGGTCTTTGCAAATGTTTCCATTCACAAATACTGCAAAATAAGAAATTAAGAAGAATTAATTATAACGATGCTTAACCATATATATTGAAAGGAGTTTGATACTTGAATATGTAATGATATATACCAGCATTTTGGGTGTCATTGAGAGCCACACAGAAATCTTGCAGTGGATTGGGATCATAGACTGATGCAAAAGAGGATGCCAAAGCCAACAAACTAACAAGGAAGTAGATTGCTTTCATTTTGTGCCTCATAGTATACCTTACTATTGATGCCCTCTTCTTTCTTATTCTTTTTTCTCTGTGTTTGTGAGCGCTAATCTCTTATAAATGATGTTATGTATTTAATTGCTTAGTTGTGATGAATTTGTTGAATGGGAAGCTTGCTATATAAAGGGAGGAGTCATTGAATTGGCCTGCAAATTAATGTTGTTGCATTTAATAATTGTTGAACCATTCTATACAAACTCATCAAGGAAGATGGCTTTCTTATATACATATATACAGGAATCACACACATAATCACAAAAGGCAAAACAAAAATAATTGACAAAATAGTGTTAAACTATTTCATTGCATGCACTGCAAACCCTCATGAGTCATGACCATACACCATATTGGCCACAGTATCACTTCCATCGCTTGAACATGCCATGCTTCCAACGCTTGCCGAATTTGCCATGCTTAAGCTTTCCATGACCAAAGAACCCATGATGATGACCATAATGACCATGAGTCGAATGGTGAGCACCATACATAGCGGCTGCAGCAGCAGAACCCCCTACTAACATTCCACTAACGCCACCAGGCCAGTGCCCTGTTACAACAAGAAGTCAGTACCCACCATGGCTTCATATTGAAATCAAATCATAAGCCTTCATCCGGAGAAGTAAAGATGCATTATCAACATAAGCACATTCCAGAAAACATTAGGTGAGAGTCCTATTAACAGTGGCATAGCCAGAATCTTAAGTTGAGAGGCCACATGGTTCAAAAATTTTTTAAGTAACCAACAGCATCAAATGATCCAACTAGTGCTCAACCATGTGGGATAAAGTATTTCATATGCAAACTATTTCACATAGAACACATATTGTAAAGTTTGTTATCTATTCACCCTAATCCTAATCAGTAGATCAGATGACAATAGCTTCAAGTTTCATTGACATGAGAAACAAAACATAAACAGAGAGAGCAAAATAGAACACAGTATTAAATTACATTATGGAAACATGAACTGGCATCCAATGAGGGAAGTTACAAAAAAAAACCTGCCAAAATGTGTAGTAGCCTCGTCGCTCGTGAGCATATATAAATAATTCCCTTTCGGATCCACTTGGCCAGAACTTATACGAAAACTTGAGAAAGATCAAATAATCATCCAACAAGCTAGGCAAGATCAAATAATCAGTCAACAATCCTAATAATCAGTAACAAATTCAACTCTGATGATTTTTAGCAAAGAAAAAAAATTAAACTCGGTGATTATTCAGCAACACAGCAACAAATTCAAGATTCAATCACTAACAAATTAATGGATTACCA
This sequence comes from Arachis stenosperma, assembly GCF_014773155.1. Taxonomy (NCBI): domain Eukaryota; kingdom Viridiplantae; phylum Streptophyta; class Magnoliopsida; order Fabales; family Fabaceae; genus Arachis; species Arachis stenosperma. The sequence goes on along the minus strand of NC_080382.1, from coordinate 27,141,596 downwards.
ATTCAACATCATCTCAAAATACAAAGAGAAGGGAATCTGGGAAAGGGAGAACAAAGGAAGTGATGATGCATGGACTTACCAAGGGCGACTGGGTGACGAAGAGGACCCGAACCCAGAAGATAATGAGTGCTTTGCAAAAAAGAAGAGAGATGACAACGCACAGTCAGGTGTTCATCTTAGAAACCATCAAGTTAGTGATTATCTTCATTGGTTCCAAGGCAGTTGGTCAAGAGAGCATCCTTTGATTCATACTGACGAAACATATAAAAATCAAAATTTAATTTATAGATAATTATGAGTTTCAAGAGTGTCAAAGTTTGGTTTTTAGTATTACTACAAAATAAATATACAAAAAGTAACTGTGTGAGTTATTTACTCACCTTGCATCCACAAAAGAGGCAATAATTGTGGTCATCCCTCAGTTTCATCAAAACTTCTTGCAAATCTTGAATCGATTACATATATCACTATCACAGTCGCAACCAAATACGAATGCAGGAATAGATTAACAAAGTTCAACAAGAATGAATTTCAAAGTATAAGAAATACAACAACGACAAGTAAGCTTTGTTCAATGGCTAGGTAGGATCGGCTTAAATGGATCAAATGATGACAAAGTGCAATGAGTAATATTTGGTTAAATCGCTTGGTATTTAGAGTATAACGAGGAGAAAATTAATCAGCAATGGAAGTGTATTGACTTAATGTGTGTGCCTGAGCAGTTAAGATCAAGAGAAAAAGAAAGCATTTGTGCTGTTTCCATGTGTTATTCAAGGATGCTACATAAATCAATACCAAAACATGGTTAAAAGGTGCGTTCAACCAAAAATACAACCTTTTAGTTACGCACCTCTTCTGTTATTTCTTCCTCTTCCTCATCTTCCTCTTCTTCATCATCCTCATTCTTTTTCGGTTCAATAATTTCTCTATTATCTAATTGATCAAAGGCAACCATTGCCTTATGAAAATTGGCTACAACTCTCTTACTCTACCATCGCGACTTCTGTCTCAACCCAAAGTCTTGCATTAGATCCTCCTCTTTCCTCTTTTTTCTCTCAGCAATGATTTCCTCCTTTTTCCTCTTCTCCTTGTGAGGATCATCTAAGCCAATACCAGCTCGCGATCGCCGAATCTCAATCCCCACTGGCTCAGCCCTACCCAAACCCTCTTTGCCAAGGGCAGCACCGGGCGTATAACCCATTTGTTTGAGCAGCTTAAACCTAATGTTGGATTGTGGTATTGGAGCTTCCACTTTTGCTAATGTTTGCTCATCATCTTCTTTCTGCTTTCTATCTCTTTCAAGTTTTTGCCATTCTTGCCAGCTGAGTGTTTTTAACTTATTCTTGGAAGAGCTGATCGGAGGGTCTTTCTTGCCAGATATCTGCACATAAGAAAGGGATCCTCTTCACCAAAATGCAACTATAGTACATATAATTCATAAAATAAAAGAGGTTAACATAATTTAAGCCATAACTTAAACATGAGGAGCTCAGAGAAGGCCACGAGACGTTGAAACGCCGGCGATGACCTCGATTGCGAGACAAGAAAGGAGAGAGGAAGAGATCTTGCGTGCAACGCACAGTGAGACAGATGAGAGAGATTGAGCAGAGAGAGACAGAGAGCGAGGATAGGAAGAGGAGAGAAGAAGATGAAGAATACTGAAACCTTCAGAGGCGTGAACGAGAGGGTTTCTGAACGCAGATGAAGAACAATTTTGGTTTTTTGTTTTTTTAATATGTTTAATTCAGATGAAGAACAATTTTGATTTTTGTTTTTTTTAATATGTTTTTGTTTTGTTGTTTTAATTATTTGAAACTATAAAATTAAGATTAATTAAATTCTAAAATTTGATTAATTTAAAATGGTATTTTTGTCTAATCAAATAAAGGAAGGATGTTTAAGACTTTTTATAAAATTAAATAAAAAATATATTTTTATTTTTATTTAATTAAAGGGGTGTATTAGTAAAAGTGGTGATATAATATATATTTAAAAAAGAAAAAATTAAATACTGATATAGAAAAAAAATGCCATATGATTTATTACTATTTGTCCATATTTTAAATATATCGGTACGTATAAATTTATCATCGTACCATAGCAATCCCAAAAAAAAAAAAGAATAAATATCAGAATATAAGTAAAAACACAAAGTACAAGATGGCCTGAAATTTATCAACACAATAAAATAAACCACATTATGAGTCTTTAGTTTAAACATCATACTTAAATAACAGAACCATATATCCCTAGTTTTACATACTTTAAATATTTAAAGTTTAAAGTTTAAAAAACAAATATCACAATTCACAAAATAAACTAAGGGTGCACATAAGTCAGATTGAATTTAATTGGATCCAAACTCGATTTTAATATTGAATAAGGTCTATTTTGACTCGATTTAAATAGACAAAAATAAATCGGATTAATATAAAATTAGTATATATACACAAATTTATAAATGTTATATAATATATTAACAAAATTAAGTTTAAAAAAATAAATTTAAAAAATATTATATCGTATTTATACTAAAATAAATTATTTTAAAGTAAATATAATATTCTATAAAATAAAAAAATTAATTGAAGTATAAAAATATAATGTTTAATTATTAATTTTAATTTAAAATATACATTTTAATTATAAAAAGACAATTTTGCATTAGGTCAGATGATTTGAAGCATGACCCAAACTCAACCCGAAAATAACACCAGGTACAAATAACAATCTGAACCTATCAAAATATGCCTTAAGTCTTAGCCAAATTTTGAGTCGGGTTGAATCTTAAACACCTCTAATGTAAGATCCAAAAAAATATTAATTAGATAATTAATTAACTGATTAACTAAGAGTAAGTTAAGAGGGTTTTAAACTGTCTGAACTGGGATAAAAATTAAAAATTAAAATTTGAAAATTTATCAGTGAAGATTTAACTTTAAAAATTAATTAGAGCGCAAAAATATAATTATTTGTGAAAAAATCATACCGACGTTATAATTAACTGTACAGACTTAAGTCTGTCCGGTATTGCGTATGAGAAAAGTAAAAAAGTAAGGTTGACCAGAAAAATATTTAGAATAAGAAATCAGAACACTTCTCTTTAAAATTTGGCTCTAGGTGTGACCAATGGGCGAAAGGATAAAAATATCCCTCACCCACTTAAATAAAAACACATAACTCACCCTCATTTCACAAAAATTACATCCATTTTTCAAAGGAAGAGAGGAGAGTTCAAGCATGAGAAGAGAGAAAGAGAAAACCCTAGATTACTATTCACACTCAACTTCAAATTCTATTTTCTCACAAATCGGGGCTCTAATTGAAGACCCGTTTGCGGCCACGTGTTTATCTTATCATCATCTTCGATTCTATATAACTTTTACGGTGAGTACTCGCGAGAACTCTGACCCATTTTTTATTTTTCTATTAAATTTGCGTTTTGATAGCATGAGGTATTGAACATTGTGATTTGGATGCTTTAGGAAAAAGTCAAGTATAATTTCTAGTAGAATTTTGACTCATGATCATGTAGAAAAAGGTAAAAGAACTCTTTTTCTTTGATTTTTTCTAATTATATGAAAAATCCTAGCTTGAAAATGTGTAATATTGGTGTAATTAGATTGAGGCTTGGTTGCATTAACTAAAGCTTGGGCTTGATCGGAAAGAAAATTTAAAGGATTTGGAACCACCATCAATGAAGGTATGGGTCTTGGTTTCGAGTAAACACTATATAATGTTATGTGAAAACTTAGGTTAGATGATCTTATGATATTGTTGAATAATTGATGTTGTTGTTTGATGATGGTGTAGTTGAATGATTGAGGTGGAGTGATTGTTGAAATATTGAGTATGATTGTGTAGTTTGATTGATTATTGATAGTTGGATGAAAATTGGACCGGAGGCTGTGATTGGGTGAGTTGCACCCTTGGTAAGTATGACAGAATTGATTTGAGTCATATGAATTAGGGGTGGGCATGGTTTGTATTTTTGTAGGTGGGCACGGTTTGGATTTTCAAAAATCCAAACCGCATTTATTTTAGAACCAGTTTTGTGGTTCATGAAACTAAACTGGAACTGGATAAAAAAAAGAAAAATCGGTTCTAAACCGGTTTGAAAAATTAAAAACCGTTTCAAATCGGTTTTAATATTTAAATCCAATTTTATATATAAACCGGTTTTAAATTTAGTTTTTTAATATCCAAATTTAAAATTCGGATTTTTTTTTTGAAAATCCAGTTTTAAAATAAGATTTTTTAACCTCAAAAATCATATTTTTTAACCAAAAATTCAGTTTTAAAACTAGTTTTTAGAAATCCAATTTTTAAACCATAATTTTTTTAAAAATAAAATTAATACTAAAGTCTTTTTAAACTATATAGGTTCATTACAACTAGGATTTGGTTCTTTATAAGTCTAATGACAATAACTAATCTATATAACATTTAATCATTCTCAAAACATCAAAAGAATACCATTGAAAAATCTTTCTAAAATAACAACCACAAAATATCAAAAGATGCCAATAAAATCATCAAACAATTACGACCTTTGAGAAAAATATATCTGCAAATAACAAAATATATCTTTGTTATTTTGAGACAAATCTTTGAATAAAAGTATAAAACTAAATGTGATTACTAAATATACCTAGTCATCATCAAGATTATCAATTGATGCCATCATAGAACAAATACCATCATTAGAAGAAAATATATGTACCAAGGGAAACAAATTAATTATCAAGTCTATATTCAACAACTTTAAATTGGTAACTAATACCTAAATTCTAAAATAGTAAGACGACAAAAATAAAATAAAATGAGAAAAAATATGAAAAAAATTCCATACCTTGCTCAATTTGTTGAAGAACTTTATCATCATCATCATCATCTAAAGTAGAGAAATTGAAAAGATCTTCCTTAAACTAATCTACTGTGCAAACTAAGGCCTCTACCATTTTAGGTGTTAAGAAACTACAATATGGATTGAAGACTCTTCCTCTAGTACTAAATGCAGATTCCAAACCTACTATAAAAACAAGTATAGCTAATACCTCACGAGCCATATTTTCAAGAATTGAAAATCGGGTTGAGTTGATCTTCCACCAATTTAGGATATCAAATTTATGGAGTATGGCTTACATTCTTCTTGTAAATATCTATTAAGTTCAGATCTTGTATTTGTTCTACGACCGGTTGTTTACAGAAAAAATTCCATGTCATGAAAATCAATATTAATGTTGTTAGCTTGAACATCTTGTGTATTAGCTTCACTTGCTTCCTCAGAAATTTGGTATTGCTGATAAAGTAACTTTATGCACTTGAACAATTTTGACTTTAATTCTCCCCCTTTTTTTCTCCAAATAAGTAATCCAAGAAATAATTGACATATTCAATCTTTTGCATTGGATTAAGTACGATAACAATCAATAACAACATATTCACTGAATTAGGATTGTCCTAATACTTCTCATACTTAACTCTCATCTTTTTCGCCATTGACATAGTACTAAAATCAATAGAAGCACAAGAATGATGAATAAATCATCCAATTACAAATACTTCCTTCATAACATATCACTGGTAATACATAAGGTACCAGAATACGTACAGTGGCATCACTGAACACTCATAAAAATGGTACAATGGACTAAGGATACTTTCAGTCTAAACCAGAAGGCATACCTTTCTCTTTTTCTCTATTCATTTTTCCTATATAGGTATTGTCTTTCAAAGCAAGCAACTCAAATGCTTTGTGATGCTTCAAAGCTACCTCTAACATTTGATAGGTAGAGTTCCATCTAGTTTCAACATCCATGCAATTCAAGCCTTTATATTGAATTTTTTCTAGTTCAACACACTTTTGAAACCTAGTGGCTCTAGATGGGCAAAATCTAACATATTTTACTCTACTACAAATTTTTAAGACTAATTCATCAATCTCTTTCAATCCTTCTTTTACAATTAAGTTTAGAATATATACAAAACACCTCATGTGAATAAATTCACCATTCAAAATAATGATATTCTAAGAATTTAATCGCTGCTTCAGATATTTAATTGCAATATCATTAGACGATGCATCATCAACTGTCACACTAAATATCCGATTCAAATTCCAATTATTTAAACACGATTTAATTGTCTCTCCTATAATCTCTCCTGAATGACTTGTCACTTGACAAAAATTAAATATTTTTTATATAATTTCTAATCCAGATCCACAAAATGTGCTGTCAAACTCATATAAGTAAAGTTTTGAATTGAAGTCCAAGTGTCAATTGTTAGACATACTCTACCACAATTTGTCGAGAGAAAATCTTGCAACTTCGTCTTCTTTTCAGTATAAAGAGCTCTAATGTCACGTGATAATGTAATTTGTGAAGGAACTTTGAATCTTGCTTGTAGGGCATGAAAAAATCTTTGAAATTTTGGGCTCTCAACGAAGCAAAATGGTGGCTCTTTCCCAATAAACATTTTCACAAGTGCCCTTCAAGCCTCCTCTTAGTCAAATTTGGCAGCACTGGGTGAATTTAAAATACCACGCTCATTTATAGTCGGTGTCATCGTTGTTTTTCTTCTTTTATTTAAATTATTATTAGAATTTTGCTTGTATCTTTTCATATGACCACCCATTGAGCTGGTTCCATTCCCATATTATATTAAACTACTACAATATTTGCATTTAGCCTTCTTCTCGGTAGCATTCTCTACACCAAATTCTCTTCTTTTTGGAGAATGAAAAACTACATTAAATTTATTATTAAATAGGATTCATTACATCAACAAACACCATTTAAGCATATTTTTATTCCATAACCAGGTTTTTATATTTCTACTCATCATTCATTCAATATATACATTATCCACCAACTCTTTTCACTCATAGTTTACAATACAAGGTCACCATCAATACTATCAATACATAAACAATTACCACTAAAAACTGGACAGCCAATTTTTGACTCCTAACATCTTTTTCTAACCTCCAAAGCTTCCAATCAAAGTTCATCTTCACTTTATGATTGTCCCTAATAAATCATGGTTTCCTAACTAGTTCATCTTGTTCAGTTTCTGCCCACACAAAAATCCCACACCATCTCTTTCTATTTGCTTATAATCAACCAAACATATAACAAACTTACTCAAACCTCCGAGAAGAATAGTGACAAGAAGATGTTTGATAATAATACATGTAACGATGTTAACTCACATTATATTTAGAACAATAAAAAAATTGTTTGTTTTGATTTGAATTTGTTTCAGAGTACTTGAGAACCGAATGGCAGCCATAACCACACCATTTTGACACCCGCAAGTTTCTGCTTTTATTTTGGATTCTCGTCCAGTAGCCATTAGATTGTGAGTGAATAGAGCTTCCAGCTGCAGTGCTACCACTACCATCATTCATAAGAAGAAGAAAGTCACTTTCTGAAGATTTGGAAAGTTAGGGTTAAATAGGTGGGGAAGGACCAAATTGGGTTTAAATCGCAATGTTGCTAGCTAAGCTAGTCGTTATAACATCTAACATGGCAAAGTGAAGTCACGTCAGTGCTGCGGTAGCTGATTCATCACCAAAAAGATGTCCAAGAATCACTATGGTGCCCAGAACTGAATATGGAGGATTTCAATAGTAAAATTAGAATCTCGAAGACTACATTGAGTAATAGCATGAATTTCAGGGATCACTATGGGAATTTACTCTCATAAACTATGTCATTTTGTTGTCCATTGTTCATACTTTAGAAAAAAAAATGAAAAGGGGGGGGGGAGGGAGAGGGAAGAGATTATAAACTGAAACCCTTAATCACAATTTGAAATTTTGAATGCACAAATCTAAAAATGTCTCATCTTTTTCCTTTGTATTACCCAACCACCGCCGTCATTGCTAGCGATGGTAGCAGGCGATAGCTTCCATCACCACCATCATTGGCGCTTTTCTTTGCCTCTTTGATGTTTCGTTCATATCAGTATCTCTTTACTCTAACTCTCTCTATTTAGCAGCAGTGACGACATCTCTCACTAGTACCGTTGTCACCTCCCTCTTCTCCTTCTTCCCCTTGTGCACCTCATTATGTTTCTCTTCATTCTTCCCTTTGTCTTTCTCTCTGTCGCTATCTCACTATCGTTTGGTGTGGGAAATGGCAGTATCCTTCCTCATCGCTAGTGCCTTCTTCTTTTTTCTTCTATTTTTCTCTCTTTGAATATCTATTTCATGTATCTTTTTTGTTTTTTGGTATCTTTCCTATCTTTCTATGTGACTGTGTGTCATTAGGACTTGCAAGAGTGTGAGTGAGTGTCAAAATTCTTTTTTCTGTATGTGTGGTTAGAGAGTGTGAGTGTAAGAGTGAGAATACGGATGTTTAACTTTTAAGATTACGGTTTGGAGTGAATTAATGAAAGTAGCATAGAGATTTTAAAGTACTAAAATAAAATAAATTTAAAATTATAAACTATTATCATTAATTTATTATCATGTCTAAAAAAGTTTCTTTAATTAAAAATTTTAAAAGTTTCATTAATATTTTTTAATTTATAAAATTGGGAGCTATCATCATTAATTTATTATTATGTGTAAATAATTTTCTTAACCAAAAATTTAAAGGTTTCATTAATTTCTTTAAATTTATAAAATTGGAAACTATCGTCATTAATTTATTATGTCTAAATAATTTCCTTAATTAAAAATTTTAAAGGTTTCATTAATTTCTTTTAATTTATAAAAATTTAAAACTAAAATTCAATATATTAAAATTAAATTATTAATTGTATTTATTTTTCAATTAATAGAATTTTAAACTCTAATCATCAAAACTATATGTCCAAATAATTTTTCTTATTAAAAAATTTAAAGGCTTCATCAATTTCTTTTAGTTTAAAAATTGGAAACTAAATTTTAAATTATTCAAATTAAATTTTTAACTTTTAATTAATTGATTTTTTTCATTCTAATTGTCGAATTTAATCATCTTGATTATAAAATTTTAATTGATATTATATTTTTTAATTTGTATATTTTAAAATTTATATTAAAATACAATTATAATTTTGTGTTTTTATTTATTATTTTATATATTATTGTTCTAAAAATGGGATCGAATCGGCTGAAAATCGAAAGTTATTTTAATTTGGTCCAATAAATAAAATAGCAATTTTAAAAATCGTCCTGGAACCATTAAATCAGACAAAAATCGGCCGGTCGGTCTGAATCGAAATTTGGTCAGTTATCAATTTCCAACTTTAAAACGACGTCGTTTTGGGTTTGAAATTAAAAAGAAAAAATGAAAATTGAAAACATAGAAGCCTCACTCTCCTTCAGGCTTCACTGCTTCAGACAATCAGAGATTGAAATTTTTTCCCTTCTCAAAGAAATAGAAAAACCATAGCTTCCACCGCCGCCACCGTCCCACAGTCGTCGGATAGTCGTGCTCCTGCGCCACCCTTCTCGTCGTGCTCCAACCCCTCCGCTCACTAGGCAATCGTGATTTTCTTTGAGTCGCCAGTTTCAGTTTAGCCGCGCTTTGCCCGTCGTCCGTCGTCATGCTGGTCTCCATGTCCGTCGCGCTTAACCTTCCGTCTTCTTTGTTGTAGGAAGCATATGAAGGCAGTGGTGGCACAATTCAAGAAAAAGAAGATCATTGATTTAGTACAGTACGTATTACGGCACTTTTTTTGTTTTTTGGTTGGGTATTAGGGCACTCTTCTTCTTCTTTTTTTTTTTTTTGGTCAGTGGACTGGACAACCCCCAATTCTAGATACCTCAATGGATTGGACAACCCCCAATTCTAGATACACAACACACTCACACACTCCTCACACATTTATCACATTTTTCCCTCAAATGCATCTTCTAGAGTTTAAACTCTAGACTTTAGTGGTGGGGAGAGGGTGAAATACCACCTGAGCTAAGGCTCTTCGGCGGCACTCTTCTCATACACATACATGACCACATGGGTTATTGGACTAGGCCCAAATTTCATATTAAAATTGTTTTATTAAACGTTTTATCTTTAATTTGTACTAACAACCATCATTTTATCACTTATATTTTTAAGTCAAAATAACAAATATTAATTTAAATGCTGAAATGAACGAACCTTTATATATTAGTTAACCAAAAAAAAAAATTTAAAGAAATTAGTTATGTAATATCATATTATCAATTGTTATATATTCTTTTAATTTTTTTTACCAAAGATATGGAGACTCAAACTCACGACCTCTTAGATGAATATGGGGAAGATTATATCTAGAATAATACATAGAAATAAATTTTAATTTTATCCTTTAATAATATCAATTTTTACGGTACATATATAGTTATTCAATTATTTTTTAATCGCATCTAAGTAAATTACACTTAATCATATTACTTTCATTCTAAATAAATTTATTTTTTTGTAATTTTACTCTTAAAAATTTTTACTTATCATGAAATATTTGTATAATGACTAGTGCATAAATTTGCGGAAAAGAAAAAAATGATACATATATAATAAAGTATAAATGATACCTTTTATCTCTAATGTATCGAAATTTTTTAATATTTAATTTGGTTAAACTTTATTTTTAATTTTATTCTTCAATAATATCAAATTTTTACTGTAAATAATTATTCAATTATTTTTTAATTTTATTTTTAATCACATTATTTTTTCTAAGTGAATTTATTTTTTATTAAGAACAAAATTTAAAAATAAATTATGTAATTATTTGTCGTAAAAAAATTGAAATTATTGAAGAAAAGATCAAAATTATTAAAAATAAAATTTAACTAAATTAAACATTAAAGAATTTCGATACATTAGAGACAAAAGATACAATTTATACTTTATTGTATATGTATCATTTTTTTCTTTTTTGCAAGTTTATGTACTAGTCATTCTACAAATATTTTATGATGAGTAAAAATATTTAAGAGTAAAATTATAAAAGAATAAATTTATTTAGAATGAAAGTAATATGATTAAGTGAATTTACTTAGATGCGATTAAAAATAATTGAATAACTATATATGTACTGTAAAAAATTGATATTATTAAAAGATAAAATTAAAATTTACTTATTTTTATCGTTTTTGTCCCCAATGTTTTCGTTCTATTTAAGTCCCTAACATTTCAATATCATCTCAATTTTGTGCCGTCGTCAATTATGTTAACAGATCCCTAACGGCAGGATAACATTGAGTCAATTTTGAAACGTTAGCCGTTAGGGACTTAAATAAGACGATTTAAATGTTAGAGACAACTTTGGGACTTAACCCAAACGTTGGGGGCAAAAACAATATTTTACTCAAAATTTTATTGTTATTACTATTTTTACTTTTTTTTATAAAATTAAAAAAATACTAAAAATAAAAATAGAAAATAAAAACACAAACCAAATGATGATTTCTAATTTTTCTAAAGCTTAGAATAAGATAGTAAAACTAGGAATAACAGTCATAGAGAATAGCATAAAGAGCGGCATTAACCCCAATGGAAGATGCCAAGATAGAGTTATAACAGAACCTACGATACAGAAATAGTCAAGAGATTTAGTAAGCGAGTCATCGTGCTAGAATCAGAACTCTAGATCTTACGAGAGAGATAGTTTTTCCGTGCTACACCTCACTGGGAACCATATAGGTTCTCATCCCTTCCTTTTCCCTTTTCCCCACAGATGGAGGATTCCGACTTCATTGCCGCCACTGGATCGAGTTATATTTAGAAAAGGTACCAGAGGAGCATGTGTTTCCGGACCCTACAGGAGATGCTCGAGACTAGTCCTGAGATGAGGTCTACAGACTTGTGCCTCGATAGTGAAAAGAATGTAGGATAGATGGTCTTCATACCTTAGACTTTGCTTTCCCTCACTTCTGTAGTATTTTTGAGGGATAAAACTTGATATTTTCTTTTCTTGTAGTCCGAGTACTAGCGTAAGAATTTTCTATATGAACTAGGTATTTGAAAAGTTGTCAGTTGTGTGTGTGTGCAACTAAATATGTCAAGTTTGTATGAACTAACTTGAGATTTATATAAGTATGAGAGTTTTCTGTAATCTTGTTGCTTTAGATTTTGCTGTTAGTTTGGTATTTATTTTATATTGTATATCTCTGATGATGTTTTTGGTTGTTGCTAACGGGTTTGTTAAGAAAAGCATATGATAAAAATAAGCTAACATACGCGATTTCGTTAGTACGAAAGGCTCATATGTAGTAAATATTATTGAGTATAGATTTTCATAGGGTTACTGAGAAGTGACACCTGATGACTGGCAGTGATCTGGACCTGTCGAAAATTGAGTCGTTACACCTATGCCCTCGTTTTAGCCTATAAAAGATTGCAACCTTATTTCCAAGCTCACACCATTAAATTCCAAACTAACCAACCCATGAAGCATATCTTCCAAAAGATGGATATTGCAGGGTGAATGTTATAATAGGTTGTGAAACTGTCTGAGTTTGATTTGAAGTATAAAGCTCAGACAGCCATCAAGTCGCAATACCTGGATGACTTCTTAGTTGAATACACAGGAGAACTACAAGGGAGTTCTACAACCTAGAATCTGTATGTGGACGGCTCATCAAATAAAGCTAGTAGTTGGGCTGGAATTATTCTTGAGAATGAAGAAGGAACTCGGGTAGAACTTTTAATAAAGCTGAATACGAAGCCATGCTAGCGGGCTTAAGGCTAGCCAAAGAGGCCAGAACATCGAAAGTCACAGTGTTTAGTGACTTTCACGTGATAACCTTTCCGATAAATAAGGATTACTAAGCCAAATATCCCAACATGAAGAGGTAGCTAACCCAATTCCAAGAAGTAGAGATTAAGCATATAATCTGGGAACTCAATTGCTGAGTTAATGCTCTCTCCAAACTGGCTAGCACCAAGCCAGGCAATAAAGTATGATTTTGTGTCTTATTTTACCCTGCTTATCTGTACGCTTCTCATCGATACATGTGTGTTACGCTCGGAATTTTCTTTTAAATCTTTTTAGACTTCTCGGTTAATACTTCATTCTATTAATTAGGGAAAAGTATGATTTTGGTCCCTAATGTAGAGGCCGAAAATTTATTTCGTCCCCCGCCTTTTTTTTTGCTATAAAATGGTCCCCAAGATTTCAGTTTGTTCTAAAATCGTCCTTTTTACCAATGTTATTTTTTTATTACCAATTTAACCCTCATTAAAATAATTTTAAAATAAAATAAATATAAAATAAAAAAGAAAGAAAGGGATACAGAGAAGCGGGGTGGGTGGGGAGAGAAAGAAAGAAAGGGGGGCGAGAAAGGAGGGGAGGGAAGGGTGGAGGGGGGAGAGAAGGGGGACGCCATGCCGCCACACCGTCGCCCACCGCCACACCGCCGCCCGCCGCCCGCTTCTTCTTCTTCTTCTTCTTCTTCTTCTTCTTCTTCTTCTTCTTCTTCTTCTTCTTCTTACCGCCGCACCACTGCACTGCCGCTCTGCCGCGCTACCGCCCTGCCGCCTGCCGCACCGCACCCCACCACCAACTTCTTCTTCTTCTTCTTCTTCTTCTTCTTCTTCTTCTTCTTCTTCTTCTTCTTCTTCTTCTTCGCCGCCATGCCGCCATGCCGCACCGTACCGCACCACCACCAGCTTCTTCTTCTTCTTCTTCTTCTTCTTCTTCTTCTTCTTCTTCTTCTTCTTCTTTGCCGCCCTGCCGCCTTGTTGCCCTACCGTCTTGCCGCACCACACCACCGCACCACCACCAGCTTCTTCTTCTTCTTCTTCTTCTTCTTCTTCTTCTTCTTCTTCTTCTTCTTTGAATTGGATTTTTTGTGAAATTTTAGATTTTTTGTGAAATTTGTTGTCGAGTATTGTTGTTGATAAAATTTGAATTTGGAATATTGTTGTTGCTGAATTTGTTGATTATTATTCAAAGTGCATATTGTTTGAATTTTCTGATGATGATGCCCTGCCGCCCTGCTGCCCTGCACCACCACACCACCACCATTTCTTCTTCTTCTTCTTTTGAACTGGATTTTTGTGAAATTTCTGGTTGTTGATTATTGTTTAAAGTGCATGTTGCTTGATTTTTCTGCTAATGATGATGATGATGACCATGATGATACTGGTGGTGGTTCTGGTTGGGCGTAGATTTCTGTTCTAGTGGTGGTGGTGGTTGATTTTGGAATGAAGGGAGAAGGAAGGGTATTTTTATCCGAAGGACGATTTTAAAACAAAGTGAAACCTTGGGGACCATTTTGGAGCAAAAAAAAGACTGAGGACGAAATAAATTTTTAGCCTCTATGTTGGAGACCAAAATCATACTTATCCCTATTAATTGTGTGTGTGTGTGTGTGTGTGTGTGTGTGTGTGTGTGTGTGTGTGTGTGTGGAGATTGGGCATTGGACTTGACCTCCTAAAGCCTGGTGCCAGCTTCTCTCGAAGTGCACTTGTGTTTTCATTATAAATTTTATCCTGATTTTCTTAAAGATGGCCTGAAAACACAATAATTTGAAATAACTCCAAACATATGATTTGTCATCAAAACTTCGCTAAAAACATAAGAACTTTGATTTAATTCTAAGAAAATAATAAAAAAAAAACTTTAAAACAACTAAAAATACCTAGGAATCACAACTCCAAACTTAAACTTTGCTTGTCCTCAAGTAAAAAAGAAAAGTAAATAGAGTTTATCTTAATGGAAAGAATTGGAAATTTTATAAATTCAAGTCCAAATAAAAGTGGGGTTCATAATAATCTCTGTGATTATAAGCGGGCTTCTCTTATCTTATGAGCCTTAAAAAATTTGGAATCAAGAATCTTGAAGAACTGAATTTCCGAATTGTATTATAAGAGTCCTTTTAAAATTGTATGATCCTTGAAGCAGTTTACTTAGCAATTGAACCGAAAAAAGATGTTTGAAGTTCTTGACTCTAAGTGCTTTGTCTCAAGGCAGCTCTTAGTGGGTTTTCAATCGATAATTTCGGGGCAGATTGCCCAAGTTACCGGGTGATAAAGAACCCTTCAGATCAAATTACCCAAGTCTCTCTTTGACATGGTCACACCACAAGTATATAGTTAGGAATTTGTTCATCCAAGCATAGATTCTGAGAGCCTTTTTCGATTCTAAATGCTTTGTTTCATGGCAACTCTTTAATGTGAACTTTCAATTGACAATATCGAGCAAGTTGACCCAAGTTATCGGGTGATGAGACATTCCTCGAATTTACTTGTCCAAGTCTCGCCTTAAAATAATAAGCATCACAGGCACAAAACTGGCTCTAGTCATTGGTGCTTAGAATCTTATAACTTTAGAACTTTTTATCTTTCCATACCATTTTTTTATAACTGCTTCAAGGAATTGGACGTTAGAATCTCATAATATTCTCCAAAACTTTGTTTCTGGAGATTCTATCTCCCTCTTTCTCAAGATCCATTCAAATACTTTAGGTCTATGAAATATAATCATACTATTAATAATCACCACGTTTTAATTACACTTCCTTGTTATTCAAATTTTTTCATTAAAAATCACTCCTGTTATGTCAGTGGATTGGCAAAGAACAAGTACAAGTTATAAGCGCTAAAAAGAATAATGAAAATAGAAAAAGAAACAAGATGTATAAAAAAAAGAAAAATAAAAACAAAGTAAAAGAAAGAAAAGAACACGAAAGAAAACTAACCACCAAAAATAAAGTAAAGTTACCAAGTTTATTCATTATTATCATCTTCCTCATCCTCCGTATCAACTGTTCCCTTGTTTTTCTACACACACTAAACTTAGAGAATTGTCAGATCTTTAAGTTTAAATGAAGACGTATGTGTGTATGTGATGAACGGATTCTTGCGTGGTCTAGAATTTCACAAATAAGTTCTCATTGCAAGTATAGCTTCTAAACTAACAAAGAATCCTTTCATACAAAAGTTTGGTTGTCACAAATAACAAACCCAATAAAAATAAATCAAAGTATTCAAACCTCGGGTTGTCTCTCAAGTAATTGCAGGGAGGTGTGTTACTATTGGTTATGGGTTTTTCTGGGAATTTTTAGAGTGAGGAATGAAAAAATAATTAATTATAAATTAAAGCAATGGAAATTAACAAGAGGTTTTATGTCATTAAATTAAAAAGCCTTGACTAGGAGAAGATTACTCGGAAGTTCTATCCTTGTTGGGTTTCCCAAGATTAATTAGTAATAGGTTGTTGTTTCTACTTAGTTAACCCTCACCGAATAAAGGAAGGTCAAGTAGGGAGCCAACTTCTATTCACAAGTCATAATCCTCTCCCTTGGGAAGGATTAGCGTTAGTAACTAGAGAGCTAACCAACAATAAATCCAATTACAATTTAACTCTTGAGTCTTCCAACTCAAGGGTCTCCAAATATTAATCTAACTCCAAAGTCAAGTTGAGAGCCTACTCCATTGACATGGATGCCATTTTCATAAACTTATAAAAGAAGTAAAAAGGGAACATGGTAATTGAAATTAAATGGAAGCAATTAAACAAATAATAAAATTAAATAGAAAATACTCTTGAATGCCGCCATCAGTTCTAGCTTATACCACGAAGATTCCGGTTAAAGAATCCAAGAGATAAACATTAGAGCCTTGTTTGCTTGTAGAACAGAAGTAGTTGTCAGTCACTTGTTCATAAGTGAGAATGATGATGAGCGTCACATAATCATCACATTCATCAAGTTCTTGAGTGTGAATGAATATCTTGGAATAAGAACAAGCGGAATTGAATAGAAGAACAATAGTAATTGCATTAATACTCGAGGTACAGCAGAGCTCCACACCTTAATCTATGGTGTGTAGAAACTCCACCGTTGAAAATACATAAGAACAAGAGTGATCATTGGTTTTGGCCCCAGAGAGGGAACCAGAAAAACCAAGATCTGATCTAAGAACTAGATGTCCAAAGATGAAAATACAATAGTAAAAGGTCCTATTTATAGAGAACTAGTAGCCTAGGGTGTACAGAGATAAGTAAATGACATAAAAATCCACTTCTGGGCCCACTTGGTGTGTGCTTGGGCTGAGCAATGAAGCATTTTTCGTGTAGAAACTCTTCTTGGAGTTAAACGCCAGTTTTTATGCCAGTTTGGGCGTTTAACTCCCATTTTGGTGCCAGTTCCGGCGTTTAACGCTGGGAATTCTGAGGGTGACTTTGAACGCCGGTTTGGGCCATCAAATCTTGGGCAAAGTATGGACTATCATATAATGCTGGAAAGCCCAGGATGTCTACTTTCCAACGCCGTTGAAAGCGCGCCAATTGGGCTTCTGTAGCTCCAGAAAATCTACTTCGAGTGCAGGGAGGTCAGAATCCAACAGCATTTGCAGTCCTTTTCAGTCTCTGAATCAGATTTTTGCTCAGGTCCCTCAATTTCAGCCAGAAAATACCTGAAATCACTGAAAAACACACAAACTCATAGTAAAGTCCAGAAAAGTGAATTTTAACTAAAAACTAATAAAAATATACTAAAAACTCAACCAAATATACTAAAAACATACTAAAAACAATGCCAAAAAGCGTACAAATTATCCGCTCATCACAACACCAAACTTAAATTGTTGCTTGTCCTCAAGCAACTGAAAATAAAATAAGATAAAAAGAAGAGAATATGCAATAAACTCCAAAAACATCTATGAAGATCAGTATTAATTAGATGAGCGGGGCTTTTAGCTTTTTGCCTCTGAACAGTTTTGGCATCTCACTTTATCCTTTGAAATTCAGAATGATTGGCTTCTTTAGGAACTCAGAATCCAGATAGTGTCATTGATTCTCCTAGTTAAGTATGATGATTCTTGAACACAGCTACTTTATGAGTCTTGGCTGTGGCCCAAAGCACTCTGTCTTCCAGTATTACCACCGGATACATACATGCCATAGACACATAATTGGGTGAACCTTTTCAGATTGTGACTCAGCTTTGCTAGAGTCCCCAATTAGAGGTGTCCAGGGTTCTTAAGCACACTCTTTTTGCCTTGGATCACAACTTTATTTCTTTCTTTTTCTTTCTTTTTCGTTTTTTTTCACTGCTTTTTCTTGCTTCAAGAACCATTTTTATGATTTTTCAGATCCTCAGTAACATGTCTCCTTTTTCATCATTCTTTCAAGAGCCAACATTCATGAACCACAAATTCAAAAGACATATGCACTGTTTAAGCATACATTCAGAAAACAAAAATGTTGCCACCACATCAAAATAATTAATCTGTTATAAAATTCAAAATTCATGCAATTCTTCTCCTTTTCAATTAAGAACATTGTTAATTTAAGAAAAGTGATGGATTCATAGGACATTCATAACTTTAAGGCATAGACACTAAGACACTAATGATCATAAGACACAAACATGGACAAACATAAAGCATAAATTTTTGAAAAACAAGAAAATAAAGAACAAGGAGATTAAAGAACGGGTCCACCTTAGTGATGGCGGCTTGTTCTTCCTCTTGAAGGTCTTATGGAGTGCTTGAGCTCCTCAATGTCTCTTCCTTGTCTTTGTTGCTCCTCTCATGATTCTTTGATCTTCTCTAATTTCATGGAGGAGAATGGAGTGTTCTTGGTGCTCCACCCTTAGTTGTCCCATGTTGGAACTCAATTCTCCTAGGGAGGTGTTCAGTTGCTCCCAATAATCTTGTGGAGGAAAGTGCATCCCTTGAGGCATCTCAGGGATCTCATGATGAGAGGGGTCTCTTTTTTGCTCCATCCTCTTCTTAGTAATGGGCTTGTCCTCATCAATGAGGATGTCTCCCTCTATGTCAACTCCAACTGAATAACAGAGGTGACAAATGAGGTGAGGAAAGGCTAACCTTGCCAAGGTAGAGGACTTGTCCGCCACCTTATAAAGTTCTTGGGCTATAACCTCATGAACTTCCACTTCTTCTCCAATCATGATGCTATGGATCATGATGGCTCGGTCTAGAGTAACTTCGGACCGGTTGCTAGTGGGAATGATTGAGCGTTGGATAAACTCCAACCATCCTCTAGCCACGGGCTTGAGGCCATGCCTTCTCAATTGAACCGGCTTCCCTCTTGAATATCTCTTCCATTGGGCGCCCTCTTCACAGATGTCTATGAGGACTTGGTCCAACCTTTGATCAAAGTTGACCCTTCTTGTGTAAGGATGTTCATCTCCTTGCATCATGGGCAAGTTGAATGCCAACCTCACATTTTTCGGACTAAAATCTAAGTATTTCTCCCGAACCATTGTAAGCCAATTCCTTGGGTTCGGGTTCACACTTTGATCATGGCTCTTGGTGATCCATGCATTGGCATAGAACTCTTGAGCCATTAAGATTCCGACTTGTTGAATGGGGTTGGTAAGAACTTCCCAACCTCTTCTTCTAATCTCATGTCGGATCTCCGGATATTCACTCTTTTTGAGTGAAAAAGGGACCTCGGGGATCACCTTCTTCAAGGCCACAACTTCATAGAAGTGGTCTTGATGCACCCTTCAGATGAATCTCTCCATCTCCCATGACTCGGAGGTGGAAGCTTTTGCCTTCCCTTTCCTCTTTCTAGAGGTTTCTCCGGCCTTGGATGCCATAAATGGTTATGGAAAAACAAAAAGCAATACTTTTACCACACCAAACTTAAAAGGTTTGCTCGTCCTCGAGCAAAAGAAGAAAGAAGAGAGTAGAAGAAGAAGAAATGAGGAAGAAGGGAATGGCTTTGTGTTCGGCCAAAGAGGGGGAGAAGTGGTGTTTAGGTTGTGTGAAAATGAAGGGGTAAAGAAGGGTTTATATAGGAGAGGGGGGCTCATGGTTCGGTCCTGTATGGGTAGGTTTGGGAGGGAAAGTGGTTTGAAGGGTGAGGTAGGTGGGGTTTTATGAAGGATGGATGTGAGTGGTGAAGAGAAAGATGGGATTTGATAGGTGAAGGGTTTTTGGGGAAGAGGTGTTGAGGTGATTGGTGAATGGGTGAAGAAAAGAGGGGGTGGTGGGGTAGGTGGGGATCCTGTGGGGTCCACAGATCCTGAGGTGTCAAGGAAAAGTCATCCCTGCACCAAATGGCATGCAAAAATGCGTTTTGAGCCAATTCTGGCGTTAAACGCCGGGCTGGTTCCCATTTCTGGCATTTAACGCCAGGTTCTTGCCCTTTCCTGGCGTTTAACGCCAGTCTGGTGCCCCTTTCTGGCGTTAAACGCCCAGAATGGTGCCAGACTGGGCGTTAAACGCCCACCTGCTAGCTTTATTGGCATTTAAACGCCAGTAGGTTCTTCCTCCAGGGTGTGCTGTTTTTCTTCCTGTTTTTCATTCTGTTTTTGCTTTTTCAATTGATTTTGTGACTTCTTATGATCATCAACCTACAAAAAACATAAAATAACAAAAGAAAATAGATAAAATATAACATTGGGTTGCCTCCCAACAAGCGCTTCTTTAATGTCAGTAGCTTGACAGAGGGCTCTCATGGAGCCTCACAGATACTCAGAGCAATATTGGAACCTCCCAACACCAAACTTAGAGTTTGAATGTGGGGGTTCAACACCAAACTTAGAGTTTGGTTGTGGCCTCCCAACACCAAACTTAGAGTTTGACTGTGGGGGCTCTGTTTGACTCTGATTTGAGAGAAGCTCTTCATGCTTCCTCTCCATGGTGACAGAGGGGTATCCTTGAGCCTTAAACACAAAGGATTCTTCATTCACTTGAATGATCAGTTCACCTCCATCAACATCAATCACAGCCTTTGCTGTGGCTAGGAAGGGTCTGCCAAGGATGATAGATTCATCCATGCATTTCCCAGTCTCTAGGACTATGAAATCAGTAGGGATGTAATGGTCTTCAACTTTTACCAGAACATCCTCTACAAGTCCATAAGCTTGTTTTCTTGAGTTGTCTGCCATCTCTAGTGAGATTCTTGCAGCTTGTACCTCAAAGATCCCTAGCTTCTCTATTACAGAGAGAGGCATGAGGTTTACACTTGACCCTAAGTCACACAGAGCCTTCTTGAAGGTCATGGTGCCTATGGTACAAGGTATGAAAAACTTCCCAGGATCTTGTCTCTTTTGAGGTAATTTCTGCTTAGACAAGTCATCCAGTTCTTTGGTGAGCAAAGGGGGTTCATCCTCCCAAGTCTCATTACCAAATAACTTGTCATTTAGCTTCATGATTGCTCCAAGGTATTTAGCAACTTGCTCTTCAGTGACATACTCATCCTCTTCAGAGGAAGAATACTCATCAGAGCTCATGAAAGGCAGAAGTAAGTCCAATGGAATATCTATGGTCTCATTTTGAGCCTCAGATTCCCATGGTTCCTCATTAGGGAACTTATTGGAGGTCAGTGCACGCCCATTGAGGTCTTCCTTAGTGGCGTTTACTGCCTTTTTCTCCTCTCCATATTCAGCCATGTTATGGCCTTGCACTCTCCTTTTGGATTTTCTTCTGTATTGCTTGGAAGAGTACTAGGAGGGAGTTCAGTAACTTTCTTGCTCAGCTGTCCCACTTGTGCCTCCAAGTTTCTAATGGAGGACCTTGTTTCAGTCATGAAACTTTGAGTGGTTTTGATCAGATCAGAGACCATGGTTGCTAAGTCAGAGGAGTTCTGCTTAGAACTCTCTGTCTGTTGCTGAGAAGATGATGGAAAAGGCTTGCCATTGCTAAACCTGTTTCTTCCACCATTATTGTTATTGAAACCTTGTTGAGGTCTCTCTTGATTCTTCCATGAGAAATTTGGATGATTTCTCCATGAAGAGTTATAGGTGTTTCCATAGGGTTCTCCTATGTAATTCACCTCTTCCATTGAAGGGTTCTCAGGATCACAAGCTTCTTCTTCAGATGAAGCATCCTTGGTACTGCCTGGTGCATTTTGCATTTCAGACAGACTTTGAGAAATCAAATTGACTTGTTGAGTCAATATTTTATTCTGAGCCAGAATGGCATTCAGAGTATCAATCTCAAGAACTCCTTTCTTCTGACTTGTCCCATTGTTCACAGGATTCCTTTCAGAAGTGTACATGAATTGGTTATTTGCAACCATTTCAATTAGTTCTTGAGCTTCTGCAGGCGTCTTCTTCAGATGAAGAGATCCTCCAGCAGAGCTATCCAAAGACATCTTGGATAGTTCAGACAGACCATCATAGAAAATACCTATGATGCTCCATTCAGAAAGCATGTCAGAAGGACATTTTCTGATTAATTGTTTGTATCTTTCCCAAGCTTCATAGAGGGATTCTCCTTCCTTCTGTCTGAAGGTTTGGACTTCCACTCTAAGCTTACTCAATTTTTGAGGTGGAAAGAACTTTGCCAAGAAGGCATTGACTAGCTTTTCCCAAGAGTTCAGGCTGTCTTTAGGTTGTAAGTCCAACCATGTCCTAGCTCTGTCTCTTACAGCAAAAGGGAATAGCATAAGTCTGTAGACCTCAGGGTCAACCCCATTAGTCTTGACAGTGTCACAGATTTGCAAGAATTCAGCTAAAAACTGATGAGGATCTTCCAATGGAAGTCCATGGAACTTGCAATTCTGTTGCATTAGAGAAACTAATTGAGGCTTAAGCTCAAAGTTGTTTGCTCCAATGGCAGGGATAGAGATGCTTCTCCCATAGAAGTCGGGAGTAGGTGCAGTAAAGTCACCCAGCACCTTCCTTGCATTGTTGGCATTGTTGTTATTTTCGGCTGCCATGGGTTCTTCTTCTTTGAAGATTTCTGTCAGGTCCTCTATAGAGAGTTGTGCCTTAGCTTCTCTTAGCTTTCGCTTCAAGGTCCTTTCAGGTTCAGAGTCAGCTTCAACAAGAATGCCTTTGTCTTTGTTCCTGCTCATATGAAAGAGAAGAGAACAAGAAAGTATGGAATCCTCTATGTCACAGTATAGAGATTCCTTGAGGTGTCAGAGGAACAGAAAAATAGAAGAAAGAGGTAGAAGAAGTCGAACTTAGTGAGATAGAGTTCGAATTGTGCATTGAGGAGGAGTGGTACTCCATAAATAGAAGGATGTGAGAAGAGAGGAAGAAATTTTCGAAAATTAGGTAAAAGATTTTAAAAACATTTTGAAAAACTTGAATTGATTTTCGAAAACTAAGAATGGAGAAGAAATCAAGTAATTTTAGAAAAAGATTTTGAAATTAGAATTTAAAAAGATATGATTGAAAACTATTTTGAAAAAGATGTGATTAAAAAGATATGATTGAAAAGTTATGCTTTTAAAGAGATATGATTGAAAAGATATGATTTGAAAACAATTTTAAAAAAATTTGATTTTTAAAAATTAATGACTTGCCTAACAAGAAAAGATATGATTCAGACATTAAACCTTTCTCAACAGAAAAGGCAACATACTTAAAATGTTGAATCAAATCATTAATTGATAGTAAGTATCTTTGAAAAAGGAAAGAAATTGATTTTGAAAAAGGTTTGATTGAAAAGATATGATTTGAAAAAGATTTGATTTTGAAAAACTTTGAAAACTTGAAAAAAAATTGATTTGAAAACAAAATCCTCCCTCTTGTGCCATCCTGGCGTTAAACGCCCAGAATGGTGTACATTCTGGCGTTTAACGCCCAATGCACTACCTTTTTGGGCGTTAAACGCCCAACCAGGCACCCTAGCTGGCGTTTAAATGCCAGTCTGTCCTTCTTCACTGGGCGTTTTGAACGCCCAGCTTTTTCTGTGTAATTCCTCTGCTGCATGTTCTGAATCTTCAGTTCCCTGTACTATTGACTTGAAAATAGAACCAAGATCAATTAAACAATGCATGCAATACACCAAACTTAAAATTAGACACTAGACTCAAACAAGAAACATAAAATATTTTTGGTTTTTATGATTTTGAAAAATTTTTTTTGTGGTTTTTCGAAAATTATATGAAAATAGAAAATAAAGGTTTCAGAATTCTTAATTAGAATTCCAGGAATCATTGCAATGCTAGTCTAAGACTCCGGTCCAGGAATTAGACATGGCTTCACAGCCAGCCAAGCTTTCAAAGAAAGCTTCGGTCCAAAACACTAGACATGGCCAATGGCCAGCCAAGCCTTAGCAGATCATTGCTCCAGTAGCAAGATTGATAGAAATCAACAAGCTCTTGTGATGATAAGTTGAAACCTCGGTCCAATAAGATTAGACATGGCTTCACAGCCAGCCAGACTTCAACAGATCATCATGAAACTCTAGAACTCATTCTTAAGAACTCTGAAAAAAAAATACCTAATCTAAGCAACAAGATGAACCGTCAGTTGTCCATACACGAAACAATCCCCGGCAACGGCGCCAAAAACTTGGTGTGCGAAATTGTGATCACTACTTTTCACAACTCAAATAATCCCTAGTAATGGCCCCAAAAACTTGGTGCTCAATACCATGGCATAAACACAACTTTGCACAACTAACCAGCAAGTGCACTGGGTCGTCCAAGTAATAAACCTTACGCGAGTAAGGGTCGATCCCACGGAGATTGTTGGTATGAAGCAAGCTATGGTCACCTTGTAAATCTTAGTCAGGCAGACTCAAATGGATATAGATGATATATGACTAAAACATAAAGATAAAGATAGAGATACTTATGTATATCATTGGTGAGAGCTTCAGATAAGCGTATGAAGGTGCTTGTCCCTTCCGTCTCTCTGCTTTCCTACTGTCTTTATCCAATCCTTCTTACTCCTTTTCATGGCAAGCTGTATGCAAGGGTTTCACCGTTGTCAGTGGCTACCTCCCATCCTCTCAGTGGAAATGTTCAACGCACCCTGTCACGGCACGGCTATCCAGCTGTCGGTTCTCGATCGGGCCGGAATAGAATCCAGTGATTCTTTTGCGTCTGTCACTAACGCCCCGCCCTCAGGAGTTTGAAGCTCATCACAGTCATTCAATCATTAAATCCTACTCAGAATACCACAGACAAGGTTTAGACCTTCCGGATTCTCTTGAATGCCGCCATCAGTTCTAGCTTATACCACGAAGATTCCGGTTAAAGAATCCAAGAGATAAACATTAGAGCCTTGTTTGCTTGTAGAACAGAAGTGGTTGTCAGTCACTTGTTCATAAGTGAGAATGATGATGAGCGTCACATAATCATCACATTCATCAAGTTCTTGAGTGCGAATGAATATCTTGGAATAAGAACAAGCGGAATTGAATAGAAGAACAATAGTAATTGCATTAATACTCGAGGTACAGCAGAGCTCCACACCTTAATCTATGGTGTGTAGAAACTCCACCGTTGAAAATACATAAGAACAAGAGTGATCATTGGTTTCGGCCCCAGAGAGGGAACCAGAAAAACCAAGATCTGATCTAAGAACTAGATGTCCAAAGATGAAAATACAATAGTAAAAGGTCCTATTTATAGAGAACTAGTAGCCTAGGGTGTACAGAGATAAGTAAATGACATAAAAATCCACTTCTGGGCCCACTTGGTGTGTGCTTGGGCTGAGCAATGAAGCATTTTTCGTGTAGAAACTCTTCTTGGAGTTAAACGCCAGCTTTTATGCCAGTTTGGGCGTTTAACTCCCATTTTGGTGCCAGTTTCGGCGTTTAACGCTGGGAATTCTGAGGGTGACTTTGAACGCCGGTTTGGGCCATCAAATCTTGGGCAAAGTATGAACTATCATATATTGCTGGAAAGCCCAGGATGTCTACTTTCCAACGCCATTGAGAGAGCGCCAATTGGGCTTCTGTAGCTCCAGAAAATCCACTTCGAGTGCAGGGAGGTCAGAATCCAACAGCATCTGCAGTCCTTTTCAGTCTCTGAATCAGATTTTTGCTCAGGTCCCTCAATTTCAGCCAGAAAATACCTGAAATCACAGAAAAACACACAAACTCATAGTAAAGTCCAGAAAAGTAAATTTTAACTAAAAACTAATAAAAATATACTAAAAACTCAACCAAATATACTAAAAACATACTAAAAACAATGCCAAAAAGCGTACAAATTATCCGCTCATCAAGCACAAAATCAGGAAGAAAAATGTAAAACATGCGAATTCTATGAATAAGTGTGAGAATAATGGATAAAATCCACTTAATTAAGCACAAGATATACCACGAAATAGCGGTGCATCAAATCTCCCCACACTTAAACATTA
This sequence comes from Arachis stenosperma, assembly GCF_014773155.1. Classification (NCBI taxonomy): domain Eukaryota; kingdom Viridiplantae; phylum Streptophyta; class Magnoliopsida; order Fabales; family Fabaceae; genus Arachis; species Arachis stenosperma. The sequence goes on along the minus strand of NC_080382.1, from coordinate 27,115,633 downwards.
GCATGTCCTCATGCTAAGCTCAAGAGAAGCTATAAAGAGTGAAGGCGAAATGGTAGGATATGTATGAAATGCAACCTATCTGTATGAATGCAGCTAAATGCAAAAAATGATTCTACCTACTTGGTGAAAAGTAAATAAACCTTTCAAGAACAAATATGAACTGGATTTCACTAATTCAACTCATAAAAATGAAGTACAAATAGACTTGCAGAAGAAAATAGCTCATGAAAGCTGGGAACAAAGAATCGAGCATCGAACCCTCACTGGAAGTGTATACACTCTAATCGCTCAAGTGTTTAAGGTTCGATTCTCTCAATTCACTACTAATCTTGCTTTCTAAGGCTTGCTCTTCTTCTACCAATCAACAAAGAATTAATGCATAGATACACATATCAAGAGGTCTTTTAAGGGTTGTAATGGGGTTAGGGTCAAGGTAGGATTGTATTTGGTCAAGTGGACTAAAATCTGAATCCTTAATTAACCTAAACTTCCCACCTAACTTAAGACAATCCATGTAATTACAATGCAAGATCTAACTGCCCATTAACTATGTTTACCACACATTCATGCATCCCAAATTGAGTACAACTTTCATGCATTGATATTATTACTTAACTTGGGGCATTTTGTCCCCTTTTCATTATTTGCTTTTTTTCTTTTCTTTTTCTCATATTTTTTTCTATTTCTCTTTTTTTTTCTTTTGTTTTTCTCAATACATATGATTAAAGTATTGCGTGCATAAATATGTGCTTAACATTCTTGTTCATATTCTCTCAAGACTACACAACACCCAATTCTCAAACCAAATGTTTTCAAACCCAACTTTTCCACACTTAAATTATGAACACTCTCACTAGTCTAAGCTAACTAAGGATTCAAATTAAGTACATTATTATTTTTCACTTAGAGTTAGTGATGTGCTAAACTAAAAAACAAAGGGATAAAATAGGCTCAACTTTGGTTTGCAAAGGATAATGAAAAGGGAAGGCCATATGGGTATGTGAGCTAAGTGAAGCAAGGCCTCAATCATATAAGTATATGCATACATTAAACCATGGAAATATAGAATCAAGCAAGATATAGATCATAATTTTAGAGAGAACAACACACACCAAAACAAAATATTGGTTGATAAAATGCAACCAATCAAATAGGCTCAAAATCTCACTAGTTTTGTGTGTTCAAGCTCTAAACCATGTTCCAAAATCAATTTCTTCAAGCAAGTTTAACAAAATTTTAATTCAAATTAGTGAAATGCTATAAAAAGGTTTCTTGAAAAAGAAGTTATTACTTCAACCAAGTAGTGGTAAAATATGCACAAAATGTAACAAACATGCTATCAAACATGTAAATGCAACAATGAACTAACAAAGAAAATCCCACATTAGTGTTGAGAAGGAACTAACTAACCTGCGGAAGTCGGTATCGACCTCCCCACACTTAAAGATTGCACCATCCTCGGTGCATGCCGAGATACGCAAGTGGACGGGTTGCTCCAACTGATGCTTTCTCTCCAAAGAGTGTGCAGTAAACTTGTTTATTGCTCCAGTTAGAAACTTTTTCTTTTCCCTCTTGGTGGCCATCCTGAAAGAAGAGAAAAAGAAAGGGAAAGAACCACAAGCAAAGATATGAAAAGAGATAAAACATATGTGGGCTAGTGCCAAATAAAAAGGTTCTCAACTATATGGTAGCTACAACATGTAAGTGAGAAAATAATAGAAGCACAGGGCATGTCAACTAAATAGTAAACAAGTCAAGAAGCACCCAAAATAATGCAAGATATATGCAGCAGTTGAGTACAAATATTTTAACACCAATGTGATAAAATAGGAAATTAGAAAAGAAGATAAAAATATGAACAAAATTAAAATGCAATGAAAGAATGTATGCAAATGCAACATGTAAAAGAGAATGAAAGAGAATAAGGATGAGAAGGAAGGAGAAGAAAGTAAGAAAGGAAGAGGAAAGAAGAAAAGAAGCAAAGAGAGAAGAAAGAAATGAAAAATAGGACGCGATGCGCGCGCCCCGGTCACGCGTGCTCGTGAAAACAGAAACAGCCATGAGACGCGTAAGCGTCCTCCACGCGTACGCGTGGATGGCCAAAAATGCACACTGACGCATGAGCGTCGGTCACGCGTACGCGTGATTACTCACGTGCTAAACACACGCTTCCAGCACAGTGGCAACCCAACTCTCTGTCCAATAACCATATTACGCCAATTTGCATCCCATGCGTACGCGTCGCTGACGCTTACGCGTGGATTGGCAAAATTTCAGGTGACGCGTACGCGTGGGTCACGGGTACGCATGGCTGGCTTGTGCGCCCAACATCCCTCCGGCACAGTTCCGGCGTAACTCTCTGTTCAATTCTATAGAGAGCGAAATTCACATCGACGCGTACGTATGGGTCACGCGTACGCGTCACATCCCTCTTCTTTTTCTTCTTTTTAAGCAAAATGCAGGTGATGATGCAGAATTTATGAATTAACACTGATAAAAAATAAAATAAAATAAAACTAAGAATAAAAAGGGAACGATCATACCATGGTGGGTTGTCTCCCACCTAGCACTTTTAGTTATTGTCCTTAAGTTGGCATTTGGCGAGCTCCTTGTTATGGTGGCTTGTGCTTGAACTCATCCTGAAACTTCCACCAATGCTTGGACTTCCAATACACGTCATCATTCTCTAGTGAACTTGCCAAGCCTTGAGGGAGTTCTTCACAAGCTTTGAGCTCCTAAAGTCGATCCTCTTGTATGCCGGGATCCCAAATCCGATTTCTACACCCGTCTTGAAGTGGATCATCATTGTTCCTACCGGGTGGCAAGTAGTATGAATTCTCAATGCAATACCAAATGCTTCTCTTAGATCCAACCAATTGTTCACTAGTCCCACCCTTGCATCTAGCTCTTGAAACATCGACCTTGATGAGTCTTGATTTGCAACTCCAACCACTAAACATCCTTCTCTTACGCTTAATGCCACAAAACTTCCTAAGTTGACAATCGGTTTCAAGAATACCATATTCATGCGGAACGGTAAGGCGAATAAAGACAAGCCTTACCCACTCAAATGAAGGAGTAGATGGCAACCTAGGTGGAGAAGTCTCCAACGTTCTTGACAGAGTGTACTCAACTCTCGTCCACCATTTCCTAAGGATTTTCGCTTCTACATCATTCTCAGACTCAATCGGAGAAGAGTCTTCATATTCAAGGAGTTCATTTTCGGATGTAGAGTTATCACTAGGAGGACTTGATGCATGATCCTCATCACGAAGGGAACTTGCTTCTTGGTCTATCCCATCCAAGTCTTCATAGGGAATATGCCATGGAGGTTATGCACTAGCCTTCTTGACATCAATTTCAACCTGCTTGGAGGAATACTCTACAACTCTAGATTCCCATGGAGGTTCAGCTTCTCCTAAGTCTTCAACCACTTCTTCCTCTTCAACTATTACGGCTTTCTCCACTTGTTCCAATACAAAGCCACATTCCTCACTTTCCACCAAAGTTTCTAGTGTCTCCTTCATGCTATACTCTTCATTAGATTCTTCATATGTAGCTATGGGAGGTCCTTGAGTGTCCGAAAATTGGGAAGCTAATCGACTTATTAACTGACCCAAGACGGCCGCAAAATTTAGCACATTCTCCTGGAACTCTTGTGTCGTCCCTTGCATCTCTCTTTCCTCTGGAAGAAGAACATTTGTAGTATCATCCATGGGAGATCGGGATGGATAAGAGGGTTCATTATTTGGGAGGGGAGGTTTATGATATGAGGGTGGTCCATCATAATAAGAATGTGGCAGTTCAACACTCTGCATCTTGTCCACTTGTTGCACAACACACTTTAATTCCTTGTTCTCCAGTTGAGATTCTTTAGCTATGGAAGCTTCGTGTGTTTTTCGGCTTACCACTTGCTCCAATTGATGAACGGCTGCTTGAAATTGATCCAGTGTGTCCTTGAGATGATCCCGTGACTCTTGTTCCTCTTGGATAACATAATTAGGATCATAAAGCTCTTGGATTGATGGATATGGACATGGTGTATATGGGGGTGGTGGTTCTTGGGAGTAATTGGGTTGAAATTGGGGTGGTTCTATGTATAGTTCATATGGTGATTGGTATGGTAGATATGGGTTAGGATCATATGAGGGTGTTTGGTGGTAAGGGACTTGTGAGTATGGTGGTTCAAAGCTATGTTGAGGAGGGGGTTCATAGGCATATGGAGGTGCTTGTTGGTAACTACAAGGGGGTCCACCATATCTATCGTCTTGGTACGCACCCCGGAATGGCTCTTGACCAACGTAATTTGGTAGAGGTTGGTTATCACGAAGAGGTCCACCATAACTATTGTCTTGGTATGCATTATAGAATGGTTGTTGGTCATAGTGCATTGGAGGGGGTTGTTGCCAAGAGGGTTGATCAAATCTTTGTGGCTCCTCCCATCTTTGATTGTCCCAACCTTGATGCATATTTTTATTGTAGCCTCCATTCCCTACAACATAATTTGAACTAAACTCAAAGTCAAAGGGGTGAAAGTTCATGGTAGCTAAAGAAAATAAAAACAAAAACTATTAAAAATAAGCAACCAAGTCCTAAAACTAACAAAAACTAGCAAACAAGCAAAAAGTAAATATTTATAATAACTAATAATAAGGTACACGTTTGCAACTCCCCGTCAACGGTGTCATTTTGAAGAACGGATTCTTGCGTGGTCTAGAATTTCACAAATAAGTTCTCATTGCAAGTATAGCTTCTAAACCAACAAAGAATCCTTTCATACAAAAGTTTGGTTGTCACAAGTAACAAACCCAATAAAAATAAACCAAAGTATTCAAACCTCGGGTTGTCTCTCAAGAAATTGCAGGGAGGTGTGTTACTATTGGTTATGGGTTTTTCTGAGAAGTTTTAGAGTGAGGAATGATAAAATAATTAATTATAAATTAAAGCAATGGAAATTAACAAGAGGTTTTATGTAATTAAATTAAAAAGCCTTGACTAGGAGAAGATTACTCGGAAGTTCTATCCTTGTTGAGTTTTCCAAGATTAATTAGTAATAGGTTATTGTTTCTACTTAGTTAACCCTTACCGAATAAAGGAAGGTCAAGTAGGGAGCCAACTTCTATTCACAAGTCCTAATCCTCTCCCTTGGAAAGGATTAGCGTTAGTAACTAGAGAGCTAGCCAACAATAAACCCAATTACAATTTAACTCTTGAGTCTTCCAACTCAAGGATCTCCAAATATTAATCTAACTCCAAAGTCAAGTTGAGAGCCTACTCCATTGACATGGATGCCATTTTCATAAACTCATAAAAGAAGTAAAAAGAGAATATGGTAATTGAAATTAAATGGAAACAATTAAACAAATAATAAAATTAAATGGAATAATACTTCTTGCCTTATTAAATCCTAAAAACAATCCAATTGTAATTCTGAACAGAAATTAAGGATATAAAAGAGTAAGGAAAAAAGGAAACGAACTAGACTGATAAAGACTTCGAGTAACTCTGTCAATATCCAACTCAAAAGCATAAAATTAGGAATCCTAAATCCTAGAGAGAGGAGAGAGCCTCCCTCTCTAGAAACTATATCTAAAACCTAAAATTATGTGAATGAAAAGTGTTCGAATGATTCCTCCACTCTGCAGCCTCTAATCTGTGTTTTCTGGGATGAGAACTGGGTCAAAAACAGCCCAGAAATCGCTAGGGGCAAATTCTGATACGCTGATTTTTTGTAGATGCAACGGGTGCGCATCGCTTATCTACAGGGCAACCATAGCAAATTATATATCATTTTGAAGCCTCAGATGTTAGATTTCCAACGCAACTGAAACAGCCTCATTTGGACCTCTGTTGCTCAAGTTATGATCGATTGAATATGAAGAGGTCAGGTTGGACAGCTTAGTAATTCCTTCAACTTCTTGTATTCCTTCCACTTTTGCATGCTTTCTTTCTATCCTCTAAGCCATTCCTTCCCTATAAATCCTAAAATCACTTAACACACATATCAAGGCATAGAATGGTAATAAGAGAAGATTAAAATTAGCAAATTTAAGGGCAAAGAAACATGTTTTCAATCATAGCACAAAATCAAGAAGAAAAATGTAAAACATGTGAATTCTATGAATAAATGTGAGAATAGTGGATAAAATCCACTCAATTAAGCACAAGATGTACTACAAAATAGTGGTGCATCAGTATACAGAGGGATTATGATGAGCAAAAATTTAAGGATGGTGGTTAAAACATAGAAAATTATGCATGCAAAATTTTGAAACCAAATTTTTAAATTCAAAATTCTATGATGGAGAATGCCACTAAGGCGCCTGGCTTGCACCTTTGGCGCCAGGCTCAAAAGGAGCCTTAAACATTGACGTTGAGCTCCCAAAGTAAGCGTTGAACGCTGGCCCTTTATGCCATGAAGGTTCCAGGCTTCATAAGATGGCGCTGGGTTCCTGCTCCCCCTGGGAGTTCCCTTTGATTGGGTGCTGGGCTTCTTCATTTGGCGCTGGGTGCCAGTGGTGCGGAATTTTCAGATCTACAAACTAAACGGCAAGTGCACTGGGTCGTACCAAGTAATACCTCAAGTGAGTGAGGGTCAATCCCACGAGAATTGATGGACTAAGCAACTATGGTCGAATGATTCCTTAGTCAGGCAAGCAGAAAGTGATGTTTTGAGTTTCAAAAGCATTAAACAGTAACTCAAAGAGAGAGAAAGCAAACACTGAGAATGGTGTGAAATCTGTGAGAGAAAATAGTTAAGGTTTCAAAGATGTTTACTTTTTCAAATTAAGTTTTCTTACCAACTATTTTAATCATGCAAGATTCATTTCATGGCAAACTGTCAATGACTAAACTATAATGTCTTAGTGATTTAGTCTCCTATAACCTAGTTAATCACAGATGAGCGGATAATTTGTACGCTTTTTGGCATTGTTTTTAGTATGTTTTTAGTATGATCTAGTTAGTTTTTAGCATATTTTTATTAGTTCTTAGTTAAAATTTACTTTTCTGGACTTTACTATGAGTTTGTGTGTTTTTCTGTGATTTCAGGTATTTTCTGGCTGAAATTGAGGGACCTGAGCAAAAATCTGATCCAGAGACTGAAAAGGATTGCAGATGCTGTTGGATTCTGACCTCCCTGCACTCGAAGTGGATTTTCTGGAGCTACAAAAGCCCAATTGGCGCGCTCTCAACGGCGTTGGAAAGTAGACATCCTGGGCTTTCCAGCAATATATGATAGTCTATACTTTGCCCAAGATTTGATGGCCCAAATCGGCGTTCAAAGTCACCTTCAGAATTCCCAGCGTTAAACGCCGGAACTGGCACCTAAATGGGAGTTAAACGCCCAAACTGGCATGAAAGCTGGCGTTTAACTCCAAGAAGAGTCTCTACACGAAAATGCTTCATTGCTCAGCCCAAGCACACACCAAGTGGGCCCGGAAGTGGATTTTTATGTCATTTACTCATCTCTGTACACCCTAGGCTACTAGTTTTCTATATATAGGACCTTTTACTATTGTATTTTAATCTTTCAATCTTAGATCTTTTGATCATGTTTTTATGATTGAACCCACTTTGGGAGGCTGGCCTCACAGCCATGCCTAGACCTTGTTCTTATGTATTTTCAACCGTGGAGTTTCTACACACCATAGATTAAGGTGTGGAGCTCTGCTGTACCTCGAGTATTAATGCAATTACTATTGTTCTTCTATTCAATTCCGCTTGTTCCTTGTCCAAGATATCACTTGTTCTTCAACTTGATGAATGTGATGATCTGTGACACTCATCATCATTCTCACTCATGAACAAAGTGACTGACAACCACTCTTGTTCTACAAGCATACGAGGCTCTAGTGTTTATCTCTTGGATTCCTGATACACGATGCATGGTTGATCGCCTGACAACCGAGTGCTCGCCTGACAAACGAGCCAGCCATTCTGTGAGATCAGAGTCTTCGTGGTATAGGCAAGAACTGATGGCGGCATTCAAGAGAATCCGGAAGGTCTAACCTTGTCTGTGGTATTCTGAGTAGGATTCAATGATTGAATGACTGTGACGTGCTTCAAACTCCTAGCAGGCGGGGCGTTAGTGACAGACGCAAAAGAATCAATGGATTCTATTCCGGCCTGACCGAGAACCGACAGATGGATAGCCGTGCCGTGACAGGGTGCGTTGAACATTTCCACTGAGAGGATGGGAGGTAGCCACTGACAACGGTGAAACCCTTGCATAAGCTTGCCATGGAAAGGAGTAAGAAGGATTGGATGAAGACAGTAGGAAAGCAGAGAGACGGAAGGGAAGGCATCTTCATACGCTTATCTGAAGCTCTCACCAATGATATACATAAGTATCTCTATCTTTATTTTTATGTTTTATTCATATATCATCTATACCCATTTGAGTCTGCCTGACTGAGATTTACAAGGTGACCATAGCTTGCTTCATACCAACAATTTCCGTGGGATCGACCCTTACTCACGTAAGGTATTACTTGGACGACCCAATGCACTTGCTGGTTAGTTGTGCAAAGTTGTATAGTGATCATAATTTCGCGCACCAAGTTTTTGGCGCCGTTGCCGGGGATTGTTTTGAGTATGGACAACTGACGGTTCATCTTGTTGCTTAGATTAGGTATTTTTCTTCAGAGTTCTTGAGAATGAATTCTAGTGTTTCATGATGATCTGTTGAAATCTGGCTGGCTGAGAAGCCATGTCTAATCTTATTGGACCGAGGTTTCAATCTATCATCACAAGAGCTTGTTAATTTCTATCAATCCTGCTATTGGAGCAATGATCTGCTAAGGCTTGGCTGGCCATTGGCCATGTCTAGTGTTTTGGACCGAAGCTTTCTTTGAAAGCTTGGCTGGCTGTGAAGCCATGTCTAATTCCTGGACCGGAGTCTTAGACTAACATTGCAATGATTCCTGGAATCCAAATTGAGAATTCTGAAACCTTTATTTTTTATTTCCATATAATTTTCGAAAAAAGCACAAAAAAATTATAAAAATCATAAAAACCAAAAATATTTTATGTTTCTTGTTTGAGTCTAGTGTCTAATTTTAAGTTTGGTGTCTTGCATGCATTGTTTATTTGATCTTGGTTCTATTTTCAAGTCAATAGTACAGGGAACTAAAGATTCAGAACATGCAGCAGAGGAATTACACAGAAAAAGCTGGGCGTTCAAAACGCCCAGTGAAGAAGGACAGACTGGCGTTTAAACGCCAGCCAGGGTGCCTGGTTGGGCGTTTAACGCCCAAAAAGGTAGTGCATTGGGCGTTAAACGCCAGAATGTGCACCATTCTAGGCGTTTAACGCCAGGATGGCACAAGGGGGAGGATTTTGTTTTCAAAATCAATTTTTTTCAAGTTTTCAAAGTTTTTCAAAATCAAATCTTTTTCAAATCATATCTTTTCAATCAAATGTTTTCAAAATCAATTTCTTTCCTTTTTCAAAGATACTTGCTAACAATTAATGATTTGATTGAACATTTCAAGTATGTTGCCTTTTCTGTTGAGAGAGGTTTAATGTTTGAATCATATCTTTTCTTGTTAGGCAAGTCATTAATTTTTAAAATCAAATATTTTTAAAATTGTTTTCAAAATCATATCTTTTCAATCATATCTTTTTAAAACCATAACTTTTTAAAACCATAACTTTTCAATCATATCTTTTTAATCACATCTTTTTCAAAATAGTTTTCAAATCATATCTTTTTTATTTCTAATTTCAAAAATCTTTTTCAAAAATTTCTTGATCTCTTTCTCACTCTTGATTTTCGAAAATTAATTAAATTTTTTTAAAAAAAAATGTTTTCAAAATATTTCACTTGATTTTCAAAAATTTCTTCCTCTCTTCCCACATCCTTCTATTTATGGAGTATCACTCCTTCTCAATGCACAATTCGAACTCTATCTAATTAAGTTCGAATTCTCTACCTCTTCTTTCTATTTTTCTGTTCTTCTGACACCTCAAGGAATCTCTATACTGTGACATAGAGGATTCCATATTTTCTTGTTCTCTTCTCTTTCACATGAGCAGGAGCAAAGACAAAAGCATTATTGTTGAAGCTGACCCTGAACCTGAAAGGACCTTGAAGCGAAAGCTAAGAGAAGCTAAGGCACAACTCTCTGTAGAGGACCTAACCGAATTCTTCAAAGAAGAAGAACACATGGCAGCCAAAAACAACAACAATGCAAGGAAGGTGCTGGGTGACTTTACTGCACCTACTCCCGACTTCTATGGGAGAAGCATCTCTATCCCTGCCATTGGAGCAAACAACTTTGAGCTTAAGCCTCAATTAGTTTCTCTAATGCAACAGAATTGCAAGTTCCATGGACTTCCATTGGAAGATCCTCATCAGTTCTTAGCTGAATTCTTGCAAATCTGTGACACTGTCAAGACTAATGGGGTTGACCCTGAGGTCTACAGACTTATGCTATTCCCTTTTGCTGTAAGAGACAGAGCTAGGACATGGTTGGACTCACAACCTAAAGAAAGCCTGGACTCATGGGAAAAGCTAGTCAATGCCTTCTTGGCAAAGTTTTTTCCACCTCAAAAATTGAGTAAGCTTAGAGTGGAAGTCCAAACCTTCAGACAGAAGGATGGAGAATCCCTCTATGAAGCTTGGGAAAGATACAAACAATTAATCAGAAAATGTCCTTCTGACATGCTTTCTGAATGGAGCATCATAGGTATTTTCTATGATGGTCTCTCTGAACTATCCAAGATGTCTTTGGATAGCTCTGCTGGAGGATCTCTTCATCTGAAGAAGACGCCTACAGAGGCTCAAGAGCTAATTGAAATGGTTGCAAATAACCAATTTATGTACACTTCTGAAAGGAATCCTGTGAACAATGGGACAAATCAGAAGAAAGGAGTTTTTGAGATTGATACTCTGAATGCCATTTTGGCTCAGAACAAGATATTGACTCAACAAGTCAATTTGATTTCTCAAAGTCTGTCTGGAATGCAAAATGCACCAAGCAGTACTAAGGATGCTTCATCTGAAGAAGAAGCCTATGATCCTGAGAACCCTTCAATGGAAGAGGTGAATTACCTAGGAGAACCCTATGGAAACACCTATAATTCTTCATGGAGAAATCATCCAAATTTCTCATGGAAGAATCAAGAGAGACCTCAACAAGGTTTCAATAACAATAATGGTGGAAGAAACAGGTTTAGCAATGGCAAGCCTTTTCCATCATCTTCTCAGCAACAGACAGAGAATTCTAAGCAGAACCCCTCTGACTTAGCAACCATGGTCTCTAATCTAATCAAAACCACTCAAAGTTTCATGACTGAAACAAGATCCTCCATTAGGAATTTGGAGGCACAAGTGGGACAGCTGAGCAAGAAAGTTACTGAACTCCCTCCAAGTACTCTTCCAAGCAATACAGAAGAAAATCCAAAAGGAGAGTGCAAGGCCATCAACATGGCCGAATTTGGAGAGGAGGGAGAGGAAGTGAACGCCACTGAGGAAAACCTCAATGGGCGTGCACTGACCTCCAAAGAGTTCCCTAATGAGGAACCATGGGAATCTGAGGCTCAAAATGAGACCATAGAGATTCCATTGGACTTACTTCTGCCTTTCATGAGCTCTGATGAGTATTCTTCCTCTGAAGAGGATGAGTATGTCACTGAAGAGCAAGTTGCTAAATATCTTGGAGCAATCATGAAGCTAAATGACAAGTTATTTGGAAATGAGACTTGGGAGGATAAACTTCCTTTGCTCACCAAAGAACTGGATGACTTGTCTAGGCAGAAATTGCCTCAAAAGAGACAAGATCCTGGGAAGTTTTCAATACCTTGTACCATAGGCACCATGACCTTCAAGAAGGCTCTGTGTGACTTAGGGTCAAGTGTAAACCTCATGCCTCTCTCTGTAATGGAGAAGCTAGGGATCTTTGAGGTACAAGCTGCAAAAATCTCACTAGAGATGGCAGACAATTCAAAGAAACAAGCTTATGGACTTGTAGAGGATGTTCTGGTGAAGATTGAAGACCATTACATCCCTGCTGGTTTCATAGTCCTAGAGACTGGGAAGTGCATGGATGAGTCTATCATCCTTAGCAGACCCTTCCTAGCCACAGCAAAGGCTGTGATTGATGTTGATAGAGGTGAACTGATCATTCAAGTGAATGAAGAATCCTTTGTGTTTAAGGCTCAAGGATATCCCTCTGTCACCATGGAGAGGAAGCATGACGAGCTTCTCTCAAATCAGAGTCAAGCAGAGCCCCCACAGTCAAACTCTAAGTTTGGTGTTGGGAGGCCACAACCAAACTCTAAGTTTGGTGTTGAACCCCCACATTCAAACTCTAAGTTTGGTGTTGGGAGGTTCCAACATTGCTCTGAGAAAATGTGAGGCTCCATGAGAGCCCACTGTCAAGTTACTGACATTAAAGAAGCGCTTGTTGGGAGGCAACCCAATGTTATATTTTATCTATTTTCTTTTGTTATTTTATTTTTTTTGTAGGTTGATGATCATAAGAAGTCACAAAATCAATTGAAAAAGCAAAAACAGAATGAAAAACAGGAAGAAAAACAGCACACTCTGGAGGAAGAACCTACTGGTGTTTAAACGCCAGTAAGGCTAGCAGTTGGGCGTTTAATGCCCAGTCTGGCACCATTCTGGGCGTTTAACGCCAGAAAGGGGCACCAGACTGGCGTTAAACGCCAGAAAAGGGCAAGAACCTGGCGTTAAATGCCAGAAATGGGCACCAGCCCGGCATTTAACGCCAGATTTGGCACAAAACGTGTTTTTGCATGCCATTTGGTGCAGGGATGACTTTTCCTTGACACCTCAGGATCTGTGGACCCCACAGGATCCCCAACCAACCCCACCACTCTCTCTCTTCTTCTTCACCCATTCACCAATCACCTCAATACCTCTTCCCCAAAAACCTTTCACCTATCAAATCCCATCTTTCTCTTCACCACTCACATCCATCCTTCATAAAACCCCACCTACCTCACCCTTCAAATTCAAACCACTTTCCCTCCCAAACCCACTCATACATGACCGAACCATGAGCCCCCCTCTCCTATATAAACCCTTCTTCACCCCTTCATTTTCACACAACCTAAACACCACTTCTCCCCCTCTTTGGCCAAACACAAAGCCATTCCCTTCTTCCTCATTTCTTCTTCTTCTACTCTCTTCTTTCTTCTTTTGCTCGAGGACGAGCAAACCTTTTAAGTTTGGTGTGGTAAAAGCATTGCTTTTTGTTTTTCCATAACCATTTATGGCATCCAAGGCCGGAGAAACCTCTAGAAAGAGGAAAGGGAAGGCAAAAGCTTCCACCTCCGAGTCATGGGAGATGGAGAGATTCATCTCAAGGGTGCATCAAGACCACTTCTATGAAGTTGTGGCCTTGAAGAAGGTGATCCCCGAGGTCCCTTTTTCACTCAAAAAGAGTGAATATCCGGAGATCCGACATGAGATCCGAAGAAGAGGTTGGGAAGTTCTCACCAACCCCATTCAACAAGTCGGAATCTTAATGGTTCAAGAGTTCTATGCCAATGCATGGATCACCAAGAACCATGATCAAAGTGTGAACCCGGATCCAAAGAATTGGCTTACTATGGTTCGGGGGAAATACTTGGATTTTAGTCCGGAAAATGTAAGGTTGGCATTCAACTTGCCCATGATGCAAGGAGATGAACATCCTTACACTAGAAGGGTCAACTTTGATCAAAGGTTGGACCAAGTCCTCACTGACATTTGTGAAGAGGGCGCCCAATGGAAGAGAGATTCAAGAGGGAAGCCGGTTCAATTGAGAAGGCATGACCTCAAGCCCATGGCTAGAGGATGGTTGGAGTTTATCCAACGCTCAATCATTCCCACTAGCAACCGGTCCGAAGTTACTCTAGACCGGGCCATCATTATTCATAGCATCATGATTGGAGAAGAAGTGGAAGTTCATGAGGTTATAGCCCAAGAACTTTATAAGGTGGCAGACAAGTCCTCTACCTTGGCAAGGTTAGCCTTCCCTCATCTCATTTGTCACCTCTGTTATTCAGTTGGAGTTGACATAGAGGGAGACATCCTCATTGATGAGGACAAGCCCATCACTAAGAAAAGGATGGAGCAAACAAGAGACCCCTCTCATCATGAGATCCCTGAGATACCTCAAGGGATGCACTTTCCTTCACAAGACTATTGGGAGCAACTGAACACCTCCCTAGGAGAATTGAGTTCCAACATGGGACAACTAAGGGTGGAGCACCAAGAACACTCCATTCTCCTCCATGAAATTAGAGAAGATCAAAGAATCATGAGAGAGGAGCAACAAAGACAAGGAAGAGACATTGAGGAGCTCAAGCACTCCATAAGACCTTCAAGAGGAAGAACAAGCCGCCATCACTAAGGTGGACCCGTTCTTTAATCTCCTTGTTCTTTATTTTCTTGTTTTTCGAATTTTAGTGCTTATGTTTATCTATGTTTGTGTCTTATGATCATTAGTGTCTTAGTGTCTATGCCTTAAAGTTATGAATGTCCTATGAATCCATCACCTTTCTTAAATTAACAATGTTCTTAATTGAAAAGGAGAAGAGTTGCATGAATTTTGAATTTTATAACAGATTAATTATTTTGATGTGGTGGCAACACTTGTGTTTTCTGAATGTATGCTTAAACAGTGCATATATCTTTTGAATTTGTGGTTCATGAATGTTGGCTCTTGAAAGAATGATGAAAAAGGAGACATGTTACTGAGGATCTGAAAAATCATAAAAATGATTCTTGAAGCAAGAAAAAGCAGTGAAAAAAAAACGAAAAAAAAAGAAGGGAAAAAGAGAAAAAGAAAAAGAAAGAAAAAAGAAAGAAATAAAGTTGTGATCCAAGGCAAAAAGAGTGTGCTTAAGAACCCTGGACACCTCTAATTGGGGACTCTAGCAAAGCTGAGTCACAATCTGAAAAGGTTCACCCAATTATGTGTCTGTGGCATGTATGTATCCGGTGGTAATACTGGAAGACAGAGTGCTTTGGGCCACGGCCAAGACTCAATAAGTAGCTGTGTTCAAGAATCATCATACTTAACTAGGAGAATCAATGACACTATCTGGATTCTGAGATCCTAAAGAAGCCAATCATTCTGAATTTCAAAGGATAGAGTGAGATGCCAAAACTGTTCAGAGGCAAAAAGCTAAAAGCCCCGCTCATCTAATTAATACTGATCTTCATAGATGTTTTTGGAATTCATTGCATATTCTCTTCTTTTTATCTTATTTGATTTTCAGTTGCTTGGGGACAAGCAACAATTTAAGTTTGGTGTTGTGATGAGCGGATAATTTGTACGCTTTTTGGCATTGTTTTTAGTATGTTTTTAGTATGATCTAGTTAGTTTTTAGCATATTTTTATTAGTTCTTAGTTAAAATTCACTTTTCTGGACTTTAATATGATTTTGTGTATTTTTCTGTGATTTCATGTATTTTCTGGCTGAAATTGAGGGACCTGAGCAAAAATCTGATCCAGAGACTGAAAAGGACTGCAGATGCTGTTGGATTCTGACCTCCCTGCACTCGAAGTGGATTTTCTGGAGCTACAGTAGCCCAATTGGCGCGCTCTCAACGGCGTTGGAAAGTAGACATCCTGGGCTTTCCAGCAATATATGATAGTCCATACTTTGCCCAAGATTTGATGGCCCAAACCGGCGTTCAAAGTCACCTTCAGAATTCCCAGCGTTAAACGCCGGAACTGGCACCTAAATGGGAGTTAAACGCCCAAACTGGCATGAAAGCTGGCGTTTAACTCCAAGAAGAGTCTCTACACGAAAATGCTTCATTGCTCAGCCCAAGCACACACCAAATGGGCCTGGAAGTGGATTTTTATGTCATTTACTCATCTCTGTACACCCTAGGCTACTAGTTTTCTATATATAGGACCTTTTACTATTGTATTTTAATCTTTCAATCTTAGATCTTTTGATCATGTTTTTATGATTGAACCCACTTTGGGAAGCTGGCCTCACAGCCATGCCTAGACCTTGTTCTTATGTATTTTCAACCGTGGAGTTTCTACACACCATAGATTAAGGTGTGGAGCTCTGCTGTACCTCGAGTATTAATGCAATTACTATTGTTCTTCTATTCAATTCCGCTTGTTCCTTGTCCAAGATATCACTTGTTCTTCAACTTGATGAATGTGATGATCCGTGACACTCATCATCATTCTCACTCATGAACAAAGTGACTGACAACCACTCTTGTTCTACAAGCATACGAGGCTCTAGTGTTTATCTCTTGGATTCCTGATACACGATGCATGGTTGATCGCCTGACAACCGAGTGCTCGCCTGACAAACGAGCCAGCCATTCCGTGAGATCAGAGTCTTCGTGGTATAGGCAAGAACTGATGGCGGCATTCAAGAGAATCCGGAAGGTCTAACCTTGTCTGTGGTATTCTGAGTAGGATTCAATGATTGAATGACTGTGACGTGCTTCAAACTCCTAGCAGGCGGGGCGTTAGTGACAGACGCAAAAGAATCAATGGATTCTATTCCGGCCTGACCGAGAACCGACAGATGGATAGCCGTGCCGTGACAGGGTGCGTTGAACATTTCCACTGAGAGGATGGGAGGTAGCCACTGACAACGGTGAAACCCTTGCATAAGCTTGCCATGGAAAGGAGTAAGAAGGATTGGATGAAGACAGTAGGAAAGCAGAGAGACGGAAGGGAAGGCATCTTCATACGCTTATCTGAAGCTCTCACCAATGATATACATAAGTATCTCTATCTTTATCTTTATGTTTTATTCATATATCATCTATACCCATTTGAGTCTGCCTGACTGAGATTTACAAGGTGACCATAGCTTGCTTCATATCAACAATCTCCGTGGGATCGACCCTTACTCACATAAGGTATTACTTGGACGACCCAGTGTACTTGCTGGTTAGTTGTGCAAAGTTGTGTAGTGATCACAATTTCGCGCACCAATCACCAATGTCTTGGTCACTTAATTTCGATTAGAGGGTTAGGTTCAATTCTAGTTTATGGCCACAAAACTCTAATTACCTAAATTTAAGAGGATTAATGTCACGTATCCTGATTAGTTCAAGCAATTAACGATTTAGGAGGAATTTACTTTCAAGCTGTTGTTTGTAACACCCTATCACACAGAGTCTTATACTTAAGTCATAAACTAAGGTGGCAAGGTATTACGACCTCTAAAGTAAAATCATATATATAATTAGGTGAAATGGAATTTTAACTAGAAGCCTGTGAATAAAAATTAAGCAAAGCATTAAACAGAAAATCGCATCACTCGCTTAAGCGATAAATATGAGAGAAGAATTCCAAAGATACATATAGCAAGGCTTCTAACTCGGCTCACGAAACTAGAATCGCCCAAAGCAAATATATATATACACACACACATATATATAACCCAAAAGAGTAACCCCAAATATATGACAAAATACATGTTTCTCCAAGTCAACTTCTAGGGGGGACAAAATACAAAATACAAGGGTGAAAAATCTCTATGCATATATACAAAGTATAAAACAAAATACAGTAATCCCAGGATAACCAACTTCGCTTGCAGAGGGAACTTCAGATGCTCATCGAGGTACATCTCGACCTGCATCTGAAAACAACAATATCATATAGGGTGAGAACCGGAGGTTCTTAGTATGGTTAAGGTGCCCACATATATAATAAATAAGGTCCCGAGAAAGCCAGAGGCAATCCTAGACTGCCGACACTTAGATTATAAAAGTTAAAGGTAATAAATTGTAAACCATAAGTTGGGTAGGTCATCTAAGGTTTAAACTTGATCAAAACCTAATTAAAACCCTCAATCCTCTGCCTTTCCTCCAATCCTCCAACTCCGGTACACAGACAAGCAAAACAAACAAGTCAAGCACATAAAGAAAACATATATAACAAGTAGGAAGTTAGCAATTAACATGAATAAACAATTAAGCAAGCCAAGGTAATGCACACTCAAACGAAACATACAAATGCATATGATAAATGCCTATCCTATAGCTGATGCTATCATTTGTCGGTTATATAGCCAACTCGACATGTCCTGGTAGCTAACCATGGACTGAAACACTCATGCAGAGCAAGTGGGTTTGAGATACAACCCCCTTGCTACTACCCGCTTAACCCAGAACCAGTGGAATAACCACTACCGTGGCTACTACACAAGCGGGTGTTCAAAAGCTCAACCTGGAGCAAGTAGAATAACCCACTACTGCTGTTACTACCCAGGCGCCATAATCACTGATCTAAAGCAAGCGGGATGAACCACCATCTTTGCTAATACCTAGGTATCTCAAACATATATTCATTCATTCCATCTTAATTCAATCATCAATTATCATATCATAATGATCAAATATTCATTAACTGTATAACACTTTCACACTTCTCAACTATGATTCATCATGTTTTCAAGCTTTTTTTCTCTTCCAAGATATCACTCCTTCCTAAATTCACCTGATCACTAAGCATACAACTAAGGTTTAGGGGCTAAAAGAGTGAAAATAGAGGTTTAGAGGTTCGAAATTAGGTTTTAAAACATAAAATTAAGTTTGCTAAAAATAGGTGTCACGCGTACGCATAGGAGTGCATTTGGCCCATCATGCGTACGCATTGCCTTGTCCGCGTATGGAGGGGTTCACGTACGCATACAATGCAGAACAGTAACAATGATGAATGCTGCAGAATTTTAGCTTTACATATCAAACTTTTGACGCTCATAACTTTCTCGTTTTAAAATATTTTTCACTCGTTTTTCAAACGGTGTAAACTTCACGGACCCAATTTTCATATGAAATAAGTTTAAAATAATTTAGGGGTATGGAAGCCAAGTTATGGCCCGTCGAAGTTTGGCTAAAAACCAGATTTTCATAAAGTTCCTCAAATCTCTATTTTCACCAAGTTCCTTTTAAAAACTAATAACTCACACTCCAATCTTAGCACTGATTGTGTACAAAATAGTCTCATACCTATTCCATCTCTTCCATCACATGCAAATACCCAATTCTTAGTGTTTTTATCATATACAATTTTACAAACCAATGCAACACAATTCACAAGTCATCGTACTATCATTATCATCATTTAATATCCTCATCAATTGTCACAAACAACATATTCTCAAAGACAACTCGACATTCAACACCTCATAATCCACTTAACCGATTCCATAACTTCAATTCAACAATTATCCTCAACACATCCCAATCAACAATTTAATTCAATAACCAACAATCAATTCAACTTATCCTATGGGTCAACTAGCCTATGTTTTCACGACACATTATATATTATATACAAGAAACCAAAACTATACCTTGGCCGATTTCTTCCTAATGCTCAGAACACCACAATTATCGCCGTTTTGTAAATACCCAAAGCTCCAAATAGTGCACCGGATGGAATTCAGTTACCGTAGCCTAAATTCAGCTTAACCACACCACTAATTACTTCAAACATCTAATTTAATAATATACAATTTCATCATAATTCAACATAGGGTCTACTAAATTGGAAATTCACCAAGGTTTAGTAGCTTCTTACCTTACCCATGGACTAATAGAACAACACCAAAAAATTTTTGCAAGCTAATTCGATCCTAAAGCATCAAAATATCAGAATTCTCAATTCTAAAACTTGTGAATTTTGAAACTGAAAAGGAAGAATCTGGGTGAGAAAAATTAGATTTCTTACAAAATTAGTTAGTGGGCTTTGTAGAGAATTCTGAGACAACGCGTGGTCACTGACGGCTCGTCAATTGGAGCTCCGAATCAAAAGTTACGTTGGATTGAAGATTTTGGTAAGGGTTTGCATGTTTCTCCCCATCTCCCTTGCTTTGCAGCGTGTTTCCTTGATTTGGGAAAGAAGAAGAGCTGAGTCTCTTCATATATATGGGTTGAATTGGGCCTTGGGCCCGTTATGGGTCTGATTTGCTCGATTCGGCCCGTTTGACCCAATATTGGGCTAAATTCTTTAAAATTAGTGTCAAAATTTTATTTTAATTAGTTCTACCTCACTAAATCATAAAATTTCATTTTCTTTATTTTATAATAATTAATTTATTAACTAATTATTCACTAATTACTCAGGGTTTACATTGTTCAGGTGAGATATCTCTTCCAAGAATCACAAGAACGCATATAGAATAAGGGTCATTCTTCTGATCCACCCAGATTCATAAAATGAAGGACAAAAGTAATCCTTGAAACTAAATCAATACATTAATTAAAATAAAAAAGTAATAGTCTCAATCCATAGAAATAAACAGAGCTCCTAACCTTAACCAAGGAGGTTTAGTAGCTCATGTTTCAAAGTAAAAACCAGGGTTTTGAAAAGTGTGAAAGTACGAAAGTGAGAAGATTCCCCCAAAGGATGAATCTTTTCCCTTTTATATCTAACCTAATTTGATTTGAAACTAAAATAAAATAATAAATTCTAAACCTAAAAGATTTTGTTTGTAAATAATAATTACAAAATTAAAAGATAAAACAATAAGTAAAAGCTAAATCCAACTAAGGATGCTCCAAGAGTGAAGTTTGATCTGGATTGTCTGGCGCTAAACGCCAGGCTTGGCGTTTAGCACCCAAAAGGGGCAAAACATTTTTGATCTTGCTGAGTTGCTGGCGCTAAATGCCAGCTTGGCGTTTAGCACCCTAGTGGGCAGTTCTAAGTCTTCTCTTTTCTTGCTCAAAACACTGCCAAATTGATTCGAATTTCACCTGAAATAATCAACCAAAACAACTCAAAGTAGCATCCAAAGTGGATTTTAATCCTAAAATATACTTAAACTTACTAAGTTCTACTTTAATTTAACTAGAAAATAAGAAGAAAATAAGGAAAAGATGCTCACACATCAGCCAGCTCCCCTAGGAGTGATTTTGCTTGCTGGCGTTGGGAGCCATTTCTCCCGGGAGTTGATTTTCTCTGTTTTCTTCACAGATTTTATGATTAACAGAAAAAACAAAAATAAAAACAAGATGAAGGTATTGGTATAGGATACTAATGGGTTAGGTTGCCTCCCAACAAGTGATCTTTTAACGTTATTAGCTTGATAATTGATGCTTCTTATGATAGGACTTAGGTCTATTTCTATCAATTTACTTTTTCTCCAAGATATGCTTCAATCTTTGTCTGTTAACTACAAACCTTCTTCCAGTATTTTTTCCAATATAGCGGGACATTTTACTTATTATAAATGGTCCAGACCATATTGTTTTCAATTTTCCAAAAAATAGCTTCAACTGTGAGTTGAATAATAAGACTTTTTGACCCAGTTCAAAGTCTTTTGAGAGAACTTTCTTGTCATGCCACCTCTTTATTCTTTCTTTGTATAGTTGAGCATTATCATAAGCTTGATCTCAAATTTTATCAAGCTCGTCGAGTTGAAGAAGTATCTTCTCACCCACTGATTTGGCATCAAAGTTTAAGAAATTGATTGCCCAAAACGCTCTATGCTCCAACCCAACCAATAAATGGCATGCTTTGCCATAAACCAGTTGGTATGGTGATATTCCGATTAGGGTTTTAAAAGATATCCGGTAAGCCCAGAGAACATCTCTAATTTTTTTTGGACTAGTTCTTTCTAGAGGAATTGGTCATCTTTTTCAAGATTTTTTTCAGTTCTCTATTGGATACCTCCACTTGTCCATTGGTTTGCGGATGATATGAAGTTATCACCTTATGTCTTACCCCACATTTTTTAAGAAGAGCTTCGAGTTGTTTATTACAGAAATGGGTTCCTCCATCACTAATTAGTGTTCTTGGAACCCAAAATCTATTGAAGATTTTCTTTTTCAAAAATCCAATCACCATTTTAGCATCATTAGTAGGTGAGGAAATGGATTTTACCCACTTGAATACATAGTCAACGACCACTAATATGTAGAGGTTTGACTTTGAGGAGGAAAAATGTCCCATGAATCAACTCCTCATACATCAAACAATGCCACTTCAAGTATAAAATTTTGTGGCATCTCATGTCTTCGAGATAGGTTTCCAAATCTGTAGCATTTATTATATTTTTCAACAAAGGATTGAACACTCTTGAAGAGAGTGGGCCAATAAAGGCTACTTTGAAATACTTTAGCCACCGTCCTTTATCCATTAAAGTGGCCACCATAGTCTGAACTGTGGCAGAGTCATAGTACACCTTGGATCTCTTCTTCGAAAATGCACCTTTATATGATGTTGTCAGAATATCTTTTGAAGAGATATGGGTTATCCCATATGAAGTAGAAGAAGTCATGAATTAGATTTCTTCTTTGATTCTAATTAAATTCCTTAGAGATAATTCTCCCAGCCATATAGTTAGCCATGTCAGCAAACCATGGTATAACTCTAATGGCTAAGAGTTTTTTATATGAGAATTCTTCTTTGAGGAGTATTTACAGTGCTTAAATTTTTTGAGAATCCTAGATAAGTGGTCTGCCACAAGACCCTCTGTGCTTTCCTATCCCAGATTTCAACATCGAATTTTTGAAATAACAACACCTATCTTATCAATCTTGGTTTGACATTCTATTTAGACAAAAGATACTTAAGAGCAGAATGATTAGTGTAGACTATTACTTTTGAACCAATTAAATAAGATCTAAATTTATCAAGAGCAAATACTACGACTAACAACTTTTTTCAGTTGTTGTGTAATTTTTGTGTGTATCGTTTAAAACACTACTTGTATAATAAATTACATGTAACAACTTTTCTTTTCTTTGCCCCAAGACTGCACTTATGACATAGTCACTAGCATCACACATTAATTCAAATAATGCAGACTAATCAAGTGTCAATTATTAGTGCACGCACAAGCTTTGCTTACAAAATTTCAAAGACATGTAGGAATTCTCTATTGAAAACAAATGAGGCTTCTTTGGTTAATAAACTACTTAGTAGTTTTGTAATTTTTAATAATTTTTTTACAAATCTCCTATAAAAGCCAATATATCCCAAAAATCTTCAAATTGTCTTCACATTCATTGATGGAGGTAAATTTTTAATTACTTCCACTTTAGCTTTATCAAACTTTATGCCCTTAATTGAGATCCGATGTCTAAGAACAATTTCTTCCATGATCATAAAATGACAATTTTTCCAGTTTAAAACTAAGTTTGTTTTCTGGTACTTTTTTAAAACTAGGGATAAGTGGTATAAACAAGTGTTAAATGTGTCACCAAATATAGAAAAATTATCCAAAAATACTTCTATGAATTTTTCTACCATATCAGAAAAAATTGAAAGAATGGCATTACACAACCCGAAAGGCATTCTCCGATAGGCAAAAACTCCATAAGAGCATATGAATAAGGTCTTTTCTTGATTAAAGGGGTCAATCACAATTTGGTTGTATCCTGAATACCTATCAGAAAAGCAATAAAATGCATGACCAACAAGCCTCTCCAATATTTGATCAATGAATGGGAGAGAGAAGTGGTTATTCCTTATTTCCATATTGAGTCTCCGGTAGTCAATACACATTCTCTCACCGGTGACCGTTCTCATAGGGATCAGTTCATTCTTTTCATTAGAGATTATCGCCATCCCTCCCTTCTTTGAAACCTCTTGTACCAGACTTACCCATGGGCTGTTGGAGATGCGATATATAAATTTCGGATCCCATAGCTTCATTACCTCTTTGTGAACAACCTCTTTTATTGTTGGATTGAGCATTCTTTGTGCTTGCACCACAGGTTTGGAGTCTTCTTCAAGTAATATCTTGTACACGCACATAGTAGGGCTTATTCCCTTCAGATTGTTGATTGTCCCCTAATAGTAGTCTTATATTCTCTTAATATTTACAACAATGTGTCTTCTTCCTCTTTATTCAGTGAAGCATTTATTATCACGAGCTAAGTGTCCTTATCACCAAGGAATACATATTTGAGAGTGGTTGGTAGAGATTTTAACTCTAACTTTGGTGGTCTCTTTTCTCCTGGTGTTATTCGAGAGTATCCTTTCTGTTGAACAAGTGTTTGCTAGCTTCTTGGTGCACGAAATTGTGATACACAATGGCGCCAATAACTTGGTACGCACAATTGTAATCTCAACTCTTTTTCACAACTTCGCACAACTAACCAGCAAGTGCACTGGGTCATCCAAGTAATAAACCTTACGTGAGTAAGGGTCGATCCCACGGAGATTGTCGGCCTGAAGCAAGCTATGGTCACCTTGTAAATCTCAGTCAGGCGGATTCAAATGGTTATGGAGTTCTGATAATTAAAATATAAATAAAACATAAAATAAAGATAGAGATACTTATGTAAATCATTGGTGGGAATTTCAGATAAGTGTATGGAGATGCTTTATCCCTCATGAATCTCTGCTTTCCTACTGCCTTCATCCAATCCTTCATACTCCTTTCTATGGCAAGCTGTATGTTGGGTGTCACCGTTGTCAATGGCTACTTCCTGTCCTCTCAGTGAAAATGGTCCTCTACGGTTTCCCGCATGGCTAATCAGCTGTTGGTTCTCGATCGTGTAGGAATAGGATTTACTATCCTTTTGCGTCTGTCACCACGCTCTACAGTCGTGTGTTTGAAGCTCGTCACAGTCATCCCATCCCAGATCCTACTCAGAATACCACAGGCAAGGTTTAGACTTTCCGAATCTCAAGAATGCTGCCAATGGATTCTAGCTTATACCACGAAGACTCTGATCTCACGGAATGGAAGGCTCTGTTGTCAGGAGAGGCAACATGCATCGTGGACCAGGAATCCAAGAGATACATACTCTAGCTTTTGCAGGTAGAACGGAAGTGTTTGTCAGGCACGCGTTCATAAGTGAGAATGGTGATGAGTGTCACAGATCATCACATTCATCAGGTTGAAGTGTGAATATCTTAGAACAAGAATAAGTATGAATTTAATAGAAGATAGTAGTAATTGCATTAATACTCGAAGAACAGCAGAGCTCCACACCTTAATCTATGGTGTATAGAAACTCCACGTTGAAAATACATAAGAACAAGGTCTAGGCATGGCCGAATGGCCAGCCTCCCCAAATAGCATGTGACTTCGAAAATAGGGAAAAAGACCTGATCCTATGATCAAGGATGATCAAAAGATCCCAGCATCCAAGATGTCTAATACAATAGTAAAAAGTTCTATTTATACTAAACTAGTTACTAGGGTTACAAAAATAAGTAAATGATGCAGAAATCCACTTTCGGGCCCACTTGGTGCGTGCTTGGGTTGAGCATTGAAACTTTCATGTGTAGAGACTTCTCTTGGAGTTAAATGCCAGTTTATAGCTTGTTTCTGGCATTTGACTCTAGCTTGCAACTTATTTCTGGCATTTAATGCCAGAAATAGGGCAGAAAACTGGCGTTGAACGCCAGTTTGCGTCATCTAGACTTGGACAAAGTATGGACTATTATATATTGCTAGAAAGCCCTGGATGTCCACTTTCCAACGCAATTGAGAACGCGCAATTTGGACTCTTGTAGCTCCAAAAATTCCATTTCGAGAGCAGGGAGATCAGAATCCAACAGCATCTACAGTCATTCTTCAGCCTCTGAATCAAATTTTTGCTCAGGTCCCTCAATTTCAGCCAGAAAATACCTGAAATCACAGAAAAACACACAAACTCATAGTAAAGTCCAGAAATGTGAATTTTGTTTAAAAACTAATAAAAATATACTAAAAAGTAGCCAGATCCTACTAAAAACTATCTAAAAACAATGCCAAAAAGCGTATAAATTATCCGCTCATCACAACACCAAACTTAAATTGTTGCTTATCCCCAAGCAACTAAAAAAAATAGGATAAAAAGAAGAGAATATACATTGAATCTCACAATATCAATGAAACTTAGTTCTAATTAGATGAGTGGGGCTTATAGCTTTTTGCTTCTAAACAGTTTTGGCATCTCACTTTATCCTTTGAAATTCAGAATGATTGACATCTATATGAACTCAGAATTTTAGATAGTGTTATTGATTCTCCTAGTTCAGTATGTTGATTCTTGAACACAGCTACTTTATGAGTCTTGGCCGTGGCCTTAAGCACTTTGTTTTCCAGTATTACCACCGAATACATAAATGCCACAGACACATAACTGGGTGAACCTTTTCAGATTGTGACTCAGCTTTGCTAAAGTCCCCAGTTAGAGGTGTCCAGAGTTCTTAAGCACACTCTTTTGCTTTTGATCACGACTTTAATCACTCAGTCTCAAGCTTTTCACTTGGACCTTCATGACACAAGCACATGGTTAGGGACAGTTTGATTTAGCCGCTTAGGCCTGAATTTTATTTCCTTGGGCCCTCCTATCCATTAATGCTCAAAGCCTTGGATCCTTTTTACCCTTGCCTTTTGGTTTAAAAGGCTATTGGCTTTTTCTGCTTGCTTTTTCTTTTTCTTTCTCTCTCTTTTTTTTTCGCCACTTTTTTTTCGCCACTTTTTTTTTCGCAAGCTTTGTTATTCACTACTTTTTCTTGCTTCAAGAATCAATTTCATGATTTTTCAGATTATCAATAACATTTCTCTTTGTTCATCATTCTTTCAAGAGCCAACAATTTTTAACATTCATAAACTTCACTATAAAAAATATGCACTGTTCAAGCATTCATTCAGAAAACAAAAAGTATTGCCACCACATCAAAATAATTAAACTAATTTCAAGATAAAATTTGAAATCCAAGTACTTCTTGTTCTTTTGTAATTAAGCACATTTTTCATTTAAGAGAGGTGAAGGATTCATAGAATCATTCATAGCTTTAAGACATAGACACTAGACACTAATAATTATGTAATAAAGACATAAAACATAGCCAAACATAAAGCTCAAAACTGAAAACAGAAAAATAAATAGACAAGGAGATTAAGGAATGAGTCCACCTTAGTGAGGGTGGCATCTTCCTCTTGAAGAACCAATGGTGCTCTTGAGCTCCTCTATGTCTCTTCCTTGCCTTTGTTGCTCCTCCCTCATAGCTCTTTGATCTTCTCTAATCTCATGAAGAATGATGAAGTGCTCTTGGTGCTCCACCCTTAGTTGGTCCATGTTGTAACTCAAGCCTTCCAAAGAGGTGTTGAGTTGCTCCCAATAATTATGTGGAGGAAAATGCATCCCTTGAGGCATCTCAGGGATTTCATGAGGAATTTTCTCATGCTCTTGTTGAGGTCCATGAGTGGGCTCTCTTGTTTGCTCTATCCTTTTCTTAGTGATGGGCTTGTCCTCTTCAATGAGGATGTCTCCTTCTATGTCAATCCCACCCAAATTGCATAGATGACAAATGAGATGAGGAAAGGCTAGAGTTCTAGAGGTATGATCTCATGAACTTCCACTTCCTCCCCAATCATGATACTATGGATCATGATGACACGATCCATAGTCACTTCAGATCGGTTGCTAGTAGGAATGATGGAGTGTTGGATGAACTCCAACCATCCTTTACCCACAGGCTTAAGGTCCGGTCTTCTCAATTGAACCGGATTGCCTCTTGAATCTCTTTTCCATTGAGCTCCTTCCACACATATGTTCATGAGAACTTGGTCCAACCTTTGATCAAAGTTGACCCTTCTAGTGTAGGGGCGTGCGTTTTCTTGCATCATTGGCAAGTGGAACGCCAACCTTACATTTTCCGGACTGAAATCTAAGTATTTCTCTCGAACCATTGTAAGCCAATTCTTTGGATTCAGGTTTATACTTTGATCATGGTTCCTAGTGATCCATGCATTGGCATAGAACTCTGGAATCATTAAGATCCTGACTTATTGAATGGGGTTGGTGAGAACTTCCCAACCTCTTCTTCGGATTTCATGTCGAATCTTCGGATACTCATTTTTCTTGAGCATGAAAGGGACATCAGGGATCACCTTCTTCTTGGCCACAACTTCATAGAAGTGGTCTTGATGGACCTTTGAGATGAATCTTTCCATCTCCCATGATTCAGAGATGGAAGCTTTTTCCTTCCCTTTCCTCTTTCTAGAGGTTTCTCCGGCCTTAGGTGCCATAAATGGTTATGGAAAAACAAAAAGCAATGCTTTTACCATACCAAACTTAAAAGGTTTGCTCGTCTTCGAGCAAAAGAAGAAAGAAAGAAGGATGAGAAGAAGAAAATGGAGGATATGGAGGGAGATAGAGGTTCGGCCAAGGGGGTAGGAGAGTGTTTGTGATGTGTGAAAATGAAAGAGTGAAGAGGGGTATTTATAGGGAAAGAGAGGGAGAGTGGCCGAATGGAAGTGGGTGGTTTTGGGAGGGAAAAGTGTTTGAATTTGAAAGGTGGGATTTTTGGGGAAGAGATATGGAGGTGATTGGTAAAGGGAATATAGGCAAGAGGATAGGATTTGATAGGTGAGTGGTGTTTTGGATAGAGTGTTATAGAGATGTGTGAGGGGGAAAGAGAGGTAGGGTGGTGGACGAAATTGTGATCATCAACAATGGCTCCAAAGACTTTGTCACAACTCCGCACAACTAACCAGCAAGTATACTGGGTCGTCCAAGTAATACCTTACGTGAGTAAGGGTCGATCCCACAGAGATTGTTGGTATGAAGCAAGATATGGTCACCTTGTAAATCTCAGTCAGGCGGATTCAAATTGATAGTGGTTTTCGGAAAATATAAAGAGATACTTAATTAAATAATAAAGGATAGAAATACTTATGTAAATTCATTAGTGGAAATTTTAAATAGGTGTATGGAGATGCTGTGTTCCTTCTGAATCTCTGCTTTCCTACTGCTTTCATCCAATCTTTGTCACTCCTTTCTATGGCAAGCTGTATGTAGGGCATCACTGTTGTCAATGGCTACATCCCATCCTCTCAGTGAAAATGGTCGAAATGCTCTGTCACAGCACAGCTAATCATCTGTTGGTTCTCGATCATGTTGGAATAGAATCCCTTGATTCTTTTGCGTTTGTCATCACGCCCAGCAATCGCGAGTTTGAAGCTCGTCACAGTCATTCAATCCCGGAATCCTACTCGGAATACCACAGACAAGGTTAGACTTTCCGGATTCCCTTGAATGCCGCCATCAATTCTAGCTTATACCACAAAGATTCTGATTAAGGAATCCAAGAGATATGCGCCCGGTCTAAGGTAGAACGGAAGTGGTTGTCAATCACGCGTTCATAGGTGAGAATGATGATGAGTGTCACGGATCATCACATTCATCATGTTGAAGTGCAACGAATATCTTAGAATAAGAATAAGTCGAATTGAATAGAAAATAGTAGTAATTGTATTGAAACTTGAGGTACAGCAGAGCTCCACACCCTTAATCTATGGTGTGTAGAAACTCCACCGTTGAAAATACATAAGTGATGAAGGTTCAGGCATGGCCGAGAGGCCAGCCCCCAAAACGTGATCACCGGATCAAAATACAATCCAGGATCCAGGATGTCTAATATGATAGTAAAAGGTCCTATTTATACTAGACTAGCTACTAGGGTTTTTACAAGAGTAAGTAATTGATGCATAAATTCACTTCCGGGGCCCACTTGGTGTATGTTTGGGCTGAGCTTGATCTATCCACGAGCTGAGGCTTCTCTTGGAGTTGAACGCCAAGTTGTAACGTGTTTTGGGCGTTCAACTCTGGTTCGTGACGTGTTTCTGGCGTTTGATTCCAGAATGCAGCATGGAGCTGGCGTTAAGCGCCAGTTAACGTCATCAAATCTCGAATAAAGTATGGACGATTATATATTTCTGGAAAGCTCTGGATGTCTACTTTCTAACTCCATTGAGAGCGCGCCATTTGGAGTTTTGTAGCTCCAGAAAATCCATTTAGAGTGCAGGAAGGTCAGATTCCAACAGCATCAGCAGTCCTTTGTCAGCCTTCTTTCGGAGTTTTGCTCAGGTTCCTCAATTTCAGCCAGAAAATACCTGAAATCACAGAAAAACACACAAACTCATAGTAAAGTCTAGAAATGTGAATTTAGCATAAAAATTAATGAAAACATCCCTAAAAGTAACTAGATCATACTAAAAACTACCTAAAAATAATGCCAAAAAGCGTATAAATTATCCGCTCATCACAACACCAAACTTAAATTGTTGCTTGTCCCCAAGCAACTGAAAATCAAATAGGATAAAAAGAAGAGAATATACTATAAATTCCAAAATATCAATGAATATTAATTCTAATTAGATGAGCGGGACTTGTAGCTTTTTGCTCTGAACAGTTTTGGCATCTCACTTTTTCCTTTGAAGTTTAGAATGATTGGCTTCTCTAGGAACATAGAATTTCGGATAGTATTATTGATTCTCCTAGTTAAGTATGTTGATTCTTGAACACAGCTACTTTTATGAGTCTTGGCCGTGGCTCTAAACACTTTGTTTTCCAGTATTACCACCGGATACATGAATGCCACAGACACATGACTGGGTGAACCTTTTCAGATTGTGACTCAGCTTTGCTAGAGTCCCTAGTTAGAGGTGTCCAGAGCTCTTAAGCACACTCTTTTTGCTTTGGATCACGACTTTAACCACTCAGTCTCAAGCTTTTCACTTGGACCTTCATGACACAAGCACATGGTTAGGGACAACTTGATTTAGCCGCTTAGGCCTGGATTTATTTCCTTGGGCCCTCCTATCCATTGATGCTCAAAGCCTTGGATCCTTTTTACCCTTGCCTTTTGGTTTTAAGGGTTATTGGCTTTTTCTGCTTGCTTTTTCTTTTTCTTTCTAAATTTTTTTCGCCACTTTTTTTTTCGCAAGCTTTTGTTTTTTCACTGCTTTTTCTTGCTTCAAGAATCAATTTTATGATTTTTCATATTATCAATAACATTTCTCTTTGTTCATCATTCTTTCAAGAGCCAAAAATGTTAACATTCATAAACAACAAGATCAAAAATATGAACTATTTAAGCATTCATTCAGAAAACAAAAAGTATTGTCACCACATCAATATAATTAAACTAAAGTCAAGGATAATTTCGAAATTCATGTACTTCTTGTTCTTTTGAATCAAAAACATTTTTCATTTAAGAGAGGTGAAGGATTCATAGAATTATTTATAGCCTTAAGGCATAGTTACTACATACTAATGATCATGAAGTAGAGACACAAAACATAAACACACATATAGCATAAAAAATCGAAAAACAGAAAAATAAGAACAAGGAATGAGTCCACCTTAGTGAGGGTGGCACCTTCTTGAAGGACCAATGGTGCTTTTTGAGCTCCTCTATGTCTCTTCCTTGCCTTTGTTGCATGATCCCTAATGATTTTGGTGCTCTTATCCTTAGTTGCTCCTAATAATTGTGTGGAGGAAAATGTATTCCCTGAAGTATCTCAGGGATTTCTTGATGAGGGAATTCCTTATGCTCTCTTGATATGCAGTCAAATGCTCTATTACTGAGCTATGGACCCTTTGAGATGAATCTCTCCATCTCCCTTGACTCAGAGGTGGAAGCAATTGTCTTTCCTTTTTCTTCTTCTTTTTTTTTGAGGTTTCTCTGGCCTTAGGTGCCATCAATGGTTATGGAAAAGCAAAAAGCTATGCTTTTACTACACCAAACTTAGAATGTTGCTTGCCCTCGAGTAAAAGAAGAAAGAATAGAAGAAGAAGAAGATATGGAGGAGAGGGAGAGAGGTGGGTATTCGGCTATGTAGGGTGGGTTTGGGTGGGCAAGAGATGATGGATTATGAGTAGTGAAGAGGTAATGGAGAAGAGAGATTAAGGTGATTGGTGAAGGGTTTTTGGGGAAGTGTGTTATAGGATTATTAGGAGGTAAGGAGAGAATATGATAGGTGGGGATCCTATAGGGTCCACAGATCCTGAGATGATCTTGTGGGGTCCACAGATCCTAAGGTGTCAAGGATTTACATCCCTGCACCAATTAGGCATGTAAAATGCCTTTCCATGCAATTATGGCGTTTAAACGCCGAAGTGATGCATGTTCTGGGCGTTCAACGCCCATGTGCAACATGTTTCTGGCGTTGAACGCCAGTTCCATGCTTGTTTCTAGCGTTCAGCGCCAGCTCTCCTCAGGGTATATTCCTGGCGTTCAAACACCAGGATGTTGCTTGTTTCTGGCATTCAGTGCCAGATCCATGCTCTGTTCTAGCATTGAACGCCAGCCAGATACTCCTTACTGGCATTTAAACGCCAGTAAGTCCTTCCTCCAGGGTGTGATTTTTCTTCTGCTGTTTTTGATTCTGTTTTTAATTTTTGTATTTTTTTCGTGACTCCACATGATCATAAACCTAATAAAACACAAAATAACAATAAAAGAAAAATAAAATTAGATAAATAAAAATTGGGTTGCCTCCCAATAAGCGCTTCTTTAATGTCAATAGCTTGACAGTGAGCTCTCATGGAGCTTCACAGATGTTCAGAGCATTGTTGGGACCTCCCAATACCAAACTTAGAGTTTGAATGTGGGGGTTCAACACCAAACTTAGAGTTTGGTTGTGGCCTCCCAACACCAAACTTAGAGTTTGACTATGGGGGCTCTGTTCGACTCTGCATTGAGAGAAGCTGTTCATGCTTCCTCTCCTTACCAAATAACTTGGCATTTAGCTTCATGATGGCTCCTAGATATTGAGCAACTTGCTCTCCAGTTACATCTTCATCCTCTTCAGAGGAAGAATAGTCTTCAGAGCTCATGAATGGCATAAGGAGATTTAATGGAATCTCTATAGTCTCTTTATGAGCCTCAGATTCCTTTGGATCCTCAATAGGGAACTCCTTCCTGCTTGAGAGACGTCCCATGAGATCTTCCTCATTAGGATTCACGTCCTCTCCCTCCTCCTTGCATTCGGCCATATTGATTATATCAATGGCTTTACACTCTCTTTTTGGATTCTCTTCAATATTGCTTGGGAGAGTACTAGGAGGTATTTCAGTGACCTTCTTGCTCAGCTGGCCCACTTGTGCCTCCAGATTTCTGATGGAGGACCTTGTTTCATTCATGAAACTTAAAGTGGCCTTAGACAGATCAGAGACTAAATTTGCCAAGTTAGAGGTATTTTGTTCATAATTCTCTGTCTGTTACTGAGAAGATGATGGATAAGGCTTGACATTGCTAAGCCTATTTCTTCCACCATTATTAAAGCCTTGTTGAGGCTTTTGTTGATCCTTCCATGAGAAATTTGGATGATTTCTCCATGATGAATTATAGGTGTTTCCATAAGGTTCACCCATATAATTTACCTCTACCATTGCAGGGTTTTCAGGATCATAAGCTTCTTCTTCAGAAGATGCCTCTTTAGTGCTGTTGGATGCATTTTGCCATCCATTCAGACTTTGAGAAATCATGTTGACTTGCTGAGTCAACACTTTGTTCTGAGCCAATATGGCATTCAGAGCATCAATTTCAAGAACTCCCTTCCTCTGAGGCATCCCATTATTCACGGAATTCCTCTCAGAAGTGTACATGAATTGGTTATTTGCAACCATGTCAATAAGTTCCTGAGCTTCTGCAGGCGTTTTCTTTAGGTGAATAGATCCACCTGCAGAGTGGTCTAATGACATCTTAGAAAACTCAATAGACCATAATAGAATATATCTAATATGGTCCACTCTGAAAACATGTCAGAAGGACACTTTTTGGTCATCTGCTTTTATCTTTCCCAAGCTTCATAGAGGGATTCACCATCTTTTTGCTTGAAGGTCTGAACATCCACTCTAAGCTTGCTCAGCTTTTGAGGAGGAAAGAACTTAGCCAAGAAGGCCGTGACCAGCTTATCCCAGGAGTCCAGGCTATCTTTAGGTTGAGAGTCCAACCATGCTCTAGCTCTGTCTCTTACAGCAAAAGGGAAAAGCATGAGCCTGTAGACTTCAGGATCTACTCCATTAGTCTTAACAGTCTCACAAATTTGCAAGAACTCAGTTAAAAACTGGTAAGGATCTTCAGATGGAAGTCCATGAAACTTGCAGTTCTGTTGCATTAAAGCAACTAATTGAGGTTTCATCTCAAAATTATTTGCTCTAATGGCAGGAATTGAGATGCTTCTTCCATCAAATTTGGACGTTGGTTTAGTGAAATTACCAAGCATCCTCCTTGCATTATTGTTGTTGGGTTCGACTGCCATCTCCTTCTCTTGTTCGAAAATTTCAGAAAGGTTGTCTCTGGATTGTTGTAATTTAGCTTCTCTTAGTTTCCTCTTCAGAGTCCTTTCAGGTTCAGGATCAGCTTTAACAAGAGTGCCTTTTTCCTTGTTCCTGCTCATATGAAAGAGAAGAGAAAAAGAAAAGGAAGAGGAAGAGGAATCCTCTATGTCACAGTAAAGGGGATCCTTATTATTAGTAGAAGAAGAAAGGGAATAAGAGTGAAGAAGAGTGGAGAATCCAAACACAAGGGTGAGGATAGGGACAGTGATTTGAGATGAAGAAAGGTGAAGAGAAGTGTTAGTAAATAAATAAATAAATAGAAGAAGAGAAAAGGGAGAGAATTCGAAAATTAATTTTGAAAAGGAGTTAATGATTTTCGAAAATTAAAGATGAGATAGAATTAAAATTAAAATTTAAAACAATTAGTTAATTTAAAAAGAATTTTGAAAAAGGGATGAGATATTTTCGAAAATTAGAGAGGAAAAAGTAGTTAGGTGGTTTTGAAAAAGATAAGAAACAAACAAAAAGTCAAATAGTTAGTTGAAAAAGATATTAAAATCAAATTTGAAAAGATAAAAAGATAAGAAGTTAGATAAGATATTTTGAAATCAAATTTTTGAAAAAGATAAAATTTTTGAAAAAGATATGATAAAAAGATAAGATAAAAAGATATGATAAAAAGATATAGTTGAAAAAGATTTATTTTTAAAATTAAAATTAATTACTTAACTAATAAGAAACTAGAAGATAAGATTCTAGAATTTAAAGATTGAACCTTTCTTAACAAGAAAGGAACAAACTTCAAATTTTTGAATCGATCATATTAATTGTTAGTGTAATTTCGAAAATTTGAAATAAAATTAAGAAAAAGATTTTGAAAATAATTTTAAAATTTTCAAAATTAATAAGATAAAAATGAAAAAGATTTGATTTTTTAAAAAAAAAATTGAAAAGATAGGATTTTTAAAATTGAAAATCTGACTTGACTTATGAGAAACAACTAATTTTAAAATTTTTTGACTAAGTCAACTCAAATTTTCGAAAATTAGGAGAGAAATAAGGAAAAGATATTTTTTTATTTTTTGAATTTTTAATGATGAGAGAGAAAAACAACAAAAATGACTCACAACATAAAAATTATGAATCAAAACTCATGAAGCATGCAAGAACACTATGAACATCAAGAACATATTTTTGAAAAATTTTTTATGCAAAGAAAACATGCAAGACACCAAACTTAGAAATCTTTAATGCTTGGACTCTAACAAACGAAAAATGCATATGAAAAACAAGAAAATACACAAAAAAAGAAAACATCAAGATCAAACAAGAAGACTTACCAAGAACAACTTAAAGATCATGAAGAACACTATGAATGCATGAATTTTCGAAAAATGCATAATAATTTTAAAAACATGCAATTGACACCAAACTTAAAAATTGACACAAGACTCAAACAAGAAACACAAAATATTTTTTATTTTTTTCTAATTTTTTTGTATTTTATTTTATTTTTTCGAAAAACATATAGGAAAAAGAAAATAAGAAATTCAAAATCTTTAAGAAGAATTCCAGGAATCTTTCATTATTAGCCCAAAGCTCCAATCAAAGGGTTGGACATGGCTTAATAGCCAGTTAGCTTTAGGATGGAATTACATGCATTGTGGTGATTAGTTGAAGATCAATTCCAAAGGAGTTTGAATATGGCTTTGCAGCCAGCCAGGATTCAACATGCTTCATGAAACTCTGGAATCTATTCTTAAATGTTTTGAAGCCATAAAATGATTTATTTAAAAAAAATTTCGAAAATAGGAATAAAAATTTTTTTGAAAGATTTTTGAAAAGTTTTTGAAAAGAAAATTACCTAATCTCAGCAACAAGATGAACCGTCAATTGTCCATACTCGAACAATCCCAGGCAACGGCGCCAAAAACTTGGTGGACGAAATTGTGATCATCAACAATGGCTCCAAAGACTTGGTGCTCTCAAACGTGAATCTCACTTTGTCACAACTCCGCACAACTAACCAGCAAGTGTATTGGGTCGTCCAAGTAATACCTTACGTGAGTAAGGGTCGATCCCACAAAGATTGTTGGTATGAAGCAAGCTATGGTCACCTTGTAAATCTCAGTCAGGCAGATTCAAATTGATAGTGGTTTTCGGAAAATATAAAGAGATACTTAATTAAATAATAAAGGATAGAAATACTTATGTAAATTCATTAGTGGAAATTTCAGATAGGTGTATGGAGATGCTGTGTTCCCTCTGAATCTCTGCTTTCTTACTGCTTTCATCCAATCTTTGTCACTCCTTTCTATGGCAAGCTGTATATAGGGCATCACCGTTGTCAATGGCTACATCCCATCCTCTCAGTGAAAATGGTCCAAATGCTCTGTCACAGCACGGATAATCATCTGTCGGTTCTCGATCATGTTGGAATAGAATCCCTTGATTCTTTTGCGTTTGTCACCACGCCCAGCAATCGCGAGTTTGAAGCTCGTCACAGTCATTCAATCCCGGAATCCTACTCGGAATACCACAGACAAGGTTAGACTTTCCGGATTCCCATGAATGCCGCCATCAATTCTAGCTTATACCACGAAGATTCTGATTAAGGAATCCAAGAGATATGCGCCCGGTCTAAGGTAGAACGGAAGTGGTTGTCAGTCACGCGTTCATAGGTGAGAATGATTATGAGTGTCACAGATCATCACATTCATCATGTTGAAGTGCAACGAATATCTTAGAATAAGAATAAGTCGAATTGAATAGAAAATAGTAGTAATTGTATTGAAACTTGAGGTACAGCAGAGCTCCACACCCTTAATCTATGGTGTGTAGAAACTCCACCGTTGAAAATACATAAGTGATGAAGGTTCAGGCATGGCCGAGAGGCCAGCCCCCAAAACGTGATCACCGGATCAAAATACAATCCAGGATCCAGGATGTCTAATATGATAGTAAAAGGTCCTATTTATACTAGACTAGCTACTAGGGTTTTTACAAGAGTAAGTAATTGATGCATAAATTCACTTCCGGGGCCCACTTGGTGTATGTTTGGGCTGAGCTTGATCTATCCACGAGCTGAGGCTTCTCTTGGAGTTGAACGCCAAGTTGTAACGTGTTTTGGGCGTTCAACTCTGGTTCGTGACGTGTTTCTGGCGTTTGACTCCATAATGCAGCATGGAGCTAGAGTTGAGCGCCAGTTAACGTCATCAAATCTCGAATAAAGTATGGACTATTATATATTGTTTAGAGTTTTGTAGCTCCAGAAAATCCATTTCTAGTGCAGGGAGGTCAGATTCCAACAGCATCAGCAGTCCTTTGTCAGCCTTCTTTCAGAGTTTTGCTCAGGTTCCTCAATTTCAGCCAGAAAATACCTGAAATCACAGAAAAACACACAAACTCATAGTAAAGTCCAGAAATGTGAATTTAGCATAAAAACTAATGAAAACATCCCTAAAAGTAACTAGATCATACTAAAAACTACCTAAAAACAATGCCAAAAAGCGTATAAATTATCCGCTCATCATGGGGTAGGTGGGGATCCTGTGGGATCCACAGATCCTGAGGTGTCAAGGATTTCTCATCCCTACTCTATTTAGGCGTGTAAACGCCCTTACTGTGCAATCCTGGTCTTTAACGCCAGACTGCTGCTTGTTTCTGGCGTTAAACGTTAGCTTTTATTCCTTTCCTAGCGTTAAACGCCAAACTGCAACCTGTGTCTAGCATTTAACTCCAGTTTGTTGCTTCTTTCTGGTGTTGAACGCCAGTCTGGTGCTTTTTTCTGGAGTTTAACGCCCAGAATGGTGCTAGACTGGGCGTTAAACGCCCATGCTGCTACCCTTACTGGAGTTTAAACGCCAGTAAGTTTTTCCTCTTGGGTGTGCTGTTTTTAATGCTATTTTTTATTTTTCTTTAATTTTTGCAGTGGTTTTTGTGACTCCACATGATCATCAACCTAAAAAAACTTAAAATAACATAGATAAATAAAAATTGGGTTGCCTCCCAATAAGCGCTTCTTTAATGTCAATAGCTTGACAGTGGGCTCTCATGGAGCCTCACAGATAATCAGAGCATGGTTGGGGCCTCTCAACACCAAACTTAGAGTTTGGTTGTGGCCTCTCAACACCAAACTTAGACTTTGGTTGTGGCCTCCCAACACCAAACTTAGAGTTTGAATGTGGGGGCTTTGTTTGACTCTGTATTGAGAGAAGCTTTTCTTGCTTTCTCTCCATGGTTACAGAGGGTGATCCTTGAGTTTTAAACACAAGGTAGTC
Organism: Arachis stenosperma; assembly: GCF_014773155.1. Taxonomy (NCBI): domain Eukaryota; kingdom Viridiplantae; phylum Streptophyta; class Magnoliopsida; order Fabales; family Fabaceae; genus Arachis; species Arachis stenosperma. The sequence continues at coordinate 27,077,377 of NC_080382.1, read as the reverse complement.
TTTATTCAATTGAATGATTAACTCTCCTCTGTCCACATCAATCACATCTTTTGCTGTGGCTAGGAAGGGTCTTCCAAGGATGATGGATTCATCCTCATCCTTTCCAGTGTCTAGGATTATGAAATCAGTAGGGATGTAAAGGCCTTTGACCTTTACTAGCACGTCCTCTACCTGTCCATATGCCTTTTTTATGGATTTGTCTGCCATCTCTAATAAGAATTTGGCAACATGTATGGTGCACGAATTTGCAATCCGCACAACTAACCAGCAAGTGCACTGGGTCGTCCAAGTAATACCTTACGTGAGCAAGGGTCGATCCCACAGAGATTATTGGTTTGAAGCAAGCTATGTTTATTTTATTAATCTTAGTCAGGATGCCAATAAGGTTATTTGGATTTAATTGTAAGAAGTAAAAGTGTTTGGAATAAGTAATTGTTACTTTATTAGTGGAGGATATGTTGGAGTTTTGGAGATGCTTTGTCCTCTGAATTTCTGCAATGTAATATTCAACTCAATTGTTTGTAAAGTTCCATCCATGGCAAGCTGTATGTAGGGTGTCACCATTGTCAGTGGCTACTTCCCATCCTCTCAGTGAAAACAGTCCAGATGCTCTGTCACAGCACGGCTAATCAGCTGTTGGTTCTCGATCATGTTGGAATAGGATCCATTGATCCTTTTGCGTTTGTCATCACGCCCAGCAATCGCGAGTTTGAAGCGCGTCACAACCATTCAATCCTTGAATCCTACTCGGAATACCACAGAAAAGGTTTAGACTTTCCGGATCCTCAAGAGTGGCCGCCATTAGTTCTAGCTTATACCACGAAGATTCTGATTAAGGAAGCTAAGAGATGCTCATTCAATCTGATGTAGAACGGAGGTGTTTGTCAGGCACACGTTCATGGATTGAGGAAGGTGATGAGTGTCACGGATCATCACCTCCTTCACAATTAAGCGCGAATGAACATCTTAGATAGGAACACACACACGTTTGAATGGAGAAATAGAAACAATTGCATTAATTCATTGAGACGATGCAGAGCTCCTCACCCCCAACAATGGAGTTTAGAGACTCATGCCGTCAAAGTGTATAAAATTCAGATCTGGAAAATGTCATGAGGTACAAAATAAGTCTCTAAAAGTTGTTTAAATAGTAAACTAATAACCTAGGTTTACAGAAAATGAGTAAACTATGATAGATAGTGTAGAAATCCACTTCTGGGGCCCACTTGGTGTGTGCTGCGGTTGAGACTTAAGCTTCTCACGTGCCTGGGCTGTTTTGGGCGTTCAACGCCAGGTTGTAACCTGTTTCTGGCGTTGAACTCCAACTTGTAACTTGTTTCTGACGCTAGACGCCAGACTGCAACATGGAACTAGCGTTGAACGCCAGTTTACGTCATCTATCTTCGCGCAAAGTATAAACTATTATATATTGCTGGAAAGCCCTGGATGTCTACTTTCCAACCCAATTGAGAGCGCGTCAATTGAACTCCTGTAGCTCCAAAAAATCCATTCCGAGTGCAGGGAGGTCAGGATCCAATAGCACCAGCAGTCCTTTTTCAGCCTAACTCAGATTTTTGCTCAGCTCCCTCAATTTCAGCCAGAAAATACCTGAAATCACAGAAAAACACACAAACTCATAGTAAAGTCCAGAAATATGATTTTTGCCTAAAAACTAATAATATTCTACTAAAAACTAATTAAAACATGCTAAAATCTACACGAAATTACCCCAAAAAGCGTATAAAATATCCGCTCATCAATGTACCTCAAAGATTCCCAGTTTCTCCATTACAGAGAGTGGCATTAAGTTTATGCCTGACCCCAGGTCACACAGAGCCTTCTTATAGGTCATGGTGCCTATGGTACAGGGAATTAAGAATTTACCAGGATCATATTTCTTTTGAGGTAATGTCTGCCTAACCAAGTCATTCAGTTCATTGGTGAGCAAGGGGGGTTCATCCTCCCAAGTTTCATTACCAAATAACTTGGCATTCAGCTTTATGATTGGTCCAAGGTACTTAGCAACTTGCTCTTCAGTAATATCTTCATCCTCTTTAGAGGAGGAATACTCATCCGAGCTCATGAATGGCAGAAGTAGGTTCAATAGAATCTCTATGGTCTCTAGATGAGCCTCAGATTCCTTAGGTTCCTCAATTGGGAACTCCTTTTTGTCCAGAGAACGTCCCATGAGGTCTTCCTTACTGGGATTCACGTTCTCCTCCTCCTCTCTAGGTTTGGCCACACCAAGTAAGGTTATGGCCTTGTACTCTCTTTTTGGATTCTCTTCTGTATTGCTTGGAGAGTATTAGGAGGAGTTTCAGTGATTCTTTTACTCAACTGGCCCACTTGTGCCTCCAAATTTCAAATGGAGGACCTTGTTTCATTCATGAAATTTAGAGTGGCCTTAGATAGATCAGAGACTATGTTTGCTAAGCTAGAGGGGCTCTGCTCAGAATTCTCTATCTGTTGCTGAGAGGATGGTGGAAAAGGCTTGCTATTGCTTAACTTGTTTCTTCCACCATTATTAAAGCCTTGTTGAGGCTTTTGTTGATCCTTCCATGAGAAATTTAGATGATTTCTCCATGAGAGATTATAGGTGTTTCCATAGGCTTCACCCATGTAATTCACCTCTGTCATTGCAGGGTTCTCAAGATCATAAGCTTATTCTTCAAAAGATGCTTCTTTAGTACTGTTGGATGCATTTTGCAATCCATTTAGGCTCTGAGAAATTATATTGACTTGTTGAGTCAGCATTTTATTCTAAGCCAATATGGCATTCAGAGTATCAATTTCAAGAACTCCCTTCCTCTGAGGCGTCCCATTACTCACATGATTCCTTTCAGAGGTGTACATGAACTGGTTATTTGCAACCATTTCAATGAGTTCCTGAGCTTCTGCAAGCATTTTATTCAGGTGAATAGATCCACCTACAGAATGGTCCAATGACATCTTAGACAATTCAGACAGACCATCATAGAATATATCCAGGATGGTCCATTCTGAGAGCATGTCAGAAGGACACTTTTTGGTCAATTGCTTATATCTTTTCCAAGCTTCATAGAAGGATTCACCTTCTTTCTGTCTGAAGGTTTGAACATCCTCTCTAAGCTTGCACAGCTTTTGAGGAGGAAAGAACTTAGCTAAGAAAGTCGTGACCAGCTTATCCCAAGAGTTCAGGCTATCTCTAGGTTGAGAGTCCAACCATGTTCTAGCTCTGTCTCTTACAGCAAAAGGAAAAAGCATAAGCTTATAGACCTCAGGATCAACTCCATTGGTCTTAACAGTATCACAGATCTGCAAGAATTCAGTTAAGAACTGAAAAGGGTCTTCTGATGGAAGTCCATGAAACTTGCAATTCTGCTGCATCAGAGAAACTAATTGAGGCTTTAGCTCAAAGTTGTTTGCTCCAATGGCAGGGATTGAGATGCTTCTTCCATGGAAGTTGGAATTTGGTACAGTAAAGTCACCAAGCATCTTCCTTGCATTGTTGTTGGGTTCGGCCATTACTTCTTTTTCGAGATTCTCTGTAAAGTTTTCTCTGAATTATTGTGTTTTAGCTTCTCTTAGCTTCTTCTTCTTCAGAGTCCTTTCAGGTTCAGGATCTGCTTCAACAAGAGTGTCCTTATCCTTACTCCTGCTCATATAAAAAAGAAGAGGACAGAAAAGAAAGAGGAATCCTCTATTTTACAGTATAGAGATTCCTTTATGTAAGTAGAAGAATAATAATGAAGGAAGAAGAAGAAAAATTCGAACACAGAGAAGGGATGGGTTCGAATTTTGAGAAGAAAAGTGCTAGTAAATAAATAAAATAAATAGAAAGAGCGAGAGGGAAATTCGAAAATTAGAAGAAAAGAAAAGAAAAATATTTTTGTTTTTATTTTAAAATTTAGTTATAATTCGAAAATTAAGAGAAGAAATAAAATTAAAATTAAAATTAAAAACTGTTAGTTAATTAAAAAGAATTTTGAAAAAGAGGAAGGTGATTTTCGAAAATTAGAGAGAGAAAAGTAGTTAGGTGGTTTTGAAAAAGATAAGAAATAGTAAAACAAATAAAAAGTCAATTAGTTAATTGGAAAAGATTTGAAAATCAATTTTGAAAAGATAAGAAGTTAGAAAAGATTTTGAAATTGATTTTGAAAAAGATATATTTGAAAAGATATGATTGAAATTTATTTTGAAAAAGATTTGAAAAAGAAATTTAGAAAGATTTGATTTTGAAAATTAAAGTTAATGACTTGACTAACAAGAAACTAAAAGATATGACTCTAGAATTTAAAGATTGAACCTTTCTTAACAAGAAAGTAACAAACTTGAAATTTTTGAATCAAATCCTTAAATGTTAGTAATAATTTCGAAAATAGAAGATAAAATTAAGAAAAAAATTTTGAAAATTTTCGAAAAACAAAGGAAAAAAATGAAAAATATTTTATTTTGAAAAAGATTTTGAAAAGATAAATTTTTTTGAAATTGAAATCTTGACTTGACTAACAAGAAATAACTTATTTTAAAAATTTTTTACTAAGTCAACCCAAAGATTTCGAAAATTATGAGTAAAATAAGGAAAAGATATTTTTTATTTTTGAATTTTAATGAGGAAAGAGAAAAACAACTAAATGACTCAACACATAAAAATTTTGGATTAAAACAAATGATGCATGCAAGAACACTATGAATGTCAAGATGAACACCAAGAACACTTTGAAGATCATGATGAACATCAAGAACTTATTTTTAAAAAATTTTCAAGAAAAGAAAAATATGCAAAATACCAAACTTAGAAATTTTTCATGTTTAGACATTAACAAACTAAAAATGCATATGAAAAACAAGGTAAGACACAAAACAAGAAAATATGAAGATCAAACAAGAAGACTTATCAAGAACAACTTGAAGATCATGAAGAATGCAATGCATGAATTTTTTGAAAAATGCACAAATTTTAAAAAACATGCAATTGACACCAAACTTAAAAATTGTCACTAGACTCAAACAAGAAATACAAAATATTTTTTTGTTTTATAATTTTATAATTTTTCTGTATTTTTTCGAAAATTATTTTGAAAAGAACGAAAAAGAAGAAAAAATTTTGAAATATTTTAGAAAACTTTTTGAAAATAAAATAATGGTTAAAACAAGAAGAAAATTACCTAATCTGAGCGACAAGATGAACCGTCAGTTGTCCAAAGTCGAACAATCCCCAGCAACAGTGCCAAAAACTTGGTGCACAAAATTGTGATACAAAATGGCGCCAATAACTTGGTATGCACAATTGTAATTAATGAGCGGATAATTTATACGCTTTTTGGCATTGTTTTTAGTATATTTTTAGTATGTTTTAGTTAGTTTTTATTATATTTTTATTAGTTTTTATTTAAAATTCACTTTTCTGGACTTTACTATGAGTTTGTGTGTTTTTCTGTGATTTCAGGTATTTTCTGGCTGAAATTGAGGGACCTAAGCAAAAATATGATTCAGAGGCTGAAAAGGGCTGCAGATGCTGTTGGATTCTGACCTCCCTGCACTCGAAGTGGATTTTCTGGAGCTACAGAAGCCCAATTGGCACGCTCTTAATTGCGTTAAAAAGTAGACATCTAGGGCTTTCCAGCAATATATAATAGTTCATACTTTGCCCAAGATTTGATGGCCCAAACAGGCGTTCCAAATCAGCTCAAGAATTTCCGGCGTTTAACGCCGGAACTGGCACAGAAGTGGGAGTTAATCGCCCAAACTGGCACAAAAGCTGGCGTTTAACTCCAAGAAAAGTCTCTACACATGGAAGCTTATTTGCTCAGTCCAAGCACACATCAAGTGGGCCCGGAAGTGGATTTTTATGTCATTTACTCATTTCTGTAAACCCTAAGCTACTAGTTCTCTATAAATAAGACATTTTGCTATTGCATTTTCATCTTGGTTCTTCTGGTTCCCTCTCTTGGGGCCGAAGCCAATGATCACCATTATCATTTATGTATTTTCAATGGTGGAGTTTCTACACACCACAGATTAAGGTGTGGAGCTCTGCTGTACCTCGAGTATTAATGCAATTACTACTATTTTCCATTCAAGTCAGCTTATTCTTGTTCTAAGATATTCATTCGCACCCAAGAACATGATGAATGTGATGATTATGTGACGCTCATCATCATTCTCACTTATGAATGTGTGCCTGACAACCACCTCCGTTCTACATGCAAACAAGGCTTGAATGTTTATCTCTTGGATTCCTTAATCAGAATCTTCGTGGTATAAGCTAGAATCCATTGGCGGCCATTCTTGAGAATCCGGAAGGTCTAAACCTTGTCTGTGGTATTCTGAGTAGGATTCAGGGATTGAATTACTGTGACGAGCTTCAAACTCGCGATTGTGGGGCGTTAGTGACAGACGCAAAAGAATCACTGGATTCTATTCCGACATGATCGAGAACCGACAGATAAATAGCCGTGCTGTGACAGAGTGCGTTGAACATTTTCACTGAGAGGACGGGACTGTAGCCATTGACAACGGTGATGCCCAACATACAGCTTGCCATGGAAAGGTGTAAGAAGGATTGGATGAAGACAGTAGGAAAGCAGAGAGACGGAAGGGACAAAGCATCTCCAAACGCTTATATGAAATTCTCACCAATGAATTACATAAGTATCTCTATCTTTATTTTATGTTTTATTCATCTTTTAATTATCAATCCTCCATAACCATTTGAATCCGTCTGACTGAGATTTACAAGATGACCATAGCTTGCTTCATACCAACAATCTCCGTGGGATCGACCTTTACTCGCGTAAGGTTTATTACTTGGACGACCCAGTGCACTTGCTGGTTAGTTGTGCGAAGTTGTGATAAAGAGTTGAGATTGAAATTGAGCGTACCATGTTGATGGCGCCATTGATGATCACAATTTCGTGCACCAAGTTTTTGGCGCCGTTGCCAGGGAATTAAATGTCCTAACTACAGTTTCGCATTTGTTTCCTGCAATAACAGTGCCAAGTTTTGATCCGGCAACAACACCAAGTTTTTGGCGCCGTTGCCGAGGATTGTTTGAGTTTGGACAACTGACGGTTCATCTTGTTGCTTAGATTATGTATCTTTTCTTCAGAATTTTTAAGAATGAATTCTAGAGTTTCAAGGTGATGTTCTTATCATCACAAAGGCTGATTGATTCTCATCAATTTAGCTGTTGAATGTAATGTCCTGCTGAAGCTTGGCTAGCCATGTCTAATCTTTTTAGACTGAAGCTTTAGACTAACATTGCATGATTCCTGGAATTCTTATTAAAAATTTTTGAATCTCTTTATTTTCTTTTCCATATAATTTTTGAAAAATACAAAGAAAATTATAAAATCTTAAAATCAAAAATATTTTTATGTTTCTTGTTTGAGTCTAGTGTCTAATTTTAAGTTTGGTGTCCATTGCATATTTTTAGTCTTCTAATTTTCGAAAATTACATGCATTATGTTCTTCATTGATCTTCAAGATGTTCTTGATGATTTCCTTGCTCTGATCTTTAAATTCTCTTGTCTTGAGTGTTTTGTTGTTTTTCGTATGCATTCTCAATTTGTTAGTGTCAGTAGTATACAAACTTCTAAGTTTGGTGTCTTGCATGCATTGTTTATTTGATCTTAGTGGCATTTTGAGTATTCCTCATCATTAAAAAAATCCAACAATTTTTAAATTGTGTCTTTTCAAGTCAATAATACAGAGAATTGAAGATTCAGAACATACAGCAGAGGAATTACACAGAAAAAGTTGGGCGTTCAAAACGCCCAGTGAGAAAGGAAAACTGGCGTTTAAACGCCAGTCAGGGTACCTGGCTGGGCGTTTAACGCCCAAAAAGGTAGAGTTTTGGGCGTTAAACGCCAGAATGGATACCATTCTGGCCGTTTAACGCCAGGATGGCACAAGAGGGAAGATTTTGTTTTTAATTCAGATTTTTTTCAAGTTTCCATAATTTTTCAAAATCAAATCTTTTTCAAATCATATCTTTTCAATCATATATTTTCAAAATCAATTTCTTTCCATTTTTCAAAAATACTTGCCAACAATTAATGATTTGATTCAACATTTTAAGTATGTTGCCTTTTCTGTTGAGAAAGGTTTAATGTCTGAATCATATCTTTTAAATTTCTTGTTAGCCAAGTCATTAATTTTAAAAATCAAATCTTTTTAAATTATTTTTCAATCATATCTCTTTAAACCATAACTTTTCAATCATATATTCTTAATCACATCTTTTTCAAAATAGTTTTCAATCATATCCTTTTGATTTCTAATTTCAAAATCTTTTTCAAAATCACTTTATTTCTTTCCCAACTTTAATTTTCGAAAATCATCAATCAAATTTTCAAAATTTCTTTTAATCATTTTAAAATCTTTTACTTTAATTTCAAAAATTCTTCCCCTCTTCTCACATTCTTCTATTTATGGACTAACACTCCTCCTCAATGCACAATTCGAACTCTATCCCTCTTGATAAGTTCGAATTCTTCTTCTTCTACCTCCTCCTTCTATTCTTCTTTTCCTCTGACATCTCAAGGAATCTCTATACTGTGACATAGAGGATTCCATATTTTCTTGTTCTCTTCTCTTTCATATGAGCAGGAGCAACGACAAAAGCATTCTTGTTGAGGCTAACCCTGAACCTGAAAGGACCTTGAAGCGAAAGCTAAGAGAAGCTAAAGCACTACTCTCTGTAGAGGACCTAACAGAAATCTCCAAACAAGAAGAAGACATGGCAGCCGAAAACAACAACAATGCCAACAATGCAAGGAAGGTGCTGGGTGACTTTACTGCACCTACTCCCGACTTCTATGGGAGAAGCATCTCTATCCCTGCCATTGGAGCAAACAACTTTGAGCTTAAGCCTCAATTAGTTTCTCTAATGCAACAGAATTGCAAGTTTCATGGACTTTCATTGGAAGATCCTCATCAGTTTTTAGCTGAATTCTTGCAAATCTGTGACACTGTCAAGACCAATGGGGTTACCCCTTTGCTGTAAGAGACAGAGCTAGGATATGGTTGGACTCACAACCTAAAGAAAGCCTGAACTCTTGGGAAAAGCTAGTCAATACCTTCTTGGCAAAGTTCTTTCCACCTCAAAAATTGAGTAAGCTTAGAGTGGAAGTCCAAACCTTCAGACAGAAGGAAGGTGAATCCCTCTATGAAGCTTGGGAAAGATACAAACAATTGATCAGAAAGTGTCCTTCTGACATGCTTTCTGAATGGAGCATCATAGGTATCTTCTATGATGGTCTGTTTGAACTGCCCAAGATGTCATTGGACAACTCTGCTGGAGGATCTCTTCATCTGAAGAAGACGCCTGCAGAAGCTCAAGAACTCATTAAAATGGTTGCAAATAACCAATTCATGTACACTTCTAAAAGGAATCCTGTGAACAATGGGACGAATCAGAAGAAAGGAGTTCTTGAAATTGATACTCTGAATGCCATATTGGCTCAGAACAAAATATTGACTCAGCAAGTCAATATGATTTCTCAAAGTCTGTTTGGAATGCAAGCTGCACCAGGCAGTACTAAGGACGCTTCATCTGAAGAAGAAGCTTATGATCTTGAGAACCCATCAATGGAAGAGGTGAATTACATGGGAGAACCCTATGGAAACACCTATAATCCTTCATGGAGAAATCATCCAAATCTCTCATGGAAGGATCAACAGAGACCTCAACAAGGTTTCAACAACAATAATGGTAGAAGAAACAGGTTTAGCAATGGCAAGCCTTTTCCATCATCTTCTCAGCAACAGACAGAGAATTCTAAGCAGAGCCACTCTGACTTAGCAACCATGGTCTCTAATCTAATAAAAACCACTCAAAGTATCATGATTGAAACAAGGTCCTCCATTAGAAACTTGGAGGCACAAGTAGGTCAGCTGAGTAAGAAAGTTACTGAACTCCCTCCTAGTACTCTTCCAAGCAATACAGAAGAGAATCCAAAAGGAGAGTGTAAGGCCATCAACATGGCCGAATTTGGAGAGGAGAAAGAGGCAGTGATCGCCACTGAGGAAGACCTCAATGGACGTTCAATGGCCTCCAATGAGTTCCCTAATGAGGGACCATGGGAATCTGAGGCTCACACTGAGACCATAGAGATTCCATTGGATTTACTTCTGCCATTCATGAGCTCTGATGAGTATTCTTCCTCTGAAGAGGACGAAGATATCACTGAAGAGCAAGTTGCTAAGTACCTTAGAGCAATCATGAAGCTAAATGACAAGTTATTTGGTAATGAGACTTGGGAGGATGAACCCCATTTGCTCACTGGTGCGCGAAATTGTGAACAATACTTTTTCACAACTCAAATAATCCCCGGTAATGGCTCCAAGAACTTGGTGGCTCAATACCATGGCATTACACAACTTCGCACAACTAACCAGCAAGTGCACTGGGTCGTCCAAGTAATAAACCTTACGTGAGTAAGGGTCGATCCCACGGAGATTGTTAGTATTGAAGCAAGCTATGGTCATCTTGTAAATCTTAGTCAGGCAAACTCAAATATATATGATGATGAACGAAAATAACATAGAAGCTAAGGATAGTGATACTTATGTATATCATTGGTGTAAGAGCTTCAGACAAGTGTATGAAGATGCCTTCCCTTCCGTCTCTCTGCTTTCCCACTGTCTTCATCCAATCCTTTCTTACTCCTTTCCATGGCAAGCTCGTGTAAGGTTTCACTGTTGTCAGCAGCTACCTCCCATCCGCGCAGTGAAAGCTAATGCACACACTCTGTCACAGTGCTGCCAATCACCGGTTTGGTTCCCTCCCCTACCGGAATAGAATAACTCTTTTGCGTCTGTCACTAACGCCCAGTAGGTTACAGGTTTGAAGCACGTCACAGTCATTCAATCATTGAATCCTACTCAGAATACCACAGACAAGGTTAGACCTTCCGGATTCTCTTGAATGCTGCCATCAGTTCTTGCCTATACCACGAAGACTCTGATCTCACGGAATGGTTGGCTCGTTTGTCAGGCGAGCACTCGGTTGTCAGGCGATCAACCATGCATCATGCAATCAGAAATCCAAGAGATATTCACTAAGCCTCGAATGCTTGTAGAACAAGAGTGGTTGTCAGTCACCTTGTTCATAGGTGAGAAGGGTGATGGGCGTCAATCATCACCTTCATCAGGTTGAAGAACAAGTGATATCTTGGTAAAAGAACAAGCGGAATTGAATGGAAGAACAATAGTAATTGCATTAATACTCGAGGTACAGCAGAGCTCCACACCTTAATCTATGGTGTGTAGAAACTCCACCGTTGAAAATACATAAGCATAAGGTCTAGGCATGGCCGAATGGCCATCCTCCCGATGATCTAAGATAGCATAAAACTCAAAGATAGCTACCAAGATGTCCTAATACAATAGTAAAAGGTCCTACTTATAGAAAACTAGTACATAGATGAGTAAATGACATAAAAATCCACTTCCGGGCCCACTTGGTGTGTGCTTGGGCTGAGCAATGAAGAAATTTCGTGTAGAGACTCTCCTTGGAGTTAAACGCCAGCTTTAGTGCCAGTTTGGGCGTTTAACTCCCAATTAGGTGCCAGTTCCGGCGTTTAACGCTGGAATTTCTTGAGGTGACTTTGAACGCCGGTTTGGGCCATCAAATCTTGGGCAAAGTATGGACTATCATATATTGCTGGAAAGCCCAGGATGTCTACTTTCCAACGCCGTTGAGAGCGTGCCAATTGGGCTTCTGTAGCTCCAGAAAATCCACTTCGAGTGCAGGGAGGTCAGAATCCAACAGCATCTGCAGTCCTTTTGAGTCTCTGGATCAGATTTTTGCTCCGGTCCCTCAATTTCAGCCAGAAAATACCTGAAATCACAGAAAAACACACAAACTCATAGTAAAGTCCAGAAAAGTGAATTTTAACTAAAAACTAATAGAAATATACTAAAAACTAACTAGATCATATCAAAAACATACTAAAAACAATGCCAAAAAGTATACAAATCATCCGCTCATCACTCACCAAAGAACTGGATGACTTGACTAGGCAGAGATTACCTCAAAAGAGACAGGACCCTGTGAAGTTCTCAATACCTTGTACATTAGGCACCATGACCTTCGAGAAGGCTCTATGTGACCTAGGGTCAAGCGTAAACCTTATGCCTCTATCTGTAATGGAGAAGCTAGGGATCTTTGAGGTACAAGCTGCAAGAATCTCACTAGAGATGGCAGACAATTCAAGAAAACAAGCTTATGGACTTGTAGAGGATGTTCTGGTAAAGATTGAAGACCATTACATCCCTGCTGATTTCATAGTCCTAGAGACTGGGAAGTGCATGGATGAATCCATCATCCTTGGCAGACCCTTCCTAGCCACAGCAAAGGCTGTGATTGATGTCGACAGAGGGGAATTGATCATTCAAGTGAATGAAGAATCCTTTGTGTTTAAGGCTCAAGGATATCCCTCTGTAACCATGGAGAGGAAGCATGAAGAGCTTCTCTCAAAACAGAGTCAAACAGAGCCCCCACAGTCAAACTCTAAGTTTGGTGTTGGGAGGCCACAACCAAATTCTAAGTTTGGTGTTGAACCCCTACATTCAAACTCTAAGTTTGGTGTTGGGAGGTTCCAACATTGCTCTGAGTATCTTTGAGGCTCCATGAGAGCCCACTGTCAAGCTACTGACATTAAAGAAGCGCTTGTTGGGAGGCAACCCAATATTATATTTATCTATTTTCCATTGTTATTTTATGTTTTCTATAGGTTGATGATCATATGAAGTCACAAAAACAATTGAAAAAGAAAAAACAGAATGAAAAACAGAAAGAAAAACAGCACACCCTAGAGGAAAAGCTTGCTGGCGTTTAAACGCCAATAAGGGCAGCAAATGGGCGTTTAACGCCAGAAAGGGGCACCAGACTGGCGTTTAACGCCAGAAAAGGGCAGCAGCCCGGCGTTTAACGCCAGGATTGGCAGAAAGGGCATTTTACACGCCATTTGGTGCAGGGATGAGTTATCCTTGACACCTCAGGATCTGTGGACCCCACAGAATCCCCACCTACCCCACCACTCTTTCTCTTCTTCACCCATTCACCAATCACCTCAATACCTCTTTTCCAAAAACCCCTCACCTATCAAATCCCACCATTCTCTTCACCACTCACATCCATCCTTCATAAAACCCCACCTACCTCACCATTCAAATTCAAACCACTTTCCCTCCCAAACCCACCCATAATGGCCGAACCATACCCCCCTCTCCACCCCTATATAAACCCATCTTCACTCCCTCATTTTCACACAACCTAAACACTACTTCTCCCCCTTGGCCGAAACACAAAGCCCCCTCCATCTCCTCTATTTCTTCTTCTTCTACTCTCTTCTTTCTTCTTTTGCTCGAGGACGAGCAAACCTTCTAAGTTTGGTGTGGTAAAAGCATTGCTTTTGTTTTTCCATAACCATTTATGGCACCTAAGGCCGGAGAAACCTCTAGAAAGAGGAAAGGGAAGGCAAAAGCATCCACCTCCGAGTCATGGGAGATGGAGAGATTCATCTCAAGGGTGCATCAAAACCACCTCTATGAAGTTGTGGCCAAGAAGAAGGTGATCCCCGAGGTCCCTTTTCAAACTCAAAAAAGGTCAAATTTAATCAATTGGACCAAGTCCTCATGGATATCTGTGTGGAAGGAGCTCAATGCAAACAGGAGATCCCACTCATAGACATGAGCATGAGGAAATTCCTCATCATGAAATCCCTGAGATGCCTTAAGGGATGCACTTTCCTCCACAAAACTATTGGGAGCAAATTAACACCTCCCTAGGAGAATTAAGTTCCAACATGGGACAACTAAGGGTGGAGCACTAAGAATATTCCATCCTCCTCCATGAAATTAGAAAAGACCAAAAAGTCATCAGAGAGGAGCAACAAAGGCAAGGAAGAGACATTGAGGAGTTCAAGCACTCCATAAGATCTTCAAGAGGAAGAACAAGCCGCCATCACTAAGGTGGACCCGTTCTTTAATCTCCTTGTTCTTTATTTTTCTGTTTTTCGAATTTTTATGCATATGTTTATCTATGTTTGTGTCTTATTACATGATCATTAGTGTCTTAGTGTCTATGCCTTAAAGCTATGAATGCCCTATGAATCCATCACCTTTCTTAAATGAAAAATGTTTTAATTACAAAAGAACAAGAAGTACATGATTTTGAATTCATCCTTGAAACTGGTTTAATTATTTGATGTGGTGACAATACTTTTTGTTTTCTGAATGTATGCTTGAACAGTGCATATATCTTTTGAATTTTTTGTTCATGAATGTTAAAATTTTTGGCTCTAGAAAGAATGATAGAAAAGGAGAAATGTTATTGAGGATCTGAAAAATCATAAAAATGATTCTTGAAGCAAGAAAAAGCAGTGAATTCAAAAAAAAAAAAAGAAGAGAAAAAAAAGCAAGCAGAAAAAGCCAATAGCCCTTTAAACCAAAAGGCAAGGGTAATAAAAAGGATCCAAGGCTTTGAGCATCAGTGGATAGGAGGGCCTACAGGAATAATATCCTGGCCTAAGCGGCTAAACCAAGCTGTCCCTAACCATGTGCTTGTGGCGTGAAGGTGTCAAGTGAAAACTTGAGACTGAGCGGTTAAAGTCATGATCCAAGGCAAAAAGAGTGTGATTAAGAACCCTGGACATCTCTAATTGGGGACTCTAGTAAAGCTGAGTCACAATCTGAAAAGGTTCACCCAGTTATGTGTCTGTGGCATGTATGTATCCAGTGGTAATACTGGAAAACAGAGTGCTTTGGGCCACGGCCAAGACTCATAAAGTAACTGTGTTCAAGAATCAACATACTTAACTAGGAGAATCAATAACACTATCTGGATTCTGAGTTTCTATAGAAGCCAATCATTCTGAACTTCAAAGGATAAAAGTGAGATGCCAAAACTATTCAGAGGCAAAAAGCTACAAGTCCCGCTCATCTAATTGGAGCTAAGTTTCATTGATATTTTGGAGTCCATAGTATATTCTCTTCTTTTTATCCTATTTCATTTTCAGTTGCATGGGGACAAGCAATAATTTAAGTTTGGTGTTGTGATGAGCGGATAATTTATACACTTTTTGGCATTGTTTTTAGTATGTTTTTAGTATGTTTTAGTTAGTTTTTATTATATTTTTATTAGTTTTTATTTAAAATTCACTTTTTTGGACTTTACTATGAGTTTGTGTATTTTTCTGTGATTTCAGGTATTTTCTGGCTGAAATTGAGGGACCTGAGCAAAAATCTGATTCAGAGGCTGAAAAGGGCTGCATATGCTGTTAGATTCTGACCTCCCTGCACTCGAAGTGGATTTTCTGGAGCTACAGAAGTCCAATTGGCGCGCTCTCAATTGCGTTGAAAATTAGACATCTACGGCTTTCCAGCAATATATAATAGTCTATACTTTGCCCGAGATTTGATGGCCCAAACAGGCGTTTCAAATCAGCTCCAGAATTCCCGGCGTTTAACGCCGGAACTGGCACAGAAGTGGGAGTTAAACGCCCAAACTGGCACAAAAGCTGGCGTTTAACTCCAAGAAAAGTCTCTACACATGGAAGCTTCAATGCTCAGCCCAAGCACACACCAAGTGGGCCCGGAAGTGGATTTTTATGTCATTTACTCATTTCTGTAAACCCTAAGCTACTAGTTCTCTATAAATAAGACCTTTTGCTATTGTATTTTCATCTTGGTTCTTCTGGTTCCCTCTCTGGGGGCCGAAGCCAATGATCACCATTATCACTTATGTATTTTCAACGGTGGAGTTTCTACACACCACAGATTAAGGTGTGGAGCTCTGCTGTACCTCGAGTATTAATGCAATTACTACTATTTTCCATTCAAGTCAGCTTATTCTTGTTCTAAGATATTCATTCGCACCCAAGAACATGATGAATGTGATGATTATGTGACGCTCATCATCATTCTCACTTATGAACGCGTGCCTGACAACCACCTCCGTTCTACATCCAAACAAGGCTTGAATGTTTATCTCTTGGATTCCTTAATCAGAATCTTCATGGTATAATCTAGAATCCATTGGCGGTCATTCTTGAGAATCCGGAAGGTCTAAACCTTGTCTGTGGTATTCTGAGTAGGATTCAGGGATTGAATGACTGTGATGAGCTTCAAACTCGCGATTGTGGGGCGTTAGTGACAAACGCAAAAGAATCACTGGATTCTATTCCGACATGATCGAGAATTGACAGATGAATAGCCGTGCTGTGACAGAGCGCGTTGAACATTTTCACTGAGAGGACGGGAATGTAGCCATTGACAACAGTGATGCCTAACATACAGCTTGCCATGGAAAGGTGTAAGAAGGATTGGATGAAGACAGTAGGAAAGCAGAGAGACGGAAGGGACAAAGCATCTCCAAACGCTTATCTGAAATTCTCACCAATGAATTACATAAGTATCTCTATCTTTATTTTATGTTTTATTCATCTTTTAATTATCAATCCTTCATAACCATTTGAATCCGCCTGACTGAGATTTACAAGATGACCATAGCTTGCTTCATACCAACAATCTCCGTGGGATCGACCCTTACTCGCGTAAGGTTTATTACTTGGACGACCCAGTGCACTTGCTGGTTAGTTGTGCGAAGTTGTGATAAAGAGTTGAGATTGCAATTGAGCGTACCATGTTGATGGCGCCATTGATGATCACAATTTCGTGCACCAGTAATCTCAACTCTTTTTCACAACTTCGCACAACTAACCAGCAAGTGCACTGGGTCGCCCAAGTAATAAACCTTACGTGAGTAAGGGTCAATTCCACAGAGATTGTCGGCCTGAAGCAAGCTATGGTCACCTTGTAAATCTCAGTCAGACGGATTCAAATGGTTATGGAGTTTTGATAATTAAAATATAAATAAAACATAAAATAAAGATAGAGATACTTATGTAAATCATTGGTGGGAATTTCAGATAAGTGTATGGAGATGCTTTATCCCTCTTGAATCTCTGCTTTCCTACTTCCTTCATCCAATCCTTCATACTCCTTTCTATGGCAAGCTGTATGTTGGGTGCCACCGTTGTCAATGGCTACTTCCCGTCCTCTCAGTGAAAATGGTCCTCTACGGTTTCCAGCATGGCTAATCAGCTGTTGGTTCTCAATCGTGTAGGAATAGGATTTACTATCCTTTTGCGTCTGTCACCACGCTCTACAGTCGCGAGTTTGAAGCTCGTCACAGTCATCCCATCCCAGATCCTAGTCGAAATACCACAGATAAGGTTTAGATTTTTTGGATCTCAAGAATGCTGCCAATGGATTCTAGCTTATACCACGAATACTCTGATCTCACGGAATGGAAGGCTCTGTTGTCAGGAGAGGCAACCATGCGTCGTGGACCAGGAATCCAAGAGATACACACTCTAGCTTTTGCAGGTAGAATGGAAGTGTTTGTCAGGCACGCGTTCATAAGTGAGAATGGTGATGAGTGTCACGGATCATCACATTCATCAGGTTGAAGTGCGAATGAATATCTTAGAACAGGAATAAGCATGAATTGAATAGAAGATAGTAGTAATTGCATTAATACTCGAGGAACAGTAGAGCTCCACACCTTAATCTATGGTGTGTAGAAACTCCACCGTTGAAAATACATAAGAACAAGGTCTAGGCATGGCCGAATGGCCAGCCTCCCCAAATAGCATGTGAATTCGAAAATAGGGAAAAAGACCTGATCCCAAGATCAAGGATGATCAAAAGATCCCAGCATCCAAGATGTCTAATACAATAGTAAAAAGTTCTATTTATACTAAACTAGTTACTAGGGTTACAGAAATAAGTAAATGATGCAGAAATTCACTTTCGGGCCCACTTGGTGCGTGCTTAGGCTGAGCATTGAAGCTTTCATGTGTAGAGACTTCTCTTGGATTTAAACGCCAGTTTGTAGCTTGTTTTTGGCGTTTGACTCTAGCTTGCAACTTGTTTCTGGCGTTTAACGCCAGAATATGACAGAAAACTGGCGTTGAATGCCAGTTTGCATCGTCTAAACTCGGTCAAAGTATGGACTATTATATATTTCTGGAAAGCCCTGGATGTTCACTTTCCAACGCAATTGAGAGCGCGCCATTTGGACTCTTGTAGCTCCAAAAATTTAATTTCGAGTGCAGGGAGGTCAGAATCCAACAGCATCTACAATCCTTCTTCAGCCTCTGAATAAGATTTTTGCTCAAGTCCCTCAATTTCAGCCAGAAAATATCTGAAATCATTGAAAAACACACAAACTCATAGTAAAATCCAGAAATGTGAATTTTATTTAAAAACTAATAAAAATATACTAAAAAGTAGCTAGATCATACTAAAAACTATCTAAAAATAATGCCAAAAAGTGTATAAATTATCCGCTCATCACTTCTCTTTTTTGTCACCATTTGAGTGCTATGGGGCATTCTTTAGGGTTCCATTACTAAGGGCTTCTTGAATCAATTCATCAATCAAGTCACTTTTCATGCTTCTGTTCAGCTCACTAAGGTATAGACCCCTTACATTGATTGCCTCGCATTCTTCTATAGGATTTAGCATTATCTTACTTGAAAGCTTTTTTGTCAATTGCTTGGAGATATGCTCCACTTTCACTTCTAAATTCTTGATAAAAATTTTATGGTTTTTGAAGTTTATTCTTATTTTTTACATAAAATATTGGGTTTACTAAACAAACTCAACAATGGATTGAGACAATCTCTCTACAAGCAGCAGCTCAAGAAAATTGACTTGTAGTTCGACTTCAAGAGGATAGCAAGAACCAAACTGTTTTGGTTGATTTAAAGGTTGTTTATAAGCTTGTTCTTGATGAAAAATTGATGATAAAATTTGGTGGTTGAAAGGCTAAGGTGAACTCTGTGAAAATCGGTAATCAAGAAGTTCAAAAATTGATTAAAAATCAAATAAAAAATTTGAAAAAATTAAAAGAAGGTTCAGTTTTTAAAGAGGAGGTGTGATCACCAACACAGTTTATTTTTTAGAATAAGATTGTATTTTGATAAAAGATCGTAGTTAAAAATAGTAATTTTATAAGTTTATGCGTATTTTGGGTAATAAGCAGAAGTTCAGGGGTAAAATGAATATTTTATAAAGTTCAAAGATATTTTTAAAAATATTAAAATATGTAAGATTATTTTAATAATTTATAAAATTATTGGGTTAAAAGTAAAACTATTTTAAAGTTTAAGGTTAAAATATAATTCTTAAAAGTCTAAGTATAAAACTTTAGTTAACAAGTTTTAAATAATAGTAAAGCAATAATGATATTATTCTTTTATTATTAATAATAATTTTCTTATATTAATATAATATATTAGTATTCTAATTAAAAAATATTATTTTATATCTATTTATAATATTATAAGAAGATAAAATAGCTATACCCTTTAAAAGATTTAGAAAAACAAAGTTAAGTTAAAAATCTTTGATTCTTTATTCATAAGATACTCAGGGAATGGCGAAAAAGGAGTGCGTAGATAATTTATATTGTTGAAATGTAAGAAAGTAAAAGAGAAAGATAAGATAGAAAAGAAGAAAGAAAAGAAAAAATAAGAAAAGAAAAAGATTAAAAGGATCTCTGTCACAGTAGAGTAAAGAATAAAGACTAAAGAATCTAAAGAACTTTTGCCACAGGAGAGTAGGAAATAGAAAAGAAAATAATATATTAACTAAAGAGATGTCTATCACATAAGAGCAGATCTCTGCCACAGGAGAGTAAAGGTGTCAAAGATGAAAAAAAAAATTATAAAGACTATTTGCCTCATGAGAGCAGATGAAGCATGATTGTTGTTTGGACCTTAATGCCAAATGTATAGTGGAGATGCCTACATATTATGAACTGTTTTTCGAATGTAAGCATATTATAACACATTTAAAAGTCATATTGTATGCGATCTGGCCATAAGACGTATATATACACTATATGCATATGGAAAGTCATATCTGGAACTTTTGTCCGGGTAATATTGGGAGCGGATAGGCAACTGACACATCATCTCATGGCTTGCGTAGGGCTAGACATGCATCATGCTTGTTTGTGCGTATTCCTCTGTGATGTATTTTCTGTGTATGTGTGCAGGTGCTCTGTATGTACTTTATGATTGTTGGATTTCTGTATTCTTTATTTGTTAAGTTGAATGTATTCTGTTACTTGTTGATGCTGTTGGCTAACAATAGTAAAATGAACTTAATTTCTAACCCCGACCCTACTAAGAACTCCCTAGTTCTTACCCCCTCTTTCCAACTTTTTTAGTTACAGGTATGAAGGCTTTTGTGAAACTGTAGAAGTATAGAAGAGTTTGTTTGCAAGTTAAGTTGTTGTTAAAATTTATTTTTCCTCGCCTTGTTAGTTGAAGCTTTTATTTCAGAGGGTTAGACTTGTATATTTTGTTTATTGATTAACTATAATGTATTTCTAGTAATTATGTGATTATTATTGATTGAAAGTCTTTTTCAAACGGTTATTAATGAATAAAAATAAAATTTATTAGCTTTCATCTGATAAAACTGGAATGTGTTAATATCGTAAAGACTTAATATTAAATAGATAATAAAAAATAGGTCAATAACACATTACTTTTAGTATGATCATGACGTATTAGAAATTAGGTCGTTACATATATAACCACTAGGGACAAAACAGTAATTTTATCCCCTATATAATGACTCGCACAGTTACCAAAGTAACCGAAACTACACGCGAACGATTATGAAAAGACGTAACGTTCATATTTGAATCACCTCTAGTACTCGACTTATTTTTCAAGGCAGATTGTAAACTCGACTTGAATGAAAGAAAACTACAAGAGATCAGGACCGACTTAAAATTGATTGAGTTAGACTTAAAGAAGCTCGGTCTCAAGTAAGAGCACTGTTTATACCCAAGCCTACAACTAAGCCATGCCCAAAATGAACGAAATCCAACCAACACTCTACATATAAGTATTCATATTTACATTACTACCTACCCGACTTTGTGGATGTTGGACACGTCAACATGGGCTTAGCATTACTTATTTAAATAAGCAACTAACCCCTATGATATCTCCTATTAATTTAGAAATGAGATCTCAAGAACCTCCCTAATAAAAAGGAATAATTATTCACCATCAAAGTAAAACTATTTTATAAAGTGGTTATCTACCCACCACTTACAACTATAAATACGCTGACACGTCAGGTATTCTTCAAATTCTATTCTATATAAAAAATTTGCCTAAAATTTTGCTAACTTAAGTATTAGAGTCTCTTGCAGGTACCACTTTCTATCTTCATTAAGATGTTGGACGGCGACACCTCAATATAAACATCAAATGCTACTCCAAAAGAAATTTAGATCTTATATTCAGACCCAAATCACAATTTCAAAAAACTCTCAAAACACTATTATTTTAGTAACTATTTTTTTCTAATAATGACTTATTTTAAAAAGTCACATGAAAACAATTACAGTTATTTTTAAGGAAAGATACAAGCTCAACAATTAACATGCATTATATTGCAATTACGTAAAAAAAAGTTTTATTTCAAAAAGTGGTTAAATTAAATTTATCCAAATTAGAATATTAATGTGTTTCAAGCACGCTAAATATTCATTCCTCACTGCTACTATATTGGGCTACGGAGTCCAATTATTAAACCCAAATGCTAAGTCATCTTCCAGAAGAAGAAAGTACCAAGTTTTCTAATATTGCCTGGATCTTCTGTTTGTAAAGCCCAATAACCAGAGCTAGGGCTACCCAAAAGAAAAAACGGTATGGGCTTTCTTCATTTGTTATTCACTTGAAAAAAAAAATGAAAGGTCGTTTACCGAAAAAACGGGAAGGTTGAGGATAGAAGGAAAATAATCAAAATAATGATGTATCTACACTTGAAATTTTTTCTTTAAAAAATTTAAAATATCTATTAAATTTTAAAATGAAGAAATGAAATAGATAAAAAAAACTAAACATAATAAAAAATAAATAAATTTTAATAGCAATTATCTAATAATAAAAATAATGGGAGATGAGCACATGAGAAGATTGACGAGAAAGAAAAGATCCCGATGACATTGAATTGATCCAGGCAACTCATCACATGTGATGCTGAATTGCTGATTATCTGACACTGCCACCAACAACTGTCCCCACTAAACAATTGGCCCGCCCCCAGCTGCCCACCAAATCTCCTTCCCTCACTCCTTTCCACTTCCTAGTACAATACATTTGCTCCCTCTGAATTATTTAATGAGATTTTGTTAATTCAAATATAATAAACCTCTCTCCTTTTTCTATGAACTAAAAAAGTTTACATAAATCAAAATTTGAGACAAATACCTTTAATGGAAAGACTAAACAAAATTGTTGCTGCTTACAAAATTCCAAGGTTGCGAGAACCGGACCGGTCAATGAACCGGTGAGGTTACTGGTTTAATGGTTTAATAGTTCGATCGGGGTTCAACCGGGGTTCAACTGGTTTAATTAAATATTAAATAAAATTATTAAAAATCCTAAAAATAATTTTAAATATATTAATTTAATAAAAAACTGTTAAAAAACCGTTAAAAAACCGGTCGATTCGACCAGTTTACCGATTAACCGATCGGTTCGACCGATTTTTTTACCGATTTTTTGTTGGTCGGTTTTTGAACTTACCCGGACCGGTTAACTGACCGGTTCCCGGTTTTTCCGGTTGAACCGGCCGGTCCGGTCCGGTTTTCAGAACCATGCAAAATTCCTTGTCATCTGTTATGGAATAGTGGAATAGGTCACCCTTTTATTATTCTATTTTTCCTTGACCGTCTTAGTTGACTCTCTCTTGCTTGGCAAACCAAACAGTAAGTAGCAGTAGAAAATCAAGGAAAATGCTAACAATTCGCATAGGCCTTGTGATTTTCACTGGGGCACATGTCTCACCACTGTCAGAATAACAGAGAGTTACCACTACCCACTCCACATTCCATTCCATACTTACTTTTTGCATTTTCCTTCTTTCTTTATTTGGTTGGTTAGACTTAGTACTACTATTCCTATCTCCCTCTTCTTTTTAATCTTTTCCTTTTGTTTTTATTCAACACTTCGCTTCCAGATCACGCATCCGAGAGAGAGAGAGAGAGAGTAGCAGTTAATCGAATGATTCGTGTTCTATCACCATCATTATCTCCACTACAATTCATTTTGTGATGTCATAAACCGTTTCACGAGTTATGAAACTCTGCTTCCAGTGAGTGAGTGTGAGTGGGAAATAAATAATTAATGGCGGAAATGAGAGTGACGAATTCGTGGAGCGATGAGCTAGCGAGTCTCATGGACGACGATCCGGTCGGTTTCTCGTCTTCCACGACGTTTGAGGTGAGGAGATCGGTGTACGCGCCGCCTCCGCCGAGCGTGGAGGAGCCAGTGGTGGTGGCGGAGGGGGAGGAGAGCTTGAAGGAGCAGGCGATGGGGTTCTTGATGGCATGGTGTGAGATACTGATGGAGTTAGGTAGGGGATGCAGGGACATACTGCGGCAGAACTTTCTCAACGAAGATTCCTTCCTTTTCAGAAACTTCGCACTGCCTTGCGCTAAGGTCTCAAAGAGGTTGAGTTTCCTCAACGATTTCTTGCCCGAGGATCGCGATCCCTTCCATGCCTGGTCCATCGTCGTCTTCGTCTTTGTTCTTGCCCTCGCAGGTTCGTTTCTTATTCTAATTCCATCTCATATAATGCTATTGGATTTCCACGGTTGTGATGAATTTGTTTCCGAGAACAATTTATATTTTATAGTTTATACGTGTTAGTCTTCGATCACCATCATTGTCTTGAACATGTTAAAAAAAATATTTAATGCGGCCACTATTTACTAATTGTGAGGATAAATATTCTTTTGTTATTGAAAAATAATGACATACTCCGAAATAGTCATTCTAAATACCCTTCTAATTTTTAAAAAATTTTTAATTACTTTTTAAGTTTTTATATTATTCATTTCATGAAATATTTGACTTTTACTTTATTTAGGAATTAGAAAGATAATCGGAATGGTATAATTAGTAAAATTGTTCATTGTTGTTAGTTATCAGTTACAACGCTATGCACTATAGTTTGAAACTTGTTGCAATGGGATCATTGGTTGACTATCCATGCCTCAGTGAACTTGCGTGTTCGCCTATAATTGATTTTCTATATCTATGCCATTGCAGTCAATCAATCCTCGTGTACATTCTATTCTATCGGATTTTGGAACAAGTTCTGTAATTTATTAAATTAATCTGTTACAGGATTTACTAACTTTATGCAAGTTATTTGCAGCTATAAGTGTAGATCCCAATCATGATGCTCTAACCGAGGTGATGAAGGTTCGCACACACCCTCCCAGTGCTAGACGCATATTACTTCCAGACGGTAGAAACATGTCTTATTATGAGCAAGGTGTTTCAGCTGCCAGAGCTAGATTTTCTCTTGTTGCTCCACATTCTTTACTTTCATCTCGATTAGCAGGTATAAGAAGTAATTTAGTCTTTCTTAATAATCAGAGAAAAGGGCTTCAATTGTATTTCATGCATCTTCTTATCAACAGCATACACTGCCAATTAGAGTTCTAATCTTTTGTTATGTTCTATTGTCTTGCTCCCTACCTATGCAAGGTATACCTGGGGTTAAAGCATCATTGCTTGAAGATTACGGTGTCCGTTTGGTCACATATGATCTTCCTGGTTTTGGGGAAAGTGACCCTCATCCCACCAGAAATCTCAATTCATCAGCCACTGACATGTTACATTTAGCCAATGCTGTCAATGTTACTGTTAAGTTCTGGGTGCTATGTCATTCAAGTGGATGTGTTCATGCCTGGGCATCACTCAGATATATTCCTGACAGAGTCGCAGGTTGTTAGCCTTGATAAAATGTATAGTGACTGGTTACCTTTATAGTGCTCCTCATACATTTGTCATCTAATAATGTGATTTATGGTCTTACCTGAGATTGCAGGTGCAGTGATGCTAGCTCCTATGATTAATCCATATGAACCTGGCATGGTTAAAGACGAGATGAAAAGAACTTGGGTGAAGTGGCTGCCAAAGAGGAAATTTATGTATATATTGGCTCATAGGTTTCCGAAACTTCTCTCTTTTTTCTACAAGAAGAACTTCTTGCCGGAAAATCATGATCAAATTGATAAGCAGCTATATTATTCATTAGGAAAGAAGGTGATTGTGTGATAACATTAGATCATGATCAAATATTATTGAGCATTGACTTAAGCTGCAGTGTAATGAAATGGATTTCTGTCATGATCTTTTTCATATGTTCAGGATGATATTTTGATTGAAGAACCAGAATTTGAAGAATTTTGGCAGCGTGATGTGGAGGAGTCGGTTCGTCAGGGAAGTGTGCAGCCATTTATAGAGGAAGTTATTCTTCAGGTATCGAAATGGGGTTTTGGCATAGAAGAACTTCGTGTGCAGAGGAAGTGTCAAACAAGAAGTTTACTTCTTTGGTTGAAGTCCATGTACAGTCAGGCAGAATGTGAGTTAGAAGGATTTCCTGGCCTTATACACATATGGCAGGTTTGAAACTCATAAGTCATAACCTTCATTGGCTATTGCTGCTATCATGTTCTACATTTCTGTTATATATCAGGAACTTGATCTTCTTATCAGTAAACTATGGTATTCAAGGTTATTTCATTATGCATGACCAGTACCTCAAAATTGAGTTTTGATCAACCAAGTCCTCTTGGTGGTCGAAATAAGTGTCTTTTTAGCTATAAATTTGTTGCTCAAGATTATTTAATGATGCTTTCGATACTTATTTTATTCTAACTTTACTTTTATATTTATTATTCCGATAAAAAATAATAATCATAATTTAATGGAAAGAGACATCAGAGGATACTATATGCTTGTTTGTGTGTCATTAAGTTGTTGAAAAAATCTAAAAGATCTTTTTTCAATGATTTTTTTTATTTTTTTAGCGTGTTTGTTAAATTTTTAATAGTAAAAATAAAACTACTAGAAAAAAATATTTTGTTTATTAGTTATAATTTTTTGGGCAATTTACGTTTTTAAATTGTTTGAACCCCAATTTTACGTAAATACATTGTTTCAAAAACGGATACGTAAATACATTGTTTCACTATTTTATATAAACCGCTACTGCCAGTAGCGATTTACAATTGCACAGAAACCGCTAGTACCAGCCGCGGATTATTTAAACATAAAATTATTTTTATTTTTCTAATTTTTTTTAAAAAAATTCGAAAAAAAAATATTCTTTTAGAAATTCATCCAAACAAATCTGTAATTAACATAAAATAATTTAACAAATCCTGTAATTAACATAAAATAATTTTTTATCCTACTATTAAGCCAATTTAATGACTTCTAAATTCTTTTACTACAGTCTTAGAACTTAGATGACACTTGTTCATGGATTAACTAATCTGTACTACAGAACAGACTCAAACGCCCTCCTTTCTTTCGTTTCTTCTTTTTTTTTTTTTTGTTGTTTCCTTGTTTTTCTTGTTGTCTTAACTTTCTTACAGTTGAACTTGTTACATGCGGGTCTGACGTTTCCTTCTTGAATTTTGAACAGGGAATGGATGATAGAGTGGTCCCACCATCAATGATGGAATACATAGGACGGGTATTACCAGAGGCAATAATCCACAAGTTACAAAATGAGGGCCACTTTTCCTATTTCTTTTTCTGTGATGAGTGTCATAGTAAGATATTTTCCACTGTGTTTGGAACCCCTCAAGGTCCTATACAAGAACCACAAGAGGAAATTGCATACGAGGAAAATACAGAAGATCTTATCCAACAACGTACTTCTGATTCTGATACGGCATGACAGGAAACTGCTGATATACACCATTAGTTAGTTGCATGTAAATAATAAACACAGGCAGCTCCTATTCACCATGGAGCTTGAAAGGAGAATATTTGTTACGATTCTTAAATTTTGGAATCATAAGATGACAAGAACTTCAAAATCAAGTCATAAGAACTTTTGTAGAATTATTACCTACGTTGTTTTACCTAACCTCTCCCCTTTTCCACAAGCATTATTATGGCATGATGTTCTTCACCGGAATGGAGTTGTATTTTCTTCAATTTGGCTGATTGGAGCTGTTTTAAATTGTTATCTTAAAAAAATTGTTTAATCATGCCATTAAAGCTTTGAAAGGAATTTTTGGAAATATTAAGAGCCTTATTTAACATAGTATATTACGGATTTTATCTACAAAGAATGCGGAGAAACATGGATATCATAGACAAGTAAGGTATTAAACATCATAGAAAAGAAGTGCATTGTTTTTAATCCTCTGAAGTCTAAACATAGCCAAGATACACAGGCTCCTCTTATGGACTAATTTATTTGCAGGTTAAAATTTTATCATTAGGTAATCACTAATCTACTTGGAAGACTCAAATAATTATAATCGATATATAATTGTAGTAACGAGCGTTGTCGATACTGGGGTCAAGAGCAGAAAGAATGAAAAGATTACACTCTTTAGCTTCAAAATGCTGACCCACCACCCTTGATCTTTCCAAGCATGACCTCTTTTGCTTCATTGATTTTGGATGCTAGGTAATGGCTTCCACCTGCATCCGGATGGTTTGCAATCATCACCCTCCTATGCGCTTCTTTAATCTTATCTGTCGGAGTTCGATCTCTGCCATTATCAAATTTTGGAACAGCATGAGAAAAATTGTACCAAAATGCATGAAGATTGTTAAGTACATAGATAAAAAAAAATGTTGTGGTTCACTTTGTTGATCCAAGTTATCATGAAGATTTTAAGTTTTAACTCTGCTCTCTCCACCTTCGTCCAGGTTTGGGACATAATATGTAAAGATTTGCAACAAACCACGGCATAGGCAGAGGTCTGTTGAGTTGATTCCTGAACTAATCAATCAAAATTAGGAGTACTCATGAATTCATGAGATCTGGCATTGCCAAAGAAAATGACCCACAGTTAGCAACATAAAATAGCTTATATGAACTTAATGCAACCACCGGCAAGGGAGCAGCGCATTCAGTGAATGGCCTCTGTCTAACATTATATAAACGGCTGCAGCTGTCCCTAATTTTGAATCATCAGCCAAAAATCCAAAACTGCTAACACTCACATTTTGTTTAACTGAATTTAGCACTCATTTCCGTAGACTCTGTTATTCATGGAAAACACATATCAGCAGGGTCACAGAGATATAGTTGTGGGACTAACTCCAAGGGACTAATGTGATAGATGAAGCTTTTCCAAAGTCTTAATTTGCAGGTAATATTCACCGAAAATTACATTAACAATCCTTGTTCCAATTCCATTATTGCAATTAGGTAGAAAGTCCAATATTTTGCATTCATCAAGAAATGAATTCTAACCAAAAGTTATAATCCTTTAGGTCCTTTTCTTACTTAAATTATCATTGCACAAGCAGGATACTTAATGATAATCAACTCTTTGTTTGAACAAAAATGGTTGTGTATTACTATTACCTAACCCCAAGCACCAGAGCAGCTTCCCTTCTATTCATAGTAGCTTGGAAACCGCCTTCGTAAAATCTACGCACTTGAGGTGGCCTCGCCTTGAATGCTTGCAAGGCATGGATACCATATCTACCAACAGTTGCAGCAGCTGCCACAGCAAGGCCTGCCAGAAAAGGTGTAGCCTTCTCCAAAATTTAATGAATTCAGTAAACTAGAACATTTTTTAACATACAACTTTTGTTCAACAACCATAAACCCTTTATCAATCAAACATGGCAGAGAAATTGTGCAACATTATGGCTTTGCTTTTTATGTGAAAACTGAAAAGTGAAATGAGAGAGAGAGAGAGAGAGATAGAGAGAGAGAGAGACTTACCATTCCGAAAACTGTTAAACCCTTCTGCAATGGAAACTGGCTCGTGTTTGCGTTTCCTTTCGCTTCGTTTTTTATTGTTTCGCATTGACGCATTCATTTCTTTCTTTGGCAACACGTAAAAAGAAAATAATTTTCAATGTTGCTTTTGTACTGGAAGAATTACTGTATTTTAATTTTTATTTTTAAATACAATTTCAACAGTAAATTACACTTACAAGTTACATCCGGGTAGTTACATAATATTAAATTGGATACGATATTTTCCGTAGAAATATACATTAATCTCTTCAAAATTGAACTTAATTAACCTTCAACACAAATATATTTGATTAAAAAAAAGTGAATACCCAATCCTGATAATTTTTTCAAGGATTATAAGAATTTTAAACAAAAAATATTTTTTTAGCTTTTGATATTTTATTTTGTAAAACTAATTAATTTCTGTGTCAATAATTTTTTTTAAAATATACTTACGTAATATATTAATTACTAATATATTCTCTATTTAATTTTTATAAATAAAAATAATTTAAAAATTACTAATATTTTTTAATTTTATACAATAAATTTAGCTAATATATTTAAAAAAATAAATAAAAATAAAAACTAAATAACTTTGATAATTATCATTAAAAGACAACAAATTTTTTTAAAAAAATTATTAATTTTAGTTAGTTCTTAATTAATAAATTAACAGTTTAATATGTTATGTAAACTTATTCAATTAATATCGATAAAAAATATTGACAAAAACTAATTAATTTCATAAAAATAAATATCAAAAATAAAAAATATTTTTTATATTAAAAATTTTAGTATCTTTTAAAGTAATTGTGAAAATCGTTTAAGATTTTTTCTCATATAAAAAAAAAAGCATTATGTATGATATATCACTTACTTTTGCAAAAGCCCAATAGAATGTTTTCATAATCAAAGGAAAACAAAAATTTAGTATTTGAAGTGAAATGCTTAAGATAATTCATGAAAGAAAAAGGCGGTTATCCATGTAAAGAAGGCTAGTTCACTTGAAAATTAAAATGTAGGCTCAGTGATTTAGATGTGTCATGTTGCAGTTTAGAAAAAAAAAAAAAAAATATATATATATATATATATATATATATATATATATATATTTAAGGAACAATTTGAATATAAAATTTATGAATTTTTATGAATTTTTTAAGTTTTTTTTACAAAAATTTTTTAAAAAAATAAAAATAATTTTATATTTAAATATTTTATATAAAAATATCATTTTATTAGTAATTATATTTAAATATAATAATATATAAATATTTTTATTTATTTATTATATTAAAAATATTTTTTTAAGTAAAAAAGATTTTTAAAAAAATATAAATTATAACTTCTAAAAATAAATATTTTTTTATTTTTTTTAAATGTTTACTCTTATTATTAAAATTTTGTCAAACACACTAAATAATTAAAAAAGAATGACATTCAAATAAATGCATAATATAAAAAAAATTGAACTCATCTTTAAATCCTTATTAAGAAAAAAATACTATTTAAAAAAATCGTAATTCTTTGTTTATTATATTTTATATCAATATTTTATATTTAAAATTTAAAAGATAAAATTTAGAATTTAAAATTTAGGATTTAGAATTTAAAATTTCAAAATTTACGATTTAGACTTAGAATTAAAAAAATACTATACTTTTCTTCTTTTAAAACACATTAATATTCTAGTTTGGATAAATTTAATTGAACCACTTTTTGAAATCAACTTTTTTTTAGGTAAAATAATTTTTTTGTTCCTGAATTTGGGCAAAAATTAAAAAAAAAACTCTTAAGTTCTATTTTGTTTCAATTGTTTCTAAAGTTTTCGATTTGCATTAAATATATCATCGACAGTTAAATTTTTAAAACATTTAAGACCAATCTAATAATAATGCATAAAAATTATGCTTGATTTGCTTGTATTGAGGGGTTGTTCTTATAAAATTATTGTTGAATTGGTTTTAAATTTTTTGAAAAATTAGCCGTCAGGAGTATATTTGATGCAAATAAAATATTTCTAGAACAAAATTGAAACAAAATAAAATTCAGAAGTATTTTTAAAATTTTTGTCAAATTTTAGAGACAAAAAGTATACTTTATACATAACTGCAATATAATGCATGTTAATTGTTGAGCTTGCATTTTTCCTTAAAAATAACTGTGATTATTTTCACGTGATTCTTTTAAATAAACCATTATTAGAAAAAAGTAGTTACTAAAATAATAGTGTTTCGAGGATTATTTTAAATTGGAATTTGAGTTTGAACGTGAGGTCCAAATTCTTTTTGAAGTAGGGTTTGACATTTTTTGGTGTTGAGGTGTTGCAGTCCGACATCTTGATGAAGGTAGAAAGTGGTACCTGCAAGAAACTCCGATATTTAAGTTAGCAAAATTTTAGGCAAATTTTTTATGTAGATTATTTTTCAAAGAATACCTAACGGTATGAAGGTATTTATAGTTGTAAGTGATGAGTAGATAACCACTTTATAAAGTGGTTCCACCTTTGATGGTGGATAATTATTCCCTTTTATTAGGGAGGTTCTTAAGATCTTCTTTCTAGATTAATAGGAGATATTATAGGAGTTAGTTACTTATTTTAATAAGTAGGGCTAAGCTCATGTTGACGTGTCCGACCTCTACGAAGTTGGGTAGGTATTAATGTAGATCTGAATACTGATATCTGCAGAGTATTGGTTGAACTTCGTTCATTTTGGGCCTGGCTTAGTTGTGGATTAGGGTATGAACAGTGTCCTTACTTAAGGCCGAGCTTCTTTAGGTCGGGCTCAAACATTTTTAAGTCGGTCCTGATCTCTTGTAACTTTCATTCATTTAAGTCGGGTTTACGATCTGCCTTGGAAAATAAGTCAGGTACTCGAGGTGATTCAAATCTGAATGTTACGTCTTTTCGTCATCGTTCGTGCATCATTTTGGTTACCTTGGTAACTGTGTGTGTCATTAAATGGGGGATAAAATTACTGTTTTGCCCCTGTGGTTATATATGTAACGACCCAATTTCTAGTACGTCATAATCATATAAAAAGTAAGGTGTTATTGACCTGTTTTTTTTATTATCTATTTAATATTAAACATTTATGACATTAACACATTCCTAGTTTTTTCATATGAAAGCTAGTAAATTTTGTTTTTATTCATTAATAACCATTCGAGAAAAACTTTCAATCAATAATAATCACATAATTACTAGTAATACATTATAGTTAATCAATGAACAACATATACAAGCCTAACCCACTGAAATAAAAGCTTCAACTAACAAGGTGAGAGAAAAATAAATTCTAGCAACAACTCAACTTGTAAACAAACTCTTCTATGCTTCTACAACTTCACAATAAGCATCCACACCTATAGCTGATTGGGTTGGAAAGAGAGAGTAAGAACTGGGGAGTTCTTAGCAGGGTCGGGATTAGAAGTTAAGTTCATTTTACTATTATTAGTCAATAGCAACAAGCAACAAAATATATTCAACTTAGCAAATAAAGAACACAGAAGTCCAACAATCATAAAGTACAAACAGAGCACCCACACATATACACAAAAAACACATCAAAGAGGAATATGCGCAAACAAGTATGATGCATGTCTAGCCCCACCCAGGTCATGAGCTCATGTGTCGGTTGCCTACCCGCTTCCGACATTACCCAGGCACAAGTCCCAGATATGGCTTTCCATTGCATACAATGTGCATATAAGTCTTATGGTCAGACCGCATACAATGTGACCTTTAAATGTGTTGTAATATGCTTACATCTTAAAAAATAGTTCATAATGTGTAGGCATTTTCACTATATATTTGACACTAAGGACCAAATAACAATCATGTTCCATTTGCTCTCATGTGGCAGACAGTCTTTTAGAATTTTTTTAAATTTTTGGCCTCTGCTCTTCTATGGCAGAGATTTATTCTCGTGTAACAGACATCCATTTAGTTAATATATTCTTTTCTTTTCTGTTTTCTACTCTACTATGGCAGATATTCTTTAGATTCTTTTAATATTTGTTCTCTACTCTACTGTGGCAGAAATCCTTTTAATCTTTTTCTTTTTTAATTTTTTCTTTTCTTTCTTTTTTTTTTATCTTAGCATTCTCTTTTACTTTCTTACATTTTAACAATATAAATTATATTTGTACTCTTTTCTCGTTTTTCTCTAAGTATCTTATGAACAAAGAATTAAAGATTCTTAACTTAACTTTGTCTGATCTTTCTAAAACTTTTAAAGAGTATAATTGTTTTATCCTCGTGTAATATTATAAATAGATATAAAATAATATCTTTTTAATTAGAAGACTAATATATTATACTAATATAACAAAACTATTAATAATAAAAAAATAAATCATTATTACTTTACTGTTATTTAAATCTTGTTAACTAAAGTCTTATACTTAGATTCTAAGAATTAATTAATCTTAAACTTTTAAATATTTTTACTTTTAATCCAACATTTTTATAAATAATTAAAATAATTTTATATATTTTAATATTTTTAAATATGTCCTTGAATTTTATAAAATATCCGTTTTATCCTTGAACTTCTACGTATTACTCAAAATACGCATAAACTTATAAAATTACTATTTTTAACTACAATCTTTTATCAAAATACAATTTTATTCTTACAAAAAAACTATGTTGGTAATCACACCTCCACCTTAAAAGCTGAACCTTCTTTTATTTTTTTTTCAAATTTTTTATTTGATTTTTAATCAATTTTCGAACTTTAGTTATTGATTTTTCATAGAATTCACCTTAACCTTTCAACTTCATAAAAAATAAGCTTATAAACAGCCCTTAAATCAACCGAAATAGTTTGGCTCTTTCTATCCTCTTGAAGCTGAACCATAAGTCAATAAATTAGCAAAATTTTACCAAAATTTAAGTATAAAATCATTCAAAATCAAACCTCAAACATCAATTTATCAATCACACATTAATAACATATTTAATTATTATAAAATTACTAAACCCTATCTTCATACGACAGCCACAAAATCAAAACACCAAAAAAATTTTCTGAACAAGAAATCAAAGAAGAAAACATTAAAATTACCTACTTTACCTTCGAGGATCACTCGGCCGAATGTTGCATGGATGGACAGTAGCTCCACATTTTGCTCCTCCCAATAAAAAGTGGTGAAATTGTGAAGAGAAAAAAGAGATGAACACTTTAATCGGTTTAAATTTTTAACAGGAGTTACAAAACTCAGAAAATCAAACTCGAAAGGTTACAATTCCATGGAGTTCTTGTTCTCTCTCACTCGTGGTCTCTCTCTTTCTTTCTTCTTGGCTTCGGTCAAATGAAGAGAAGATAAGAGTGGCTAATCAATGATGGTGGTGATGTGTCTTAAGAAGGGTTGGGTGTCACGTTCTCAGGTTGTTGAGTCAGTGATTTAAGTTATAAATATTTTAAATGGATAATTACAAAAGATATATATATTAAAATATAAGTAATAATATATATGAAGATAAATATATAAGTTACTAATATAAATGACATTAGTAACATAATGATTATAAGAATAAAAGATATATGATGAAGCATTGGCAGAACTAATTCCATCAAAGAGTATTGATAATTTACTCATATTGTCAATTTTGAACTTAAAATATTAATTATTAATAGATTGTTAAAATTATAATTTCAATTATGTAAAATATCTTATTATAACAAAATTATATAATAATCTTAATTAATCCAAACTCAAATAATAATAATTATAAAAATCAATATAATTTTGCTTATAAAAAATAGATTTTAATAAATAGTTTAAACTAATAAAATAAATCATAATTAATTTAAACTTCAATAATCATAAAATTAATGTAATTACTTTTAATGAAATAGTTTTCTAAAGATAATAAGTTCAGATTAATAAAATAAATTGTAAATAATCTATAATAGAAGTTTTAAAAATACGGGTTGTTACCATATAAACACAATCCTCTTTCTCTTTCTCCTTTTTCGCTTCTTCAACTTATGAGAATTTGCTTCATCTTTTTCAAAACTTCCTTTTTCTTCACTGTGATTCTATTTTCATTGATCAAGTCTTCTTCCAAGATTTTTTTATCTTAGAATTTATCTTTGAGTCTTCATTCGTGTTACTTGAGACATTTGGGATCGTTCGTTCGCATTGCTGTTGCGTGCATTCTTCTTCCCTTCTATTCATCGTCAAGGTGGATTTTTCTTTCTATTAATTTTTGCCACTGTCATGACGGGATGACGCTTCTTGGTGGATGATGTTTTTTGTTTCTAATAATATTGTCTTGGTGTTTTTTATGAAAAATGGTCTCTTAAAAAATATGACTTCTTGTCACTATTTATAGAGATTTTCTTAAAAATTCACTTGCTGCCATTGTAGTAATTTTTTGTTATTCTGTAGTAGTAGCTTTTCTTGTTTATCATTTTTGAAGATCACCCATTTGTTGTGGACTTTGTTGTTACTACAAAATTTGTAAATTATGAGGTTTCATTGTTGGTTTTAAATTTTGAGCTGGGTTAGACTGGGTTGATAGTTCCGTTTTAACAGCTATTTCTATAGTTGATAAGGAATATTTAAAAAATTATAACTCCAATATAGGATCTGTAGAAGTCAGGAGGACGAGGACAAGTATACTTTACAGGCCTTGACCCCAATAAAGAATTTGATATTCCCACTATAATAAGTCGGAAGAACATTTCTTGTTTATGTATGAATGCCTTTTCACTAGGCTAGGAGTCTCCATTCTCTTTACCGACTTTGAAATGGACGTCTTTCTAGCTTCAAAGGTTCCTCCTTGCAAACTTGGTAACTTTACTGTTTCTGGTGGTTAGTTTTTGGGATAAGTACTTTTTTCGTCCCTAAGGTTTGAGGTCAAAATCAAAATCGTCCCCAACCTTTTTTTGTTATTAAAATCATCCTCAACGTTACAAAACGTTATAAAATCATCCTTTTCTACTTTAATTATATTTTTTTGACCAAATTACCCTTCATTATTAATAAAAATAATATTTAAAAAAAAAGCAAAACCCCACCCCACCCACTCCCCAGCATCTCTTCGGTCTTTCCCCCCACTCCTCCCCCAATCCCCTTCCTTCCACTCTTCACCATCACCCTCTTCTTCTCACCTTCGCCGCGGCAATTACCACTGTCGGAGGACACCCACCCCTCCTCCCCTTTCTCTTATCACTCTTCCCCAATCCCCTTCCAGGTTCTCACTCTTCCTCCTCCCCTTCCTCTTCTCACTCTTCTTCATTCTATCAGGCAGACAGAGCAAAACAAAAGGTAGAAGCAAGAAATTAAATTAACAGTAACATAGCCATCACCTCTTCCCCTTTGTACCTCCTCACTCTCCCTTTTCTCACCACCATCACCACTGCCACCATAGCCAAATCATCATCATGCAACTACTATAATCAGAAGCAAGTACTAATTTACTATAATTAGAAGCAGTATCACCAATAATAAATTAACAACAACAATTGTGAAGGGTGAACCAACAATGGTGAAGCAACAACAAAAGCAAAAAATAGAAGCAGAAGTAGAAGCAGAAGGCAGAAAGCAAAAGCAGAAAAGCAGAAGCAACAACAGGGCTTGATGGCGACGGAACCTCACTCCAGCGGCGGCGACGGGACAGGGCTCGGTTTCTTCCTTGGGAGGCGCCAAACCCGCGGACAACCGCCACTGATGACGATGTGAGGAGTAGAGCCGTTGTCTGTGATTTCGCGGCGCGGAAGGGAGAAGTGCATGACTAATCCACCACCACTCCTGGTGGTGGTCTTCCCTTGGAATCGAGATGGAGGACAAAGTGGCGAGGGCTTGCAGGGGAAAGTGGCGGCTTCGAGAAGAGGCAGGGAGAACTCGAACAGCAAACAGCGGAGTGTCGGGAGCTGGACGGCAGTGGCGGTGCCTCCATGCAAGCTTGCGACGGCCGGTGGCTACGGGTTGGACGCAGGGGTGGCGGCGGGTGCACCTCCGAGGCAGCCCAAATGACGGCATGACCTCCCCCCTTCCCCTTCCCCCTTCTTTTTTCCTGTCCCCACCCTCTGCGTGATTCCCCCTTCCCCTTCACCCTTGTTTTCTTTCTTTTTTTTTCTTTTTTATTTTATTTTATAATTTTTATAATTTGTTTTAATATTTTAATTATTTTTATTATTTAATAAGGGTAATTTGGTAAAAAAAATAAAATTGAAGTAGAAAAGGACGATTTTATAATGTTTTGTAACGTTGAGGATGATTTTAATAACAAAAAAAGGTCAGGGACGATTTTGATTTTGACCTCAATTCTTAGGGACGAAAAAAGTACTTATCCCTTAGTTTTTCTTTCGTTTTCTTTTCTTTCTTTTACTTTGTTTTTCTTCTTCTTCTTTTTTATGCATTATGTTTCTTTTTCTATTTTCTTTGTTCCTTTTAGTGCTTATAACTTGTACTTATTCTCTACCAATCCACTGATGTAAAGGGAGTGGTTATTAATGAAAGAATTTGAATAACAAGAAAGTGCAACTAAAACGTGGTGGTTATTAGTAGTATGATTATATTCCATGAACCTAAAGTATTTGAATGGATCTTGAGGAAGAGGGAGATATAATCTCTAGAAATAAGGTTTTAGAGTCATACTATGTGATTTTGACATCTAATTCCATGAAGCAGTTATAAAAAAAGGTATGGAAAGATCCAAAAAATTCTAAAGCTATAAGGCTCTAAGCACCAATGACTAGAGTCCAGTTATGTGCCTGTGATGCCTATTGTTTCAAGGAGAGACTTGGACAAGTAAATCTGAAGGGTGCCTCATCACCTGATAACTTGGACCAACTGGCTCAGGATTATCGATTCAAAGCCCACATTAAAGAGTTGCCTTGAAACAAAGTATTTAGAGTCCAAAGAGGCTCTTAACATCTATGTCTGGATGAATAAATTCCTAATTATATACTTGTGGTGTGATTGTGTCAAGGAGAGGTTTGGGTAATTAGATTCGATGGGTGCTTTATCACCCGGTAACTTGGGCCAACTAGCCTAGAATTATCGATAGAAACTCCACTAAGAGCTGCCTTGAAATAAAGCACATAAAGTTAAGAACTTCAAACATCTTTCCTCAGTTAAATTGCTAAGTAAACTGCTTCAAGGATCATACAATTTTAAGGACTCTCATAATACAATCTAGAATTCAGTTCTTGAAGATTCTTGATTTCTAAGTATGCAAGGCACAATAAGATAAGAGAAGTCTATTTATAATTAGAGAGATCATTGTGAACCCCACTTTTATTTGGACTTGAATTTATAAACTTTGTATTTCTTTTCTTTAAGATAAAATCTATTTACTTTTATTTTTGCTCGAGGACAAACAAAGTTTTGATTTTGGTGTTGTGATGCCTAGACATCTTTAGTTATTTTTTAGGTTTCTTTTTAATTACTTTTCTTAGAATTAAATCAAAGTTCTTATGTTTTTAGTAAAGTTTTGATGACTAAACATATATTTAGAGTTGTTTAGAAAGACTGTGTTTTCAAGCCATGTTTAAGCAAATCAGGATGTAATTTATAAAGAAAACCAAGTACACTTCAAGAGAAACTGGCACCAAGCTTCAAAAGGTCAAGGCCAGAGCCCAGAGCCCAATCTCCAAGATGGATACCCAAAATTCCAAGCCTAGTGCCTAGGACAGGAAACCGACACCCCTGCTTCAATCTAGGCACCTAATCTCCAAGCCCATCTCCAAGGTACTGGCGCCCAGTACCCTTACTTTCAAGCTGGATGCCCAACACTAGGACTTGGTGCCCAACGCCCCTATACCCAAGTTGGGTGCCCAATTTGTCAAGCCCAATGCCCAAATCTAGAGCCCAGCGCCAAGTCTAACTTTAACTCCCAGGAAGCTCTAAGATCAACCCAAGATTCAAGATTTAAATGATTAGTTGGCATTAACTTCTTCTAAGAAGATGAGATTTGGTTGTTAGAATTTAGTTTACGATAGATTCGAATTATTATTTTCAATTTAAATTAATAGTTATCTTATCCTTCGGATGTATAAAAGAAAATATTAGTCTTTGAATTTCAAATAGCTAAGAAGTTCAATTATAAACAAGTGAACAAAGTTCACATCTAGAGATTGGAGAGTCTATGGATTAAGAAAATCTTTAGTTTTAGGTTGTTTTCTTTTCTATCATGAGTAACTATATGATGAAATGTCTATACCTACTTGGTTAAGAAAATAAACAATTTCTTCAAGACAAATAGAAATCAAATTTCACTAATTCAAATCACACAATAAGAGACAAGTAAACTTGTAAGAAGACAGTCCATGAAAGCTAGGAACATAGAGTCAAGCTTGAACCCTCACTGGGAGTGTATATGCATTCTAGTCACTCAGGTGTATAGGGTAATCCACTCTAGTCTCCTCCATTCATGCTTTCTAATACCCTGTTCTTCATCTAACCAATCAACAAATATCTAATGCACACATGCAAACATCATGAGGTCTTTCTTAAGGTTGTAATGGGGCTTAGGTAAGGGTGAGGTTACATGTATGGCTAAGTGAGCTAAAAATTGAATCCTTGATTATCCTAAGTTTTCACCAAACACACACACACACACACACACACTCCCTATGCTTCTAAAATTATGCCTAAATACCCATAATCTCACTTTGTATGTTGCACCTACTCATGCATTTAAATGTTCTTTTGTTTCACTTCATATGCATTGATCTTTTTTATTAGACTTATCATTGGGGTGCTTCCATTCCCCTAAAATTAAACTGAGACATAAAATATTTTTTTAGAGGGAGCATTATAACATCAATGCACTTGGTTTTTCATAATTTCACATGAGTAGCATTCAGAATTTTAATATTTATTAATTAAGCAATACACATCCTTATTAACCCAAGTCCCCATAGTTTTCCACACTTAATTGGCACACACTCTCTATCTTAAGCTAACCAAGGATTCAACTAGGGTAAATACTTGTTTTTCCGTTTAAGGCTAGTGATGTGGTAATATAAAGAACAAAGGGGATATATAGGCTCAAAGTGGCAAACAAGGGTAATTAGAATGGTAGGCCATTTAGGATAGTGAGCTAATAACAAATGATGGCCTCAATCATACATATGCATGCATACATTAAACACTGGACATATAGAATGGAACAAAATATAGATTACAATCATAGAGAAGAAAACACACAAGAATAAAAATAATGGTTAAATAATATAACCATACAATTAGGCTCAAAATCTTACTGGGTTGTGTGTTCTGGCTCTAAACCATGTTCCAAATTACAGTCTTCAAACAAGTTTAACATAGGATTTTGGTCTGAATTAGTGAAATTTTCAAAAATAGGGTATTTGAAAAGAACTTATTATTTTTTTCAACCAAGCGGAGTATACATGCAACCAATTATTACTATGCAATCTATTCTATCTAAACAAATAGAAAATTACCTACTAATTTATCTACTGGTGCTAAGAGAAAGAAAAGTTACCTCCAAAAGTCAGGTACTGGCTGACCTTCCCACACTTAAAGCTTGGCACCGTCCTCGGTGCCATCATTCAGGAACAAAGGGGGGCTGGTAATAGTATCTCTATAGTCGGGTGCGTCTGGGCTCCTAGTGCTGGTAGTTGAAGTGGAGTCCGGAGAGTCTGGTTCTTCTGTGGGTGGGTGGTTGCCAACAATAAGCTCCTTCAGGTATGTGAATTGGCACTTGTTACGGCGCTCCATGCAATCCAACCTCTGTAGTATCTGAAGGAGCAGCTGATTTGTTGAAGGTGCTTGTGATGTGGAAGGAGAAGGGATATCTTTGGCCGGGTCTTCAGTCCGGCTAGTAGTGGTTGCTGTAGGTCTGATGTATTTCCCACTCGAAACATATTGATCATCCCGAGGAAGCATGGCCTTGTTGTCTCCAGCTCTATAGGGGACTCCGCCTGCTGAGACCAAATCTGAAACCAAGGAGGGAAAAGGTAAGTTGCCCGCAATCTATACGTGTCACATGGCTTGCCGGATGTGTCTTAGTAAGTTGAGAGGCTAGTCTGTAAGGATACACCAAATGAGAACAGGCATGTCACAGTGAAGGAGGATTCGTGAGTTTTCGAGAAGACGTAGTGGGACATAATCTGTGCCCACACGTGAGCCTCCAAGGTAAGTACTGAAGCCAATATCCCCTTAGGCCTGGATCGATGGTAACCGTAGATCCACTAGCTGCCAGGTAGTGCTATAATTCTGAGAACGTTGTCCCAGTCAAATTGGTATCGCTGGCGCTTGAGAGAGGCTTCTTGAAATGCGTCAAATCCTTCTGGAGCAGGGGAGAGATCTAAAGCTTGCTGAATGGCCCCCTCAGATATGGGGATCTTCTTATAACGAACATAGACAGACTGCAGGGTCAGCTTGTAAAAATTGGAGTAGAATTCAACTACCCATGAGAGATTGACCTGCCGTGGCTGTTTCCGTAAGAAACCCCATTGTCTTCGGTCAGTGCGGGGCTCTACCAAGTCAACAATGTTGGTAGGGAAGATAAGAAGGTGCTCATTGTTGTAGTTCCTCGCCGCCAGAATGGAGAACATCTGCTCACAGTAGCGGTTAGTGAACCGCACAGTGTTCCTTGCTGGAAAGGCTTTTCCAGATTCATTGACCTTGATGATTCTCTTGACTCGCTTTGTTGATGGTTTGACAGCTGTTGAAGATGGTTTCGCAGCTAGTGCTCTTTTTGTTCCTCTCCTTGCCGGTGGTTTGGGGGCAGCTTTCTCTTTACCTTTCTTGGTGGCCATCCTGAAAGGGAAAAGAGAAGTAGCATGTAAGTCCAAGGGTTAGAGCAAGGAAGAGGACAGTACAGGTGATAATCAATGCCCAGGTAAGGAAAATAGTGAACGAAAGACATGGTCACGATTTCATGGGATCAATTCATCAATGGAAATATGGAAAGGCATTGTAGGTATTGGATGCAAGATGTTTACTGGCATGCCGGTAAAGGCACGAGTAGCATAGGTCAAGCATGAATTATTAAAATATATTATCACTCGTAACAAACTAACAATTATATTTGTATTGACAATTATATTAAATTAATAAAATATAGAAAGAATTTTGTGATTAACAGGCATTAGAATAGAAAGATAGAACAATTAAAATTGCACAATGCCATACGGGCTTTTTCACAAACACTTAGTATGCATGTTGAACATGATAGGGAAAGAATTAATTTGGAACATGCAAGCTTCCCAAAAATAATTAATATTAATTGTCAAACAACTCCATAATAATAATTACAAGCAATTAGAAGAAAGTAGTCTCCCAATTAGATTTCTACAACAAGTAAAATAATGCAAAAGTAAATAATTAAGAGGAAGAAGAGAGAGAAAATAGAAGGAAAGAACCTTGAGAAGAAAGTGATAAAGAGAGGGATGATGGAGAATGTGAGATTGATAAAATATGAGAGAAGGGAGAAGAAGAAGAAGAAGAAGAAAATAGTAAGGGAAGAAGAAGAAGAAGAATGAAGAGAAAAGAAAGAAAGAAGAAGAAAGAAATTAGGATTAGAAAAAAAAAGATATGAAAAGTGGCGGCACAGGGATCAGGTTGTGCTACGCTAATGACGCGTATGCGTGAGGTACGTGTACGCGTGGGTTGTGCAGAAAGGGAGGTGACGCGTAAGTATCGGTCACGCGTACGCATGACCGTGTTTGTGCTACTAGCGCGAGGGCAACATGGCACTCGCACAACCCTCTGTTCGTCTTGGGGTGTGTGCCTAAATGTCATATGACGCGTGCGCGTCAGGCACGCGCACGTGTGGAAGTGCTTATTTTGAAAGTGACGCGCACGCGTCCACGATGCATACGCGTGATGCGATTTGTGCCTCGGGCACAGTGCCAGCACCAAGCCAGCCCAACTTTCGGCCAATATACCTTTTACGTCAAATTCGCAAGGTCATGCGTGCGCGTGCCTGACGCGCACGCGTGGAGTGCCAATTTCTCGGATGACGCATACGCGTGAGGGACGCGTACGCGTGGTGAGGCTTGTGGGATTGGCACACTTTGTGCACTATTCTCACGTAGTTTTCTGTGCAGTATTTATTTATTTATTATTATTTTTTATTTTTTTATGCAGATGTAAATGCAAACTATATGCAGAAATAATGAGAAGAGTCAATAAAAACTAAGAAGAGAGGAACGATCCTACCATGGTGGGTTGTCTCTCACCCAGCACTTTGCTTTAACGTCCTTAAGTTGGACGGTCCACTAGCTCAGTCTTCTACTGTTGGTGGATCCTCTAAGAGGAAGATCTCTAGCTCTTTATTTTTCTTCATCTTCTCACCATGCTATAGCTTTAAGAGACGTCCATTGACCGTGATGAAATCGGAGCTTGAAGGATGACTAAAGTGAAAGACTTCGTATGGCTCTGCCTTTTCTACTCTGTAGGGACCTTCCCATCTTGATCTCAACTTGCCTGGCATGAGCCTCAATCTGGAGTTGTAAAGGAGGACTAAGTCCCTAGGTTGGACTCTCACCTCTTGATGTGCTTATCATGCACATCCTTCACCTTCTCTTTATACAGCCTGGAGTTCTCATAAGTTTCCAGGTGAAGGTTCTCTAATTCTTGCAGTTGCAGCTTCCTTTCAGCTCCGACTTTCTCAAATCCCATGTTGCATTCTCTTACCGCCCAGAAAGCTTTGTGCTTTATCTCAACTGGGAGGTGACATGCTTTTCCATAAACTAGGCGGAAGGGGCTCATCCCGATTGGTGTCTTGTACGCTGTCTGATATGCCCAAAGCGCATCTTGGAGCCTGGTGCTCCAGTCCTTCCTATAAGGCTTGACTATCTTCTGCAATATGCGCTTTATCTCTCTGTTAGACACCTTGACTTGCCCATTAGTCTGGGGATGGTAAGCTGTTGCTATCTTATGAAGGACGCCATGTTTCTTCAGTAAGCCTG
The DNA here is from genome assembly GCF_014773155.1 of Arachis stenosperma. NCBI lineage: Eukaryota > Viridiplantae > Streptophyta > Magnoliopsida > Fabales > Fabaceae > Arachis > Arachis stenosperma. Next base: position 27,033,638 of record NC_080382.1, on the reverse strand, counting down.
TTAATCTCCTGTTACAAAAGTGAGTTCCTTGATCACTCACGATTGCTCATGGTGATCCAAAGCAACAGATAATATGGTTTCTAACAAAAGAGACAATAGTGTTAGCATCATCGTTATGGGTAGGAATTGCTTCCACCCATTTAGAAACATAATCTACAGCTAACAATATATATATAAAAAACCGCTAGAGTTTGGAAACGGACCCATGAAGTCAATGCCCCAGACATAAAAAATTTCACAGAATAACATAATTTGTTGGAACATCTCATCCATCTTGGATATATTACCAAATCTCTGGCATGGGGAACAAGATTTACAGAAAGCAGCAGCATCTTTAAAAAGAGTGGGCCACCAGAATCTGCAGTCTAAAATTTTTCTAGCTGTTCTTTGAGGGCCAAAATGTCCACCACTCTCAGAGGAGTGGCAAGCCTCTAAAATGGACTGGAATTCTGATTGAGGCACACACCGTCTAATTACCTGGTCAGCACCACACCTCCATAGATATGGATCATCCCATATATAATATTTGGACTTGCTTTTCAACTTGTCCTTCTAATGTTTAGTAAAATTGGGAGGGAAGGTATGACTAACTAGATAATTATCTATAGGCGCATACCAAGGAACTACTTCAGATACTGCATGCAAGCTATCAAAAGGAAAAGCATCATTCATAGGAGTGGAGTCATCCTTAATGTGCTCAAGGCGACCCAACTGGTCCGCCACTAAATTCTGAGAACCACTCCTATCCTTAATTTCTAAATCAAATTCTTGCAGCAGTAGTATCCAACGTATTAGCCTTGGTTTGGACTCTTTTTTAGCTAATAAATACTTTAGAGCTGCCTGGTCCGAGTACACTACCACCTTAGTACCAAGTAAATAAGTTCGGAATTTATCCAGAGCAAAAATAATAGCTAGAAGCTCCTTTTCAGTGGTAGTGTAATTAGACTGAGCAGCGTCTAAGGTTTTTGAAGCGTATGCAATTACAAAAGGATCCTTACCTGCGCCCTGGGCCAGCGCCACTCCTACAGCATGGTTGGAGGCATCACATATAATCTCAAAGGACTGGCTCCAGTCTGGTCCTCTCAAAATTGGAGCTTGAGTCAAGGCAATCTTCAGCGTATCAAATGCTTCCATGCAGTCCTCACTCAGCTCGAACTCAACATCCTTCTGCAGCAGTCTAGATAAAGGTAAAGCTACCTTACTGAAGTCCTTGATGAATCTCCAGTAGAAACCTGCATGGCCAAGGAATGAATGGACTTTCCTCACGGAGGAGGGATAAGGTAAACTAGAAATGGCATCCACCTTTGCTGGATCCACAGAAATACCAGTATTAGAGACAACATGTCCTAGAATAATACCTTGTTTGACCATAAAATAACACTTTTCAAAATTCAAAACAAGGTTTGAGCTAACACACTTGTCTAATACTCTAGATAAACTATCCAAGCAAAGGCTAAAGGAATAACCGTATACGCTAAAATCATCCATGAAGACTTCCATACAGCTCTCAATAAGATTAGAGAAAAGACTTATCATGCACCTTTGGAAAGTAGTTGGTGCACTGCACAAGCCAAAAGGCATCCTCTTATAAGCATATGTTCCAAAGGGACATGTAAAAGTAGTCTTTTCCTGATCTTCAGGAGCTATATGAATCTGAAAATAGCCTGTGTAACCATCTAAAAAGCAGTAATGCGATTTACCTGACAGACGATCCAGTATTTGATCAATGAATGGCAGGGGATAGTGATCCTTACGAGTGGCCTGGTTGAGGCGCCTGTAGTCAATGCACACTCTCTAGGAATTCTGCACTCTAGTTGCTATGAGCTCCCCTCACTCATTCTTTACTGTAGTAACTCCAGACTTCTTGGGCACCACTTGTACTGGGCTGACTCATTCGCTATCTGAAATTGGGAAGATGATGTCTGCTTCCAATAGTCTGGTCATTTCCTTCTTGACAACCTCTAAGATGGTGGGATTCAGTCTTCTTTGGGATTGACAGACAGGCCTTGCTCCCTCTTCTAAAAATATTCTGTGCTCACAAACTTGAGGGTTGATGCCTACTATATCCACCAAGCTCCATCCAAGTGCTTTTTTGTGTCTTCTTAGCACACTAAGCAGTTGCTCCTCTTGTTGGAAAGTGAAATCCCTTGCAATAATAACTGGGAGCATTTGATTATCCTCAAGGTAAGCATACTTGAGGTGGGGTGGAAGGGGCTTTAGCTCCAATTTCTATTCTGGACTGGGAACTGGATCTTCTGGAGCCAGTGATGATGGTAGGCTTTCTTCATTGTGTTCAGATGGTTTTCCCACATTTGGACCTTGCTCCATGTGCCTTTCTGCTACTTCTTCTTGGTGAACTACAACTATGGTCTCATCAACGATGTCACATTGGAAGATGAAATGGTCTTCCGGAGGGTGCTTCATAGCTTCACTCAGGTTGAAGCACACTGCTCGATCATCTATCTCAAAGGAATAGGTTTCTGAGAATGCATCCAGCTTGAACTTTGAGGTTTTTAGGAATGGTCTTCTGAGCAAGATGGATGACAGCCTTCCTGAGTCATTTTGGGGCATCTCCAAGATATAGAAGTCAATGGAAAATGTGAGCCCCTTAATGCTCACCAGCACGTCCTCAGCAATTCCAACCACTGTAATAATGCTTTTATCTACTAACACAAAACGAGCTACCGACCTTTTTAAGGGAGAGAGCCTCAAAGCATCATATATAGACAAAGGCATAATACTCATGCACGCTCCTAGATCACACATGCAGTCAGAAAATATTACACCCCCAATGGTACAGTTAACCATGCATGGACCTGGGTCACTACATTTTTCAGGTATATCCCCCATTAAAGCAGATATAGAACTACCTAAAGGAATAGTTTCTACTTCATTAATCTTATCCTTATGCATGCATAAATCTTTCAAAAACTTTGCATATTTAGGTACTTGCTGAATAACATCAAAAAGGGGAACTTTTACCTCAACCTTTTTGAAGATTTTTACCATTTTTGGGTCAAGTTCCATCTGCTTTCTGGGCTTCCGTGCAAGGTGTGAAAATGGAATAAGGATGGCGTCTCTGGTAGCTTCAATTGTCTTGGATGCGCTATTCTCTGGTTGAGTTGCTTCTTCCTCAACCATGTCTTGTACTTCATCTTCCTCTTCAACATCCTCCACTTCAACCATGTCCTCAATTGGAGCGTGTTCTTGCGAGCTTGGCTCCTCCTGATTCCTCTCTTGCAGTGTAGTCCCAGACCTCAAAGTAACGGCATTGATTCCTCCTTTGGGGTTGGGTAAAGGTTGAGAAGGAAGTGCATTTGAGCTGGTTGGTTGATTGTTGGAGGTATTCAGTGATCTAATTTGTGAGACGAGAGCTTGTAAAGTAGAATTTAGACCATTTAAGGTAGAAGTAAGGTTGTTCTCCATGGTCTTCTGTCTTTGATCAATAGAGTGTAGCAACTCGTCATTAGAGGAAGAAGGGGGATAAGTAATTTGAGGGGTCTGCTAAGACGCTTGGAGCTGCCTTAGGTGAGGTGCTCTGTAAGATTGGTTCTGGTTCTGCTGTTGATATGGAGGATTCTGCTGATACCGATTTTGTTGGTTGTTATTATTATTCCACCTCTGATTTCCGTGGTTGTCTCTGCCTTCTCTGTTATGGTTGTCCCTCCAGCCTTGGTTGGAATTATCTCTCCATCCCTGGTTGGAGTTGTCTTACCAACCCTAGTTAAAGTTCCCACCTTGGTTATAGTTGCCGCCTTGTTGATAGTATCCTTGATCCGGGCGGTCATAGAATTTGTGAGTAGCTACCAAGGTGTTGTCCTCATGTTGGAGCTGTGGACACTCATCAGTGTAATGACTATAATCAGGACATATCTCGCATACTCTCTGAGGAACCAGTTGTTTACTATGTTGTGGTGAGGGAGGTTGAAACTGTTGCTGACCCAGATGTATCTGCTTCAGTAGGTTGGTCATCTCACATAGGCTCTGTGTGAGAGCAGTATTCTCACTGCTAGAGGAAATCTCTACCACAGCCTTGGGATGGTTGTTTATGTGCTTGTGATTCCGAGCGGACTCAGCAGGTCGGTGATCAGTTGCCATGCTTCATTTGTTGTCTTGTACTATTTCAGAGAACTATTGCTCGCACCATCTAATGTAGTCTTGTCCTGAGGCTTCATGCCTTGTGTGAAGTAGATTATCAACACCAACTTGTCAATCATGTGGTGAGGGCATGCGTCTAGGATATTATTGAAACGTTCCTAGTATTCGTAAAGAGTCTCAGATTCGCCTTGAATAATCATTGAAATTTCTTTCCTTAGTCTATCAGTAACTTCAGACGGAAAGTATTTTTCTAAGAATTCTCTTCTAAGCATATCCCAGTTAGCAACAACTGCTTCAGGTTGAGTGTAGTACCACTCCCTCGCCTTTCCCTCAAGAGAGAATGGGAAGGCGGCTAGCAGAATAGAAGTCTCAGTTGCACCATTACGCCTAACAGTAGAACAGGCAGTCTAAAAATCTCTAAGATGCTTGAGAGGCTCTTGAGCAGGTAAGCCATGAAACTTTGGTAGTAGATTGATTAGTGCAGTCTTCAGTTTAATATCTGCACCCAGCTTTGGATGACGCGCTTCGAAAGGTGGTAGTGTGAAGTCCAGAGCTCTTGCTTCCTGGAGAGTAATCCTCTTGGGAGCTGCCATGTTCTCTACGCGTAAATCAACCAAATCAGTAGAAAAGGAGCTTGTTTCTTTCTTAAATGACGTTTCAGATTTGTCCTCAGATAGGACTAACCGACGCCGAGCTCGCCTTATACGTGAGATAGTTCTTTCAATTTCAGGATCAAATGTGGGTAGGCTCGGATCAGGTAGTGAATGCGTCATTCAATAAAAGAAACATACAGCTCATGGTAATAAAATAAAAGAAAATAGAATGTAAATAAATAAAAAAAATTCCAACCAATAAATTAGCACACTGTTGCAACTCCCCGGCAACGGCACCAAAAATTGACGTGGCAGAAAATTACCAATTAATAGTGTATAGAGAAAACAGCATTGCAAGTATAGCTCTTAACCAATGAAGATTCCACATATCAATTTAAAAGAGTTGTCACAAATTTTAGAAATAAAATACTGGGAGTATGAATCCCAGGTCGTCTCCCAACGAGTTGCAGAGAGAGTGCTATTTACTGATCAGAGGTTTTCCAAGAAATTTTTGAGTTTGAGAAACAGAGAAATAAATGATTGTGAATTTATGTAATTCAAATAAAAGTCTTGACCGGGAGAAGATTAATTGGAAGTTCTATCCTTGTTGAATTTTTCCAAGTGTAATAATAAAGGGGTTGTCGTTCTACTTAGTTATCCCTTATATAATAAGGGAAAGTGGTGGACGAAATTGTGATCACTATGTTCTTCTATCTTTTGAGCTTTAGTATGAATATACCCTTAGGGCACTGTTTATTTTCTTAACTTGAATTCACAACTCCGTTCAACTAACTAGCAAGTGTACTGGGTCGTCCAAGTAATAACCTTACGTGAGTAAGGGTCGAATCCACAGAGATTGTTGGTATGAAGCAAGCTATGGTCACCTTGCAAATCTCAGTTAGGCAGATTAAACATGATACTTAATTAGATTCAAATAATAAAATAGATAAAATAAAAGGGATAGAAATACTTATGCAGATTCTTTGGGGGGAATTTCAGATAAGCGGAATGGAGATGCTGTAGAGCTCTCGGACGCCTGCCTTCCTACTGCTTCTACTCAATCCTTCTTACTCCTTTCCATGGCAAGCTTTATGTAGGGCATCACCGTTGTCAGTGGCTACATCCCATCCTCGCAGTGAAAGCTAATGCTCACGCACTCTGTCACAGTACGGCCAATCACCGGTCGGTTCCCTCCCCTACTGGAATAGAATCCATCTTTTGCGTCTGTCACTAACGCCCAGCAGGTTACAGGTTTGAAGCTCGTCACAGTCACTCAATCCTAGAATCCTACTCGGAATACCATAGACAAGGTTTAGACTTTCCGGATCCTCATGAATGCCGCCATCTATCTAACTTATACCACGAAGATTCTGTTGGGGAATCTAAGAGATACACATTCAAGCCTTGTTGCATGTAGAACGGAAGTGGTTGTCAATCACGTGTGTTCATAGGTGAGAATAATAATGAGGGTTATCTAACTCATCATCATTCATCATGTTCTTGAGTACGAATGAATATCTTAGAATAAGAATAAGAGAAAATAGAACTTCATTAATCTTTGAGGTACAGCAGAGCTCCACACCCTTAATCTATGGTGTGCAGAAACTCCACCGTTGAAAATACATAAGTGAAAGAGGTTCAGGCATGGCCGAATGGCCAGCCCCCTAAAATGTGATCAATAGTCTCTTAGGATGAAGAATAAAACAAAACTGAGACCAAAGATATCTAATACATTAGTAAATCATCCTATTTATAATAAACTAGCTCCTAGGGTTTACATGAGTAAGTAATTGATGCATAAATCCACTTCTGGGGCCCACTTGGTGTATGCTTGGGCTGAGCTTGATCAATACACGAGCTAAGGCTTCTCTTGGAGTTGAACTCCGAGTTATGACGTGTTTTGGGCGTTCAACTCCGGATCATGACGTTTTTCTGGCGTTTAACTCCAGACAGCAGCATGTACTTGGCGTTCAACGCCAAGTTACGTCGTCATTCTTCGAATAAAGTATGTACTATTATATATTGCTGGAAAGCCCTGGATGTCTACTTTCCAACGCCGTTGAGAGCGCGCCAATTGGAGTTCGTTAGCTCCAGAAAATCCATTTTGAGTGCAGGGAGGTCAGAATCCAACAGCATCAGCAGTCCTTTTGTCAGCCTTTTTCAGAGTTTTGCTCAAATCCCTCAATTTCAGTCAGAATTTACCTGAAATCACAGAAAAACACACAAACTCATAGTAAAGTCCAGAAATGTGAATTTAACATAAAAACTAAGGAAAATATCCCTAAAAGTAGCTCAAACTTACTAAAAACTATATAAAAACAATGCCAAAAAGCGTATAAATTATCCGCTCATCAGAAAGTCAAGTATATCTCCAACTAATCCTATCGCTTGTGTCCTAATCCTTTCCTAAGAAAGGATTAGAGTCGGAGACAAGAGAGTCAGCCAACAACTCCCAATTAAGATTAACACTTGAGTATCCCAACTCAAAGTTTTCCTCTTAATCAACTCTCAATCAAGTTAGGAAACTACTCCATTAATATGAATATAACCTTCACAGAATTAAGAGAGGAATAAAAGTGAGACATAATAAATAATAACTGAAAATTAATTAAAAGTAAAAATGGTTCTTTGTATTAATAAATTCTAAAAATAATCCAATTGTAACTCTGAACAAGGATTAAGGATATGCAAGAGTAAAGGACAAAGGAAACAAACTAGAATAATGAAGCTTCAACGGAGGTAGCAACTCTTCTCAATATCCCAATCACAAAACATCAAAAGCATCAAAACTAGAAATCTATGAATGTGAAGAAAACCTAGAGGAAGGAGTAGAATTCTCTCTAAGATTCAAAACTAAAACTAGAACTATGCAGAATGAGAGTGTGTCTTGAGCCTCTGCTGTTTCCTGGATCTAGTCTATGCTTCTGGGCCAAAAACTGGATCTAAAACTGGCCCGAAACCGCCCCAGCATTTTTTTGCAACTGCTGTACGTCACGCATGTCACGCGTATGCGTCACTCACGCGTGCGCGTCGTTTGGCGATTTTCCTTGTCACGCTCCTGCGTCTGGCACGCACACGCATCGTTCAGCAAACTTCAATTCAAATGCACGCGTGAGCCATGCGTGTGCCTCGCTTCTCGTTGACTGTCTCCTTTATTTCTTGTGCTCCTTCCATTTTTACAAGCTTCCCCTCCATCCTCCAAGCCATTCCTGCCCTATGAAGCCTGAAAACACTTAACACACAGATCACGACATCGAATGGTATAGAGATGGATAAAAAACTACAAATTAAAGGCTCTGGAAGCAATTTTTTTATTAGAGAATTAAATCAGGAAGGCAAACGTATAACATGCTAATTACATGAGCAGGTGTAGGAGAAAGTTGATAAAAACTACTCAATTCAACACAAGATAAACCATAAAATAGTGGTTTATCAAGGACACCTACCCAGTGGTAATAAATGCTTCATTGAATAAAGAGGAAGAAGAGGCACTGTTGCAAATATTAAGAGAATATAAGACTACTATTGAGTGGACAATCAGCGATCTGAAGGGAATAAGCCCCACCATGTGCATGCACAAGATATTACTTGAAGAATATTCTAAATCTGTGGTGCAAGCACATCAATCCAATAATAAAGGAGGTTGTTCACAAAGAGGTAATGAAGCTATGGGATGCGAGAATCATATATCGCATCTCCAACAACCCATGGGTAAGTCTGGTACAAGTGGTTCCGAAGAAGGGAGGGATCACGGTAATCTCTAATGAAAAATGAATTGATCCCTATGGGAACGGTCACCGGTAGGAGAATGTGTATTGACTACCAGAAACTTAACATGGCAACAAGGAAGAACCACTTCTCTCTCCCATTCATTGATCAAATGTTAGAGAGGCTTGCTGGCCATGCATTTTATTGCTTTCTTGATGGGTATTTGGGATACAACCAAATTGTGATTGACCCCCTTGATCAAGAAAAGACCGCATTCACATGCCCTTATGGAGTTGTTTCCTATCGGAGAATGCCCTTCGGGTTGTGTAATGCACACGCTACTTTTCAAAGGTGTATGCTTTCCATTTTTTCTGATATGGTAGAAAAATTTATAGAAGTGTTTATGGATAATTTTTTTTGTATTTGGTGACACATTTAACACTTGCTTGCACCACTTATCCCTGGTTTTAAAAAGGTTCCAGGAAACAAACCTAGTTTTAAACTAGAAAAACTACCATTTTATGGTCACAGAAGAAATTATTCTTGGACGCTAAATCTCAATTAAGGGCATAGAGGTTGATAAAGTTAAAGTGTAGGTAATTGAAAAATTATCCCCACCAGTATGTGAAGGCAATTCGAAATTTTTTGGGACATGCTAGTTTTTATAGGAGATTTAAAAGATTTTTAAAAAATTGTAAAACCACTGAGTAGTTCATTAATCAAAGAAGCTACATTTGTTTTCAATAGAGAATTCCTATATGCCTTTGAAACTTTGTAAGCCAAGCTTGTGTGTGCATCAATAATTTCCCCACCTGATTGATCTACAGCATTTGAATTAATGTGCGATGCTAGTGACTGTACCATAGGTGCAGTCTTGGGACGAAAAAAGACAAGTTGTTACATGTAATTTATTATGCAAGTCGTATTTTAAATAATACACAAAAAATTACACAACAATTGAGAAAGAGTTGTTAGCTGTAGTATTTGTTTTTGATAAATTTAGATCTTATTTAGTTGTTCAAAAGTAATAGTCTACACTAATCATTCTGCTCTTAAGTATTTTTTGTCTAAGCAGAATGCCAAACCAAGATTGATAAGATGGGTGTTGTTACTTCAAGAATTCATTGTTGAAGTCAGAGATAGGAAGGACACAGAGAATTCTATGGCAGACCACTTTCTAAGATTCATTCTCAAGAAACTAAAGCACTGCAAATACCCTTCAAAGAAGAATTCCTAGATGAAAAACTCTTAGCCATTAGAGTTATGTCATGGTTTGCTGGTGCACGAAATTGTGATCATCAATGGCGCCATCAACATGGTACGCTCATTGCAATCTCAACTCTTTATCGCAACTTCGCACAACTAACCAGCAAGTGCACTGGGTCGTCCAAGTAATAAACCTTATGCGAGTAAGGGTCGATCCCACGGAGATTGTTGGTATGAAGCAAGCTATGGTCACCTTGTAAATCTTAGTCAGGCAGACTCAAATGGTTATGGATGATATATGAATAAAACATAAAGATAAAGATAGAGATACTTATGTATTCCATTGGTGAGAACTTCAGATAAGCGTATGAAGATGCTTTGTCCCTTCCGTCTCTCTGCTTTCCTACTGTCTTCATCCAATCCTTCTTACTCCTTTCCATGGCAAGCTTATGCAAGGGTTTCACCGTTGTCAGTGGCTACCTCCCATCCTCTCAGTGGAAATGTTCAACGCACCCTGTCACGGCACGGCTATCCATCTGTCAGTTCTCAATCAGGCCAGAATAGAATCCAGTGATTCTTTTGCGTCTGTCACTAACGCCCCGCCCTCAGGAGTTTGAAGCACGTCACAGTCATTCAATCATTGAATCCTACTCAGAATACCACAGACAAGGCTTAGACCTTCCGGATTCTCATGAATGCCGCCATCAGTTCTGGCCTATACCACGAAGACTCTGATCTCACGGAATGGCTGGCTCGGTTGTCAGGCGATCGCTCGGTTGTCAGGCGATCAACCATGCGTCGTGTATCAGGAATCCAAGAGATATTCACCCAATCTAAGGTAGAACGGAGGTGGTTGTCAGTCACACGTTCATAGGTGAGAATGATGATGAGTGTCACGGATCATCACATTCATCAAGTTGAATAACAAGTGATATCTTGGAACAAGAACAAGCGGAATTGAATAGAAGAATAATAGTAATTGCATTAATACTCGAGGTACAGCAGAGCTCCACACCTTAATCTATGGTGTGTAGAAACTCCACCGTTGAAAATACATAAGAACAAGGTCTAGGCATGGCCGTGAGGCCAGCCTCCCAAAGAGGGTTCAATCATAAAAACATGATCAAAAGATGAAAATACAATAGTAAAAGGTCCTATTTATAGGGAACTAGTAGCTTAAGAATTACAAAGAAAAGTAAATGACATAAAAATCTACTTTCGGGCCCACTTGGTGTGTGCTTGGGCTGAGCAATGAAGCATTTTTGTGTAGAGACTCTTCTTGGAGTTAAACGCCAGCTTTTGTGCCAGTTTGGGCGTTTAACTCCCACTTTGGTGCCAGTTCCGGCGTTTAACGCTGGGAAATCTGAAGGTGACTTTGAACGCCGGTTTGGGCCATCAAATCTTGTGCAAAGTATGGAATATCATATATTTCTGGAAAGCTCAGGATGTCTACTTTCCAACTCCGTTGAGAGCGCGCCAATTGGGCTTTTGTAGCTCTAGAAAATCCACTTCGAGTGCAGGGAGGTCAGAATCCAACAGCATCTGCAGTCCTTTTCAGTCTCTGAATCAGATTTTTGCTCAGGTCCCTCAATTTCAGCCAGAAAATACCTGAAATCACAGAAAAACACACAAACTCATAGTAAAGTCCAGAAAAGTGAATTTTAACTAAAAACTAATAAAAATATACTAAAAACTAACTAGATCATACTAAAAACATACTAAAAACAATGCCAAAAAGCGTATAAATTATCCGCTCATCATTTGCTAACATGGCTAACTGTTCATACCCTGGGTCGAGCTATACGATCCGGGTTGGACGAAGACAAAATGAATGACCTCTCATAAGGTTGGCTCATCACGGACCTCTTCCTAAAGAGCTCGGCCAAATCGCTGTAGAGGCCCAAGCAGACCCAAAGCAGAGGATCACAGCCCACCTAAAGGTGGTTGGCCAAAAGATAGGTGATCTCACCCACAAAAGATAAGATAAGATAACAAACTTATCTCAAGGAAGGTTACACCACTATAAATACACTGGAACACCCAGGTATAACACACTCTCCAATTCTACAAAAAAAACCTACCTAAAGTTTGTACTGACTTAAGCATCGGAGTCTCTTGCTGGTACCACCACCCTCCAATGATAGAAAAATCAGCAATATCTCCAGTTCCAACAAGTCAGACAAGGTGGCTCCGATCACACCAGAAGATCTCGTTTGAGATCGACCTCAACGTTTTAGGTAACCCTCAGAACATGGGCGCCATTGCCGGAGAACCTGGAAGTCATCCCACCACCATGGAAAACACCCCTACCAACGACCTTAACTCCGGTTTGGAAGAAGGAGCATCACTTAAAAACACGGATGCCACACCAAAGGACACGCACCAATCTAAAGGAGACAAGCAACTTCAGAACACTGATATCTTAGATGCCATCTGTGAACAACAGGATCACCTTAAACAGCTCGAACAAGAAGCCGAACGACAATGGGAGGCCGAGCAAGATCTCCAGAGAGAAACAAGAAGGCATCGAGAACTGGAAGACAAGCTCCTCAAGCTCGAAGCCGATTTCAAAAATAAAACTACTCGATCCAACCACGAAGATTACCCTTGCAAGGACCAAGACCCATTCACAACAAAAATCATGAAAGCAAAAGTCCCAAAGGACTTCAAAGCCCCTGACATGACCTCCTACGATGGTACATCCGACCTAAGTCATCACGTCAGCAACTTCAGGAGTCGGATGTACCTCACGGATGCCTCGGATGCGACCCGTTGCAAAACTTTCCCGACTACCTTGACCAAGACGGCGATAAAGTGGTTCGATAGCTTGCCACCAAGATCGATCACAAGCTTCGATGACCTCGCCAAGGAGTTCCTAGCCAGGTTCTCCATCCAAAAGGACAAAACCAAGCACGCTCCAAGCGTGCTAGGGATTAAACAAGGAGATCGAAAAAGCTTCCACAATTACATGGAAAGATTCAATAAAGCATGCCTGCACATACAAAATCTTCCAACAGAAGCAGCCATCATGGGTCTCATCAATGGCCTATGGGAAGGACCCTTTAGGCACTCCATATCCAAAAAGCACCCAACATCTCTCAACGAGGTTCAAGAACGTGTGGAAAAATACGTTAATATGGAGGAGAACTCCCGATTAGGAGAAACCTCAAAGACTAGATTCTCCTACCCACCTCGGGACAAGGATAAAGAGTCCAGGAAGAAAGAAGACCAACCTACTGAGAAATCCAGAAAGTACCACAACTACACCCCTCTTTGGGTGTCCCTTATGGATGTTTACCGGGAGATATGCAACACTGAGAAGATCCCACCGCCTCGCCCGATTAAACACAAGAGAGGAGGAAGTCGGACAGAGTATTGCGAATACCACTGAATCTATGGGTATTTTACCAACGAGTTCTACGACCTAAAAAATGTCATAGAAAAATTGGCACGAGAAGGGAGACTAGATCGGTTCTTAGCCAATAGAGCGGATGAACCAAAAAAGAGAAGAAGGGATGAAGAGGTTGGATGAGTTGAACATCCCCCTCACACCCCTGAGAGACATGTTCACATGATAAACGGAGGATTCGTAGGAGGAGGGATCTCTAAGTCATCCCGCAAAAGACACCTTAAAGAGGTGTATCATGTCGGAGAAGGGGACAGGTCACCCGACCTCCCCGCTATTACCTTCACTCAAGAGGACGCCGCAGACATCATACCGGGAATGACGACCCCGTGGTCATTACCATCATACTCGCCAATGCCAATCTCCACCGAACGTTGGTAGACCAAGGAAGCTCCGCGGATATCCTGTTCAAATCCGCCTTCGACAAGCTCGGCCTACAAGAGAAAGAGCTCAGAGCATATTCAAATAGCTTGTTCGGGCTCGAAGACTCCCCAATCCAGCCACTTGGGGTACATCCTACTGCACACAACATTTGGAAAAGGAACACGGTCTAGAACGCTGAGCATAGACTACATCGTAGTCGACGTGAGCTCCGCGTACAACACCCTCATAGATCGAACAACGCTAAATTAGCTCGCCACGGTGGTTTCCACTCCACACCTATGCATGAAGTTTCCAACTACAGAAGGGATCGCTATCGTAAAGGGAGACCAAAAACTCACGCAACGCTGCTACATTGAAAGTCTGAACCTTAAAGGCGACCCCAGAGGAAAAGAAACCAATACTATAGAACTCGGAGAAATTCGAGCTCGCGAAGAACTCTGCCCTCAACTGGAAGGTGAGACCGAAGAAGTTCAAATCGGAGACACTCAAAACAAAACAACAAACATAGGGGCGAATCTAAAAGGAGCCCTAAAGGAGCTGCTAACAAAGCTCCTAAAGGATAATTCCGACCTCTTTGCATGGAAGGCCGCGGACATGCCTGGCATCGATCCCGAACTAATGTGCCATAAACTGGCAGGATACCCTGGATCTCGGCCGGTACAACAAAAATGAAGAAAGCTCGACGCAGAGATATCTCAAGCTATAGAGGAACAGGTACATGCCTTGTTAGAGGCAGGGTTCACAAGGGAGGTAAAATATCCATTATGGCTAGCCAATATAGTATTGGTCAAGAAGTCAAATGTGAAGTGGTGGATGTGCACTGATTACACTGACCTCAACAAAGTCTGCCTAAAAGATCCCTACCTACTCTCGAACATAAACCCATTAGTCGACGCTTTATCGGGATATAAGTACCTCTCCTTCATGGACGCTTACTCGGGATATAATCAAATCCCGATGAATCAACCTGACCAGGAGAAAACCTTGTTCCTAACCCCAAGAGCAAACTACTGCTACGTAGTCATGCCCTTTGAACTCAAGAACGCAGGGGTTACATACTAAAGATTGATGAACAAAATTTTTGCCAATCACATCGGGAAGCTAATGGAGGTTTTTATGGACGACATGCTGGTAAAGACACAAGGAGAGAAAATGTTATTATCCGACCTCACTGAAGTATTCAACACCATAAGAAAGCATGGGATGAGACTCAACCCCGTAAAATGCACTTTTGCGGTGGAAGCTGGCAAATTCTTGGGCTTCATGCTCACACAAAGGGGGATTGAAGCAAACCGGATAAATGACAGGCCATACTTAGCATGAAAAGCCCGACATGTGTCAAAGAGGTCTAACAACTTAACGGAAGACTAGCGATTCTGTCAAGATTCCTAGCTGGATCGGCCTTAAGGTCTCTCCCTTTCTACGCAATACTAAGGAAAGGAAAGAGGTTCGAATGGACCCAGAATGTGAACAAGCCTTCCAAGACTTCAAAACATTCCTGGGGCGATTACCTATCCTAACCCGACCCAAGGAAGGTGAATAGCTAATACTATACCTCACTATAGGAAGTCGGGCGATAGCATCAGCACTAGCCAGAGAAGACAAAAATGGGCAACAACCTATCTACTTTGTCAGTAAGGCTTTGCAAGGGACTGAACTAAACTATCAAAAGATAGAAAAGTTCGCCTATGCCCTTATACTTACTTCTCGACGACTCCGACCATACTTTCAGGCCCATACCATCAGAATACGGACCGACTAACCTATAAAAAGTATTCTACAAAAAATAGACTTGGCAGGAAGAATCCTACAATGGACAGTTATGTTGTCTGAGTTTGACCTCAAGTATGAAGCTCGGACAGCCATCAAGTCGCAATACCTGACGGACTTTGTTGCAGAATACACTGACACTCCAGACACCCCCACTAGCTGAAACCTCAACATTGACGTTTCATCAAATAAAGCCGGAAGTGGAGCCAGAGTAATCCTAGAAAGCAATCGAGGAACTCAACTCGAGCTCTCCTTAAAGTTCGAGTTTCCTGCATCAAATAACCAAGCCGAGTACGAAGCCCTACTGCAGGTTTGAAGCTGGCTAGGGAGGTCAGCGCTCAAAAGCTTACTATTTTCAGTGACTCACAGGTAGTCACCTCGCAAATAGAAGGGAGCTACCAGGCTAAGGATCCCACCATGAAGAAATTCCTAGACAAGACCAGAGGACAACTCGAAAAATTCATGGGATATGAGATCCAACATATACCTCGGGAACAAAATGGCCGAGCTGATGCACTTTCGAAACAAGCTAGCACCAAACCTAGGGGCAACAATAGAAGCCTCATCCAAGAAACATTACAAAATCCGTCAACCTCGGAAGAAAAAAAGGTCTTAAGCATATCAGACCAGGACCAAGGGTGGATGACTCCCAAAATCAGCTATCTCAAATCTGAAACGCTCCCAGCAGATAAAAAGGAGGCAAAAATGCTACTATGAGAAGCACAGTACTATGCCATAGTGCACGACGTCCTATATAGGAGAGGAATCTCTACACCCTTCCTAAAATATGTCCCGACCTCCGCTACGAGGGAAGTTCTAGGGGAAGTCCACGACAGCATGTGCAGCAACCACCTCGGTGCACGAGCTCTTTCCAAAAAGGTACTTCGAACTGGATTTTACTGGCTGACCTTGCAAAAAGAAGCAACAGAGTTCGTGAAAACATGCCCCCTATGTCAGAAGCACGCTAACATTCATATCGTACCACCCGAGGAACTCATCTGCGTTACTTCACCCTGGCCATTCGCAAAGTAGAGGCTCGACCTCCTCGGACCATTCCCCAGGGATCAGGGCAAGTCAAGTTCCTCATTGTACGAATAGACTATTTCACAAAATGGATCAAGGCTGAACCTTTAGCCATTGCCACCACCCAGAGAATTTGGAAGTTCCTATACAGAAACATTATCACAAGGTTTGGGGTCCCATGCTCCATCACCACAAATAATAGCACTCAATTTACTGACACAGGCTTCAGAAACTTGGTAGCCGATTTGAAAATCAAGCACCAGTTCACTTCTGTAGAACACCCACAAGCCAACGGACAGGTGGAAGCCGCCAACAAAGTCATACTGGCCGGACTAAAACAGATACTACAGGACACTAAGGGAGCTTGGGCCGAAGAGCTCCCACAAGTCCTATGGGTGTACTGGACAACACCACACTCCACCACCGAAGAATCACCTTTCTGACTTGCTTACGAAATGGAGGCAATGATTCCGTGGAAGTAGAAGAAGGATCCCCTAGAGTGATCCTCTATAACAAAGACACCAACTCCCAAGCTCAAAGGAAAGAGCTCAACCTACTTCTCGAAATCCAAGAAAGGGTTCGGATAAGAGAGTAAGCCCTAAAATGTCGAATGGCTTTAAGGTATAATCGGAAGGTAATCCAGCGAAGCTTCGCCACCAACGATCTAATCTTAATCTGAAATGATATCGGAGCAGGTCGGTCAGGAGAAGGAAAGCTAGCAGCCAATTAGAAAGAGCCATATTGAGTTACAGAAGTACTAGGAAGGTGTCCGACCTGGAAGGGAGGGAGCTACCATGGCCATGGCATACCTGTAACCTAAGAAGGTACTATAGCTAGAAAATAGTAAAAATCTTAGGTCAATGTGCACTCTTTTTCCCAAAAAAAGTTTTTTAATGAGGTGCTAGGCCGAGATCTAAAAAACTGCCCGATCTAGAAGGGTAAGCACTCACATGTACACACTCTTATTTATGTTTTTATCTTATTATTATTGGAATAAAAGTTATCGATTCCCTAAAAAGTTTCCTACCAAGACACATTAATCTACGCTCATAAAACGCAAAATTCATCGCCCGATTAAAAAAGAGGTCGGCAAGGTGAAGCGATAGAAGCAAATTAATGCAAGAAGTTATAAAAAGTAACCCAGAAAAAGTGACCTGACGAGGTCTAACTAAAAATGGGATTACTAAAAATAACTTAAGAAGGCCCAACAGAGAAGTCGGACCAATGAAAGGATCACTGAAAAGGGACAAAAACCATCTTGCAAAGGCCAAAGAAAGGTTAAAAAACCAGGGCCCAAAGTGCTCCGCTAAAAATGGTACAAGCCCTAAAAAGGATTTTACTTAAAGAAAGAACATGATCTCAAAACGGAGCTAAAAGGTCATCCAAACAAACTATAAAGAAAAGGTTCCACATCGAAACACTACCTAAAAAGTTGTTGGAATACAAACAAAAGCCCGGATAACAAAGGCATATAGGTCAACTAAAAAGGGGCTCGACTCAAAGAGTCAAATACAACCTCGAAGAAGGGAACAAGTAAAGGTCCAAAAGGTTGAAAAGCCTAGGGATGAAGTGCCTAGCTAAAAGGGGTACAAAACTCTTGAAAGGATATACTACTCAAAAAGAAAAAAGCATAATCTCAAAATAAGGCTAAAAAAGTCGTCCAAACAAAACTATAAAGGTTTTATACCTAAAGTTATTGGAACTCGACTGACAAGCCCGGACGGCAAGCCGCGAGAAAGACATAACCAAAAGAAAGGTTATCAACACGACCAGAAAAAGTGTGAGCCAAAGGAAGTCAAATCCCATAAAAACAAACACTGTTTCGAAAGGTGTTAAGTCAGGGAATCTTAAAACAATCCAATGGCGTAAGAGCTTATAAAAAGGATCACATCACAAAAACATGCAAGGGCTAAAATCCGAAGGCATCTCAAAAGTTATTTCAGTATATCAAACAAAACACAAAGGATTAAAAACATTAATGGCTTGAGGGATGCCCAAGGGCAACCCAAGAGTTAAAAAGTGTTTTTGATTAAAGGTAGAATGTTGCTAGGAAGCAACTAAAGCAAAGTGTCAGAAAATCACCAAGACATACATAGCAAAAGTTTAAAAGGTCCACAGATCGGACCATATCAACACATAATCAAAACAGAGGTATAAAAAGAATATCATAATGGATCCAAATTCGCTCCAGAAGCCACATCTTTAGGAGAAGGAAGCATGGTCAAGATCGGGATGGCATTGACAACTCCATCCGGCCCATTCAGTATCTCCAGATTAGGCTCAGGCCCAGGAGGAACCATCTCGGCAGAAGGAGCGGCAGTAGTAGAAGCTGAGGAAGCCTTAGCTGGTGGCACAAGAGGAGGACCCTCATCATCATCATCTGGGGCAGGGACAATCTTGCCATCCTCCACCACATTGTCCATACTAAATAAGGAGAGATCGACCTTGGGAGAAAGAACTCGGACCTGAGCCTTCATGTTCTCGTACATGTCGGTCATACTGCTCACCAGATGGCCCTGAAGCTCGGTGTAATTGTCCTGAACAGAATGAAGTCTCTCCCTAGTGTCCAACAGCTTGCCATATATGCGGGTATAGCTCTCCTTGAACTTCTTGGCCATTTCCTCAGCCATATTGGTAGACGCTTCAATGGCGGTAGCCCGAGCCTTCTCCTTTTCTACATCAAGCTCCAATTTGTCAACCGTGGCATCCAGCTCGTTCTTCAGACCCTTCACCCTATTGAATTCAGCCTTGGTCTCCTCCATAAAAGTGTTAGTAGCATGAACTGGAGACTCTTTGATGACTGGTGCATGGAATTGTGATCACACTTTTCACAACTCCGATACAACTAACCAGCAAGTGCACCGGGTCGTCCAAATAATAAAACCTTACGCGAGTAAGGGTCGATCCCACGGAGATTGCCGGCTTGAAGCAAGCTATGGTTATCTTGTAAATCTTAGTCAGGCGGATTTAATTGGTTATGAGTTTTGATAATTGAAAGATAAATAAAACGCAAATTAAAATAAAGATACTTATGTAATTCATTGGTGGGAATTTCAGATAAGTGTTTGGTGGTGCTTTGTTGCTTCTGAACCTCTACTTTCCTATTGTCTTCATCCAATCATGCGTGCTCCCTTCCATGGCAAGCTGTATGTTGGTGGATCACCGTTGTCAATGGCTACCATCTGTCCTCTCAGTGAAAATAGTCCAGCTACGGCTTTTGTATGGCTAATCAACTGTCGGATTTATCGTCTCGGATGAAAAATACCAGGCATAGCTATCGCACGGCTAATCATCTGTCAGTTCTCACTTGTGTCAGAATAGGATCTCTCTATCCTTTTGCACGCTATCACTGCGCCCAACATTCATGAGTTTGAAGCTCGTCACAGTCATCCCATCCCAGATAAGGTTTAGACTTTCCAGATCTCAAGAATGTTGCCAATTGGTTCTAGCCTATACCATAAAGGTTCTAACCTCATGGTCTCAGTCCGTGGATCAGAGACCCAAGAGACTATATTCCGGTTGTCGTCCAATGACTACGTTGAACATCATGTAGACTACTTGTGGTTGTCAGGCACACGGATATTGGCTAAGCGAGTAACGAAGATAGTGGGTGATTGTCACGAGTCACCCCTTCATTCTGACTTAACTGAATTAAGTACAAGAGTATATCTTGGAGAAGAAGTAAATGTAAATTGAAAGAGAAACAATAGTACTTGCATTAATTCATGAAGAACAGCAGAGCTCCGCACCTTAATCTATGAGGTGTAGAAACTCCACCATTGGAAAATACATAAGAGAAAATAGCCCAGGCATGGCCGTGAGGCCAGCCAAGCATGAAGTTCACCAAAAAGGTCCGAATACAATAGAAAAAAGTGCTATTTATACTAAACTAGTTACTAAGGATTACAGAAAATAGGTAACTAAGTGCATATAGTGCAGAAATCCACTTCCGGGGCCCACTTGGTGTGTGCTTGGGCTGAGAATTGAGCTTTACACGTGCATAGGCCTTTTCTGGAGTTAAACGCCAGCTTGGATACCAGTTTGGGCGTTTAACTCCAGTTCTGGTGCCAGTTTCAGCGTTTTACGCCAGAAAAGGGTCTCTGGCTGGCATTTGAACGCCAAGTTGGGCCATCAAATCTCGGACAAAGTATGAACTATTATACATTGCAGGAAAGCCCAAGATGTTAGCTTTCCAGTCCATTTTAGAGCGCGCCAATTGAACTTCTGTGGCTCTAGAAAAACGCGTTTGAGTTCAGAGAGGTCAGAATCCCACAACATCTGCAGTCCTTTCTCAGCCTCTGAATCAAATTTTTGCTCAGGCCCCTTAATTTCAGCCAGAAAATACCTGAAATTACAGAAAAACACACAAACTCATAGTAAAATCTAGAAATGTGATTTTTTCATAAAAATCTAATAAAAAGTAGCTAAACATACTAAAAACTACCTTAAAACAATGCCAAAAAGCGTATAAATTATCCGCTCATCACAACACCAAACTTAAATTGTTGCTTGTCCCCAAGCAACTGAAAACAAAATAGGATAAAAAGAAGAGAAAATATAATAAATTTCAAAATATCAATGAAGCTTAGTTCCAATTAGATGAGCGGGACTAGTAGCTTTTTGCTTCTGAACAGTTTTGGCATCTCACTTTATCCTTTGAAGTTCAGGATGATTGGCATCCATAGGAACTCAGAATTCAGATAGTGTTATTGATTCTCCTAGTTTAGCATGTTGATTCTTGAACACAGCTTCTTTATGAGTCTTGGCCGTGACCCTAAGCATTTTTTCTTCCAGTATTACCACTGGATACATAAATGCCACGGACACATAACTGGGTGAACCTTTTCAGATTGTGACTCAGCTTTACTAGAGTTCCCAGTTAGAGGTGCCCAGAGTTCTTAAGCACACTCTTTTCCTTTGGATCATGACTTTAACCACTCAATCTCAAGCTTTTTACTTGGACCTTTATGACACAAGCATATGGTTAGGGACATCTTGATTTAGCTGCTTAGGCCAGGATTTTATTCCTTTGGGCCCTCATGTTCATTAATGCTCAAAGCCTTGGATCCTTTTTACCCTTGTCTTTTAGTTTAAAGGGTTACTGTCTTATTCTGCTTGCTTTTTCTTTTTCTTTCTTTATTTTTCACCATTTTTTTCGCAAGCTTTGTGTTTTTTACTGCTTTTTCTTGCTTCAAGAATCAATTTTATGATATTTCAGATTATTAATAACATTTCTCTTTTTTCATTATTCTTTCAAGAGCCAACAATTTTAACATTCATAAACTTCACTATAAAAGATATGCACTGTTCAAGCATTCATTTAGAAAACAAAAAGTATTGCCACCACATCAAAATAAGTAAACTATTTTCAAGATAGGATTCGAAATTCATGTACTTCTTGTTCTTTTGCAAATAGAAACATTTTTCATTTAAGAAAGGTACAAGATTCATGGAACATTCATAGCTTTAAGACATAGACTCTAAACACTAATGATCATGTAATAAAGACATAAACATAGACAAAGCATAAAGCAAAGGAAACGAAAACATAAAAACAAATAACAAGGAAATTAAAGAATGGGTCCACCTTAGTGACGGCGGCTAGTTCTTCCTCTTGAAGATCCTATGGAGTGCTTAAGCTCCTCAATATCTCTTCTTGCCTTTGTTGCTCCTCCCTCATGGCTCTTTGGTCCTCTCTGATTTCATGGAGGATACTGGAGTGCTCTTGGTGCTCCATCCTCAGTTGCTCCATGTTAGAACTCAATTCTCCTAAAGAGGTGTTGAGTTGCTCCCAATAGTTGTGTGGAGGAAAATGCATCCCTTGAGGTATCTCAGGAATTTCTCGATGAAGGGCTTCCTCATGCTCTTGTTGAGGTCCATGAATGGACTCTCTTGTTTGCTCCATCCTCTTTTTAGTTATGGGCTTGTCTGCTTCAATGAGGATGTCTTCCTCTATGACAATTCCAGCCGAATTGCATAGGTGATAGATGAGATGAGGGAAGACTAACCTTGCCAAAATAGAGGGCTTGTCAGCCACCTTGTATAGTTCTAGAGGTATGATCTCATGAACTTCCACTTCCTCTCCAGTCATGATTCTATGGATCATGATAGCCCAATCCACATTTACTTTGGACCGGTTGCTAGTAGGAATGATAGAGCGTTGGATGAACTCCAACCATCCTCTAGCCACGGGTTTGAGGTCAGGCCTTCTTAGTTGAACAGGCTTGCCTTTGGAGTCTCTCTTCCATTGGGCTCCTTCCACACAGATATCCATGAGGACTTGGTCCAACTTTTGATCAAAGTTGACCCTTCTAGTGAAAGGATGAGGATTTCCTTGCATCATTGGCAAGTTGAATGCCAACCTCACAGTTTTCGGACTGAAATCCAAGTATTTCTCCCGAACCATTGTGAGGCAATTCTTTGGATTCGGGTTTACACTTTGATCATGGTTCTTAGTGATCCATGCATTAGCATAAAACTCTTGAACCATTAAGATTTCGACTTATTAGATGGGGTTGGTGAGAACTTCCCAACCTTTTCTCCGAACCTCACGTCAGATCTCTGGATATTCACTTTTTATGAGCATGACGGGGACCTCGGGGATCACCTTTTTCTTGGTCACAACTTCATAGAAGTGGCCTTGATGGGCCTTTAAGGTGAATCTCTCCATCTCCCATGATTCAGAGGTGGAAGCAACTGCCTTCCCTTTCCTCTTTCTAGAAGTTTCTCCGGCCTTAGGTGCCATTAATGGTTATGGAAAAATAAAAAGCAAAGCTTTTTTCCACACCAAACTTAAAAGGATTTCTCTTCCTCGAGCAAAAGAAAAAAGAAAGGAGGAGAAGAAGAAGAAATGGAGGATATAGAAGGGTATGAATGGTTCGGCCAAGGGGGTGATGAAGTGTTTGTAATGTGTGAAAATGGAGGAGTAAGGAGGGGGTATTTATGGGTAAGGGAGAAGGGAAATCCATGTGAAAATGGGTGGGTTTGGGGGGGAAATATTTTGAATTTGAATGGTAAGGTAAGTGGGATTTTATGATGGGTTTTTGGGGAATAGTAAATGGATGTGAGTGGTGGAGAGACTATGGGGAAGCGGGTAGGATTTGATGGATGAATGGTGTTTGGAGAAGAGTGTGATGGAAAGGTGTGAAGAGGAGAGAGAGTGAGTTAGGGTAGGTGGGGATCCTATGGGGTCCTCAGATCCTGAGGTGTCAAGAATTTCTCATCCCTGCACCTTTCTGGCGTCTAAACGCCCTCTATGTGCCATTTCTGGCGTTTAACGCCCAGAATGCTGCGAGACTGGGTGTTAAACGCCCATTTTGCTATCCTTACTGGTGTTTAACGCCAGCCAGACACCATACACCCTTTTCTGGCGTTTAACACCCATTTTGCTATCCTTACTGGTGTTTAACGCCAGTCTGTTTGCCAATTCTGGCGTTTAACACCTAGAATGCTGCCAAACTGGGCGTTAAACTCCCATTCTGCTATCCTTACTGGCGTTTAACGCCAGCCAGACACCATACACCCTTTTCTGGCATTAAACGCCAGTCTGTCTGCCAATTCTGGCATTTAACGCCTAGAATGCTGCCAGACTGGGCGTTAAACGCCCATTCTACTATCCTTGAACGCCAATAACCTCGTCCTCTAGGGTGTGCTATTTTTGATGCTGTTTTTTATTCTGCTTTAATTCTGCAGCTGTTTTTGTGACTCCACATGATCATCAACCTACAGGAACATAAACCAATAATGGAAATTGAAATGAAAAAGTAATTAACATAGATAAATAAAATTGGGTTGCCTTCTAATAAGCGCTTTTTTAATGTCAATAGCTTGACAGTAAGCTCTTACAGAGCTTCACAAATACTCAGAGCATGATTGTGGCCTCCCAACACCAAACTTAGAGTTTGAGTGTGGGGGCTCTGCTTGACTATGTATGGAGAGAATTGGATGAAGCTTTTTATGCTTTTTCTCCATGTTTACAGAAGAAGATCCTTGAGCCTTAAACACAAGGTAGTCCTCATTCAATTGAAGAACTAACTCTCCTCTGTCCACATCAATCACAGCCCTTGCTGTGGCTAGGAAGGGTCTTCCAAGGATGATGGATTCATCCTCATCTTTCCCAGTGTCTAGGATTATGAAGTCAGTAGGGATGTAAAGGGCTTCAACCTTCACTAAGACATCCTCTACAAGTCTATAAGCCTATTTCATTAATTTGTCTGCCATTTCTAATGAGATTCTTGCAGCTTGTACCTCAAAGATCCCTAGTTTCTCCATCACAGAGAGTGGCATGTGGTTTATACCTGACCCCAGGTCACACAGACACTTCTCAAAGGTCATGGTGCCTATGGTACAAGGTATTAAGAACCTTCTGGGATCCGGTTTCTTCTGAGGTAATATTTGCTGAACCAAGGCATTCAGTTCATTGGTGAGCAATGGAGATTCATCCTTCCAAGTTTCATTACCAAATAACTTGGCATTCAGCTTCATGATTGCTCTTAGGTATTAAGCAACTTGCTCTTCAGCAATGTTTTCATCCTCTTCAGAGGAAGAATGCTCATCAGAGCTCATGAATGGTAATAGTAAGTTCAGTGGAATCTCTATGGTCTCTGTATGAGCCTCAGATTCCTTTGGTTTCTCATTAGGGAACTTCTTAGTGGTCAGTGGACTTCCATTGAGGTCTTCCTCACTGGAAATCACTGCCTCTTCCTCCTCTATAGGTTCGGCCATTTTGGTTATATTGATGGTCTTGCACTCTCTCATTGGATTCTCTTCTGTATTGCTTGAGAGAGTACTAGGAGGAGTTTCAGTAACTCTTCTATTATTTGTTTTGCTGTTCTATTTTCTTCAACTGCACTTTCATATTCATATTAGCCATTCTTGTTTCTTGTAATATCTCCTTGAATTTGGCTAGCTATTTTGTTAAAAAATCTAATTGCTGATTGAATTCAGTAACTTGTTCTGCAAAACTTAGTTCAGCAGTTACTGTTTTAGCCTCTTTTTTTCATGGAGGGTTCACTGCTTAGGTACAGATGCTGATTTCTGGCAACTGTATCAATGAGCTCTTGAGCTTCTTCAATTGTTTTTCTCATGTGTATAGATCCACCAGCTGAGTGGTCTAGAGAAATCTAAGCTTTCTCTGTAAGCCCATAATAGAAGATGTCTAATTGCACCCACTCTGAAAATATTTCAGAGGGGCATTTTCTTAGCATCTCTCTGTATCTCTCCCAAGCATCATAAAGAGATTCATTATCTCCTTGTTTAAAGCCTTGGATGCTCAGCTTTAGCTGTGTCATCCGTTTTGGAGGGAAATATTGATTCAGGAATTTTTCTGAGAGCTGTTTCCATGTCCTTATGCTAGCCTTAGGTTGGTTATTTAACCACCTCTTAGCTTGGTCTTTTATAGCAAATGGAAACAGTAATAATATGTAGCCATCCTGATCTACTTCCTTATCATGTACTGTGTCAGTAATTTGTAAGAACTGTGCTAGAAACTCTATAGGTTCTTCCTGTGGAAGACCAAAATACTGGCAACTTTGCTGCACCATGATAATGAGCTGAGGATTCAACTCAAAACTACTGACTCTGATGGAGGGTATACAGATACTACTCCCATATGAAGCAGTAGTGAGGTTAGGATATGACCCCAGAGTCCTTCTGAATTGTTCATTTCCACTTAGGTCCATGATGGAGAAAGAGAGATGATGTGGATTTATTTTATTTATTTGATTATAAAAAAATAATTTTCGAAATAATAAAATAAAATAAAATAAAAACTAAAATAAAAAATAAAAATAAAATTTAAAAAAATATTTTAAAAATTTCTCGAAAAAAATGAGGAAAGAAAAAGTGGTTAGGATATTTTTGAAAAAGATGTGATTTTTTTTTAAAAATATTAAAAGGATAAGATTTTGAAAATTTTTGAAATTGAAATCTGAATTTTTATAGAATATTTTGAAAAATTTGCTTAAAAATAGTTAGAAAAGATGATTTTTTTTATTTTTGAATTTTATGATGAAAGAGAAAAACACACAAAAGACACAAGACTTAAAATTTTTAGATCTAATGTTCCTTGCTTTCGAAAATTTTGGAGGGAAAACACCAAGGAATACCAAACTTAAAAATTTTAAGATCAAAACACAAAGAAGACTCAAGAACACTTTGAAGACTCACAAGAACACCAAGAACAAAAGAAAGAACACCAAACTTAAAATTTTTAGAAAATCACAACAAATTTTCGAAAACTAAAGAAAAATTAACAAGAGAACACCAAACTTAAAGTTTGGCACAAGATTTAATCAAAGAAAAATTATTTTTAAAAAGATTTTAAAAAGAAAAACTCAAAGGGGCAACTATTCCTAAGAAAATAGACACATTCAACAAATGCAAGGATTGAACAGATAAAAGCTATTTTTTGATGACAAAAACACAAAGGACACCAAACTTAAAACATGCAACTAGACTCAATGAAAAACTAACAGTTAATAAAGAAAAATAATATTTTTGAGGAAAAAGATTTTAAAAGGGATAATAAAAGATGCAATTCTAGTGACTCTAAACCAAAAAGACAAATTTTTCCTAATCTAAGTAACAAGATAAACCGTCAGTTGTTCAAACTCGAACAATCCCCAGCAACGGTGCCAAAAACTTGGTGCACAAAAATCACACTCACACTATGTAATTCCGCACAACTAACCAGCAAGTGCACTGGGTAGTCCAAGTAATACCTTACGTGAGTAAGGGTCGAATCCCACGGAGATTGTTGGCTTGAAGCAAGCTATGGTTATCTTATTATTCTTAGTCAGGATACCAATAGGGTTCTTTTAGTTTTAATTGTAAAAAGTGAAAGTGCATAAAATAAGTAATTGTTACGCAGTAATGGAGAATATGTTAGAGTTTTGGAGATGCTTTGCCTTCTGAATCCCTGCAACATAATGCTTTCTCACTTTCAAACATGCAAGGCTCCTTCCATGGCAAGATGTATGTATGGTGTCACCGTTGTCAATGGCTACTTCCCATCCTCTCAGTGAAAATAGTCCAAATGCTCTGTCACAGCACGGCTAATCATCTGTCGGTTCTCGATCATGTCGGAATAGGATCCATTGATCCTTTTGCGTCGGTCACTACGCCCAACACTCGCGAGTTTGAAGCTCATCACAATCATCTGGTGCACGAAATTGTGATCATCAATGGCGCCATCAACATGGTACGCTCAATTGCAATCTCAACTCTTTATCATAACTTCGCACAACTAACCAGCAAGTGCACCGGGTCGTCCAAGTAATAAACCTTACGCGAGTAAAGGTCGATCCCACGGAGATTGTTGGTATGAAGCAAGCTATGGTCATCTTGTAAATCTCAGTCAGGTGGATTCAAATGGTTATGGAGGATTAATGATTAAAAGATAAATAAAACATAAAATAAAGATAGAGATACTTATGTAATTCATTGGTGAGAATTTCAGATAAGCGTATGGAGATGCTTTGTCCCTTCCGTCTCTCTGCTTTCCTACTGTCTTCATCCAATCCTTCTTACTCCTTTCCATGGAAAGCTGTATGTTGGGCATCACCATTGTCAGTGGCTACAGTCCCGTCCTCTCAGTGAAAATGTTCAACGCGCTCTGTCACAGCACGGCTATTCAGCTGTCGGTTCTCGATCATGTCGGAATAGAATCCAGTGATTCTTTTGCGTCTGTCACTAACGCCACAATCGCGAGTTTGAAGCTCGTCACAGTCATTCAATCCTTGAATCCTACTCAGAATACCACAGACAAGGTTTAGAACTTTCGGATTCTCTTGAATGCCGCCATCAATTCTAGCTTATACCACGAAGATTCTGATTAAGGAATCCAAGAGATAAACATTCAAGCCTTGTTTGCTTGTAGAATGGAAGTGGTTGTCAGGCATACGTACATAAGTGAGAATGATGATGAGCATCACATAGTCATCACATTCATCATGTTCTTGGGTGCGAATGAATATCTTAGAACAAGAATAAGCTAAATTGAATAGAAGAACAATAGTAATTGCATTGATACTCGAGGTACAACAGAGCTCCACACCTTAATCAATGGTGTGTAGAAACTCCACCGTTGAAAATACATAAGAACAAGGTCTAGGCATGGCCGAATGGCCAGCCTCCCAAAGAGGGTTCAATCATAAAAACATGATCGAAAAACTCAAAATACAATAGCAAAAGGTCCTATTTGTAGAGAACTAGTAGCTTAAGGTTTACAAAGATGAGTAAATGACATAAAAATCCACTTCCGGGCCCACTTGGTGTGTGCTTGGGCTGAGCATTGAAGCTTTCATGTTTTGAGACTTTTCTTGGAGTTAAACGCCAGCTTTTGTGCCAGTTTGAGCGTTTAACTCCCATTCTTGTGCCAGTTCCGGCGTTAAACGCCAGAATTCTTGAGCTGACTTGGAACGCCTGTTTGGGCCATCAAATCTCGGGCAAAGTATGAACTATTATACATTGCTGGAAAGCCCAGGATGTCTACTTTCCAACACAATTGAGAGCGCGCCAATTGGACTTCCGTAGCTCCAGAAAAGCCACTTCGAATGCATGAAGGTCAGAATCCAACAGCATCTGCAGTCCTTTTCAGCCTCTGAATCAGATTTTTGCTCAGAGTCCTCAATTTCAGCCAGAAAATACCTGAAATCACAGAAAAATACACAAACTCATAGTAAAGTCTAGAAAAGTGAATTTTAACTAAAAACTAATAAAAATATAATAAAAACTAACTAAAATACTAAAACATACTAAAAACAATGCCAAAAAGCGTATAAATTATCCGCTCATCACAACACCAAACTTAAATTGTTGCTTGTCCCCAAGCAACTGAAAATCAAATAAGATAAAAAGAAGAGAATATGCAATGAATTCCAAAAACATCTATGAAGATCAGTATTAATTAGATGAGCGGGGCTTTTAGCTTTTTGCCTCTGAACAGTTTTGGCATCTCACTCTATCCTTTGAAATTCAGAATGATTGGCTGCTATAGGAACTCAGAATCCAAATAATGTTATTGATTCTCCTAGTTAATTATGATGATTCTTGAACACAGCTATTTTATGAGTCTTGGCCGTGGCCCAAAGCACTCTGTCTTCCAGTATTACCACCGGATACATACATGCCACAGACACATAACTGGGTGAACCTTTTCAGATTGTGACTCAGCTTTGCTAGAGTCCCCAATTAGAGGTGTCCAGGGTTCTTAAGCACACTCTTTTTTTGCCTTGGATTACGACTTTATTTTTTTTCTTTTTCTTTTTCCTTTTTTTTCTTTTTTTTTGTATTCACTGCTTTTTCTTGCTTCAAGAATCATTTTTATGATTTTTCAGATCCTCAGTAACATGTCTCCTTTTTTCATCATTCTTTCAAGAGCCAACATTCATGAACAACAAATTCAAAAGACATATGCACTGTTCAAGCATACATTCAGAAGTCAAAGTATTGCCACCACATCAAAATAATTAATCTGTCATAAAATTCAAAATTCATGCAATTCTTCTCTTTTTCAATTAAGAACATTTTTCATTTAAGAAAGGTGATGGATTCATAGGATATTCATAACTTTAAGGCATAGACACTAAGACACTAATGATCATAATACACAAACATAGATAAACATAAGCATGAAAATTCGAAAAAACAGAAAAATAAAGAACAAGGAGATTAAAGAACGGGTCCACCTTAGTGATGGCAGCTTGTTCTTCCTCTTGAAGATCTTATGGAGTGCTTGAGCTCCTCTCTCATGATTCTTTGATCTTCTCTAATTTTATGGAGGAGGATGGAATGTTCTTGGTGCTCCACCCTTAGTTGTCCCATGTTGGAACTCAATTCTCCTAGGGAGGTGTTGATTTGATCCCAATAGTTTTGTGGAGGAAAGTGTATCCCTTGAGGCATCTCAGGGATTTCATGATGAGTGGGATCTCTTCTTTGCTCCAGTGATGGGCTTGTCCTCATCAATGAGTGATGGGCTTGTCCTCATCAATGAGGATGTCTCCCTCTATGTTAACTCCAACTGAATTACAGAGGTGACAGATGAGATGAGGGAAGGCTAACCTTGCCATGGTAGAGGACTTGTCCGCCACCTTATAAAGTTCTTGGGATATAACCTCATGAAATTCTACTTCCTCTCCAATCATGATGCTATAAATCATGATAGCCCGGTCTATAGTAGCTTCGGTCGGGGATCATCTTCTTCTTGGCCACAACTTCATAGAAGTGGTCTTGATGCACCCTTGAGATGAATCTCTCCATCTCTCATGACACGGAGGTGGAAGCTTTTGCCTTCCCTTTCCTCTTTCTAGAGGTTTCTCCGGCCTTAGATGTCATAAATGGTTATGAAAAAACAAAAAGCAATGCTTTTACCACACCAAACTTAGAAGGTTTGCTCGTCCTCGAGCAAAAGAAGAAAGAAGAGAGTAAAAGAAGAAGAAATAGAGGAGATGGAGGGGGGCTTTGTGTTTCGGCCAAGGGGGAGAAGTAGTGTTTAGGTTGTGTGAAAATGAAGGAGTGAAGATGGGTTTGTATAGGGGTGGAGAGAGGGGTAAGGTTCGGCCATTATGGGTGGGTTTGGGAGAGAAAGTGGTTTGAATTTGAATGGTGAGGTAGGTGGGGTTTTATGAAGGATGGATTTGAGTGGTGAAGAGAATGGTGGGATTTGATAGGTGAGGGGTTTTTGGGAAAGAGGTGTTGAGGTGATTGGTGAATGGGTGAAGAAGAGAGAGAGTGGTGGGGTGGTGTGCAAAATTGTGATCACTACTTTTCACAACTCAAATAATCCCTAGTAATGGCCCCAAAAACTTGGTGCTCAATACCATGGCATAAACACAACTTTGCACAACTAACCAGCAAGTGCACTGGGTCGTCCAAGTAATAAACCTTACGCGAGTAAGGGTCGATCCCACGGAGATTGTTGGTATGAAGCAAGCTATGGTCACCTTGTAAATCTTAGTCAGGCAGACTCAAATGGGTATAGATGATGAATGAATAAAACATAAAGATAAAGATAGAGATACTTATGTATATCATTGGTGAGAGCTTCAGATAAGC
The DNA here is from genome assembly GCF_014773155.1 of Arachis stenosperma. NCBI lineage: Eukaryota > Viridiplantae > Streptophyta > Magnoliopsida > Fabales > Fabaceae > Arachis > Arachis stenosperma. The sequence goes on along the minus strand of NC_080382.1, from coordinate 27,002,396 downwards.
GTATGAAGATGCTTGGTCCCTTCCGTCTCTCTGCTTTCCTACTGTCTTCATCCAATTCTTCTTACTCCTTTCCATGGCAAGCTTATGCAAGGGTTTCACCGTTGTCAGTGGCTACCTCCCATCCTCTCAGTGGAAATGTTCAACGCACCCTGTCACGGCACGGCTATCCATCTGTCGGTTCTCGATCAGGCCGGAATAGAATCCCGTGATTCTTTTGCGTCTGTCACTAACGCCCCGCCCTCAGGAGTTTGAAGCACGTCACAGTCATTCAATCATTGAATCCTACTCAGAATACCACAGACAAGGTTAGACCTTCCGGATTCTCTTGAATGCCGCCATCAGTTCTTGCCTATTCCACGAAGACTCTGATCTCACGGAATGGCTGGCTCGTTTGTCAGGCGAGCACTCGGTTGTCAGTCGATCAACCATGCATCGTGTATCAGGAATCCAAGAGATAAACATTAGAGCCTCGTTTGCTTGTAGAACAAGAGTGGTTGTCAGTCACTTTGTTCATAAGTGAGAATGATGATGAGCGTCACATAATCATCACATTCATCAAGTTTTTGAGTGCGAATGAATATCTTAGAATAAGAACAAGCTGAATTGAATAGAAGAATAATAGTAATTGCATTAATACTCGAGGTACAGCAGAGCTCCACACCTTAATCTATGGTGTGTAGAAACTCCACCGTTGAAAATACATAAGAACAAGGTCTAGGCATGGCCGTGAGGCCAGCCTCCCAAATGATCAAAAGATCTAAAGATCAAAAGATTCCAAAGATCAGAAGATGAAAATACAATAGTAAAAGGTCCTATATATAGAGAACTTGTAGCCTAGGGTGTACAGAGATGAGTAAATGACATAAAAATCCACTTCCGGGCCCACTTGGTGTGTGCTTGGGCTGAGCATTGAAGCATTTTCGTGTAGAGACTCTTCTTGGAGTTAAACGCCAGCTTTTATGCCAGTTTGGGCGTTTAACTCCCATTTTGGTGCCAGTTCCGGCGTTTAACGCTGGGAAATCTGAAGGTAACTTTGAACGCCGGTTTGGGCCATCAAATCTTGGGCAAAGTATGGACTATCATATATTGCTGGAAAGCCCAGGATGTCTACTTTCCAACGCCGTTGAGTGCGCGCCAATTGGGCTTTTGTAGCTCCAGAAAATCCACTTCGAGTGCAGGGAGGTCAGAATCTAACAGCATCTGCAGTCCTTTTCAGTCTCTGGATCAGATTTTTGCTCAGGTCCCTCAATTTCAGCCAGAAAATACCTGAAATCACAGAAAAACACAAAAACTCATAGATTTTGCTCAGGTCCCAATTTCAGCCAGAAATACTGAAATCACAGAAAAAACACAAAAACTCATAGTAAAGTCCAGAAAAGTGAATTTTAACTAAAAACTAATAAAAATACTAAAACTCAACTCAAACTACTAAAAACATACTAAAAACAATGCCAAAAAGCGTACAAATTATCCGCTCATCACAACACCAAACTTAAATTGTTGCTTGTCCCCAAGCAACTGAAAATAAAAAGAAGAGAATATGCAATGAACTCCAAAAACATCTATGAAGATCAGTATTAATTAGATGAGCGGGGCTTTAGCTTTTTGCCTCTGAATAGTTTTGGCATCTCACTCTATCCTTTGAAATTCAGAATGATTGGCTTCTTTAGGAACTCAGAATCCAGATAGTGTTATTGATTCTCCTAGTTAAGTATGATGATTCTTGAACACAGCTACTTTATGAGTCTTGGCCGTGGCCCAAAGCACTCTGTCTTCCAGTATTACCACCGGATACATACATGCCACAGACACATAATTGGGTGAACCTTTTCAGATGTGACTCAGCTTTGCTAGAGTCCCAATTAGAGTGGTCCAGGGTTTTAAGCACACTCTTTTGCCTTGGGTCACAACTTTATTCTTTCTTTTTCTTTCTTTTTCTTTCTCCCTTTTTTTCGTTTTTTTTTGTATTCACTGCTTTTCTTGCTTCAAGAATCATTTTTATGATTTTTCAGATCCTCAGTAACATGTCTCCTTTTTCATCATTCTTTCAAGAGCCAACATTCATGAACCACAAATTCAAAAGACATATGCACTGTTAAGCATACATTCAGAAAACAAAAGTATTGCCACCACATCAAATAATTAATCTGTTATAAAATTCAAAATTCATGCACTTCTTCTCCTTTTCAATTAAGAACATGTTAATTTAAGAAAGGTGATGGATTCATAGGACATTCATAACTTTAAGGATAGACACTTAAGACACTAATGATCATAAGACACAACATGGACAAACATTAAAGCATAAAAAATTCGAAAAAACAAGAAAATAAAGAAACAAGGAGATTAAAGAACGGGTCCACCTTAGTGATGGCGGCTTGTTCTTCCTCTTGAAGGTCTTATGGAGTGCTTGAGCCCTCAATGTCTCTTCCTTGTCTTTGTTGCTCCTCTCTCATGATTCTTTGATCTTCTCTAATTTCATGGAGGAGAATGGAGTGTTCTTGGTGCTCCACCCTTAGTTGTCCCATGTTGGAACTCAATTCTCCTAGGGAGGTGTCAGTTGCTCCAATAATCTTGTGGAGGAAAGTGCATCCCTTGGCATCTCAGGATCTCATGATGAGAGGGTCTCTTGTTTGCTCCATCCTCTTCTTAATAATGGGCTTGTCCTCATCAATGAGGATGTCCTCCTTCTATGTCACTCCAACTGAATAAGGTGACAAATGAGGTGAGAAAAGGCAACCTTGCAAGTAGAGGGACTTTTCCGCCACCTTATAGAGTTCTTGAGCTATAACCTCATGAACTTCCACTTCTTCTCCAATCATGATGCTATGAATCATGATGGCCCGGTCTAGAGTAACTTCGGACCGGTTGCTAGTGGGAATGATTGAGCGTTGGATAAACTCCAAACCATCCTCTAGCCACGGGCTTGAGGTCATGCTTCACAATTGAACGGCTTCCCTCTGAATCTCTCTTCCATTGGGCGCCTTTCACAAATGTCAATGAGGACTTGGTCCAACCTTTGATCAAAGTTGACCCTTCTTGTGTAAGGAGTTCATCTCCTTGCATCATAGGCAAGTTGAATGCCAACCTTACATTTTCCGGACTAAAATCCAAGTATTTCCCCGAACCATTGTAAGCCAATTCTTTGGGTTTGGGTTCACACTTTGATCATGGCTCTTGGTGATCCATGCATTGGCATAGAACTCTTGAACCATTAGATTCCGACTTGTTGAATGGGGTTGGTGAACTTCCCAACCTCTTCTTCTAATCTCATGTCGGATCTCGGATATTCACTCTTTTTGAGTGAAAAAGGGACTCGGGATCACCTTCTTTAAGGCCACAACTTCATAGAAGTGGTCTTGATGCACCCTTGAGATGAATCTCTCCATCTCTCATGACTCAGAGGTGGAAGCTTTTGCCTTCCCTTTCCTCTTTCTAGAGGTTTCTCGGCCTTGGATGCCATAATGGTTATGGAAAACAAAAAGCAATGCTTCACCACACCAAACTTAAAAGGTTGCTCGTCCTCGAGCAAAAGAAGAAAGAGAGAGTAGAAGAAGAGAAATGAGGAAGAAGGGAATGGCTTTGTGTTCGGCCAAAGAGGGGGAGAAGTGGTATTTAGGTTGTGTGAAATGAAGGAGTGAAGAAGGGTTATATAGGAGAGGGGGGGATCATGGTTCGGTCATGTATGGGTGGGTTTGGGAGGGAAAGTGGTTTGAATTTGAAAGGTGAGGTAGGTGGGGTTTATGAAGGATGGATGTGAGTGGTGAAGAGAAAGATGGGATTTGATAGGTGAAGGGTTTTTGGGGAAGAGGTGTTGAGGTGATGGTGAATGGGTGAAGAAGAAAGAGGGTGGTGGGGTTGGTGGAGATCTGTGGGGTCCACAGATCCTGAGGTGTCAAGGAAAAGTCATCCCTGCACCAAGTGGCAAGAAAATTGTGTTTATATGCCAATCTGGCGTAAACGCCGGGCTGGTGCCCATTTCTGGCGTTAACGCCAGGTTCTTGCCCTTTCCTGGCGTTTAACGCCAGTCTGGTGCCCCTTTCTGGCGTTAAACGCCAGAATGGTGCCAGACTGGGCGTTAAACGCCCACCGCTAGCCTTACTGGCGTTTAAACGCCAGTAGGTTCTTCCTCCAGGGTGTGCGTTTTCTTCCTGTTTTTCATTCTGTTTTTGCTTTTTCAATTGATTTTGTGACTTCTCATGATCAACAACCTACAAAAAAACATAAAATAACAAAAGAAAATAGATAAAATAACATGGGTTGCCTCCAACAGCGCTTCTTTAATGTCGGTAGCTTGACAGAGGGCTCTCATGGAGCCTACAGATACTCAGAGCAATATTGGAACCTCCCAACACCAAACTTAGAGTTGAATGTGGGGGTTCAACACCAAACTAGAGTTTGGTTGTGGCCTCCCAACACCAAACTTAGAGTTTGACTGTGTGGGCTCTGCTTGACTCTGATTTGAGAGAAGCTCTTCATGCTTCCTCTCCATGGTGACAGAGGGGTATCCTTGAGCCTTAAACACAAAGGATTCTTCATTCACTTGAATGATCAGTTCACCTCCATCAACATCAATCACAGCCTTTGCTGTGGCTAGGAAGGGTCTGCCAAGGATGATAGATTCATCCATGCATTTCCCAGTCTCTAGGACTATGAAATCAGCAGGGATGTGGTGGTCTTCAAACTTCACCAAAACATCCTCTACAAGTCCATAAGCTTGTTTTCTTGAATTGTCTGCCATCTCTAGTGAGATTCTTGCAGCTTGTACCTCAAAGATCCTTAGCTTCTCCATTATAGATAGAGGCATGAGGTTTACACTTGACCCTAAGTCACACAGAGCCTTCTTGAAGGTCATGGTGCCTATGGTACAAGGTACTGAAAACTTCCCAGGATCTTGTCTCTTTTGAGGTAATTTCTGCCTAGACAAGTCATCCAGTTCTTTGGTGAGCAAAGGAGGTTCATCCTCCCAAGTCTCATTTCCAAATAACTTGTCATTTAGCTTCATGATTGCTCCAAGGTATTTAGCAACTTGCTCTTCAGTGACATACTCATCCTCTTCAGAGGAAGAATACTCATCAGAGCTCATGAAAGGCAGAAGTAAGTCCAGTGGGATCTCTATGGTCTCATTTTGAGCCTCAGATTCCCATGGTTCCTCATTAGGGAACTCATTGGAGGCTAGTGCACGCCCATT